>NC_142509.1:636250-954375 GCF_057876585.1 Rhinolophus sinicus | reverse complement strand
GGCCTGTGGATGGGTCCGGTCAGGGCCAGGGCCTGGGTTGCACGTCCCTAGGGCCGGAGGGGACTGAGAGGACCCTGCGACCCCCTCGGTGGCCCTGAGAGGTGGGGACAGCACAGCAGCAAGGGGGGTGTGCGGTTGTGGGGCTGGGGGGAGATGAGAGGGGTTGGGGTAGGGGGGCGGGGTGAAAGCCCTTCGGGGCCTGGGGAGGCCCAGGATGCCAGGGCGCCCAGACATATGTCACAGTCAGGGAAGTGACAGAGGCCCGTGGAGCCACTGGGGGGCGCGAAGGGGCCTCGCTGCTGGCCAGGAGTAGCCCGTCGCCCACACCAGCGGCGTCCGGAGGAGGCGGGGAGCGGGCGGCAGGCGCTCGGGCAGACGTGCTCGCCACCCTAGCGGCCCAGCAGCACGGCGCGCGGTCAGAGGCAGGCCGGGAGCAGGCTCTTGGGGCGCGGGGAGCCGGGTCCCAGCGTCTACGGCCATACCACCCTGAACGCGCCCGATCTCCTCTGATCTCGGGAGCTAAGCAGGGAGGGGCCTGGTTAGTACTTGGATGGGAGACCGCCTGGGAATAGCTGCAGGCTTTTGCTCGCCTCTCCTTTTGCGCCGCCGCCCCGGCGTGGCTCCCTCCGAACCCCTGCCGCCCTTTGCCCCTCTGCAGCCGCCCAGGCAGCCGAAGGTCCCCCTGGCCAGAGGAGGGTCAGTCGCCCGGCACTACAAGCTCGCATCCCCGGCCGCACACCAGGCCTGTCGGCCAGGGCTCCCCCCCACTCCCTCTTCTTAGTGCTCTTCGCCGAGGCAGGCCGTCAGCCTGCAGCAGTCAGCCGCGTCTCGGTCGCCGCCGCCGCCGCCACCGCCATCGCAGGGCTCCCTCTCGCTCCCCGACCCTGCCGCCGCCGCAACCCCCAACGCCCAAGCCCAGGGCTGCCTGCCGGCGCAGGCCTCCACCAGGCTCTCTCCATCCCAGGACGTGCCGGTGCTTTGCACCTCGGCCCGAGCCCAGGGCACGCCCATCCCTGCGCCTGCCCCCGGGACCCGACACACAGGATCGGCGTGTCCTCGGGCAAACGGGACGCCCACCCGCCCCGCCCCACCGGAGTCTTCTGTCTCCGCTGGCAGGCACCTCGCCCCACACCCCCGCGCGTCCCCTCCCGTCTCCCACAAGAGCCAGGAGCCCTCCCTTCCCGCCGGCAACGGTGTCCCTGAAACACAGGGCACAAAGAGCCGGGACAAACCAGGGGACGGCGGGAGCAGCACCCCAACACACCACGCGCCATCGACTCCGGGGGAGACCACCACAAGGGCAGAGCAGGCACGCAGGCGCACAACCCTCACAACCAGGGTGCCTGGGGGCTGCCTCTCTCCTCCCGCGGGCGGGTGCCTGGGCGGGGCTCAGAGACCACAGGCCCTCCGGAGACCCTGGCGGCCCGCCCCGGAGGCTGCAATGGTGACTGCCAACGCCAGGGCAATGCCTCCTTAGCGGAGCCCAGCCCCGGGCACGACCACACTCCGGTGGAGGAGCTGCCACTTCAACACAGCCTCAGTGCGTCTGTAACAGTCCGTGTGCCCGCCTGTGCGTCCCTCACACCCTCCCCCACCCCATATCCGTCGGGCTCTGTGACGTGCCTGTTGGGCTCTGGCTCTGGCTCAGGAGCTCTCTCCCCGCGTGCCAGCCCCCTCTTTCTCTGTCTCTGTCCATGTCTCTCTGTATGTCTAGATACATACATGTACATATACGAGCATATTTCCATCTCGCTCCCTCTTACTCCTCCTCCCGTTCTGTCTGTCTGTCCCTGTCCTGCGGGGACTCTAGCCCCTCTGCCCGCACAAGAATGCAGGATTTGGCGAGGCCAAGAGGGAACACCAACAGACCACGGATAGGGGGCTCATAGCACCATGTCTCACGGGCGGCTGGCTCGGAGACTCGGCAAGCCGGAGCCGCCCGATCCCCAGCCTGCCGGCCGATTCTCTGCCAACCAACAGACCCACCAACCTACCGACCCACCAAGCCGGCCAACTGCAGTCCGCGCCCCTCTGCAATTTGCAGTCCACAATCCGCGCTTCCTAGCTTGGCCACCGCAGCTCTGCCGGTGGCCAATGGCCAACTGGCAACAGCTGATGGCCAAGCGGTCACAGCTGATATCCATGCAGCCCGCACGCAGCACCCCTCCACGCGAGGCCCAGAGCCTGGAGAGTGCTCTCTGCGAGTCTGTCCCCACAGTCCCCGTCTGTCTCTCTCCGCCTCTCTCTTGCTCCGTCTCTGGCCTTCTCTCATCCTCTCTCTCACCTCCCTGGGTCAGGAGAGGTGACGTGTAGCCAGTGAAGTGAACAGTGATCGGGCGGGACGCCGGTCGCTGACGAGGGGCGAGAACCCAGAAAGAAGGCTGTGTGAGGAAGGGTGGCGGCAGACTGGAGGTGCTGCCCCCTGGTGGCGGGTGGCTCTCCCTGGCTTTGGGCCAGTGGGTGGGGCCGGCCAGGGCCAGGGCCTGGGTTGCACGTCCCTAGGGTGGAGGGGACTGAGAGGACCCTGCGACCCCCTCGGTGGCCCTGAGAGGTGGGGACAGCACAGCAGCAAGGGGGGTGTGCGGTTGTGGGGCTGGGGGGAGATGAGAGGGGTTGGGGTAGGGGGGCGGGGTAAAAGCCCTTCGGGGCCTGGGGAGGCCCAGGATGCCAGGGCGCCCAGACATATGTCACAGTCAGGGAACTGACAGAGGCCCGTTAGAGCCACTGGGGGGCGCGAAGGGGCCTCGCTGCGGGCCAGGAGGAGCCCGTCGCCCACACCAGCGGCGTCTGGAGGAGGCGGGGAGCTGGCGGGAGGCGCTCGGGCAGACATGCTCGCCACCCGAGCGGCCCAGCAGCATGGCGTGCGCTCAGAAGCAGGTCGGGAGCAGGCTCTTGGAGTGCCGGGAGCCGGGTCCCAGCGCCTAAGGCCACACCACCCTGCACGCGCCAGATCTCGTCTGATCTCGGGAGCTAAGCAGGGAGGGGCCTGGTTAGTACTTGGATGGGAGACCGCCTGGGAATAGCTGCAGGCTTTTGCTCGCCTCTCCTTTTGCGCCGCGGCCCCGGCGTGGCTCCCTCCGAACCCCTGCCGCCCCTTGCCTCTCTGCAGCCGCCCAGCCAGCCGAAGGTCCCCCTGACCAGCAGAGGGTTAGCCGCCAGGCACTACAAGCTGGCAGCCCCGGCCGCACACCAGGCCCGTCGGCCAGGGCTCCCCCGCACACCCTCTTCTCAGTCCTCTTCAGTCCCGGAGGCTGTCATCTCGATCCCTTCGCCGACCTTCGATCGCCGCCCCCGCCAACAGCGCTGCCCTCGCCCCCGCCGCCACCGCCAAATCCGCCGCCATCACCGCGCTCCCCACACCCCCCTCCAGCGCTGACCTCACCCCTGCCCCCGCCCTCGCCGCCGCCATCGCTGTACTGCTTCAATCTCCCGTCTCTTTTCTCCCCTCCTCCGTCGCCAGCACCGCCCTCTTCCCCGCTACCGCCGGCGCCAACCCTCCACGCGACCAGCGCCCACCGACACAGCCCCCAAGGCTGCCGCCGCCTCCATCGCCGACCTCGCAACCCTCCCGCGCAGCCGCCGCCGCCCCCGCCGCCGGCCCCCCCCCACCGCCGCCGCCACCGCAGCCGCCCCCTCCGCAGCCGCCCCCGCCGCCGCTGCCGCGGGGTCCTCCCACAACTCCCAAGCCCAGGGTTGCCTGCTGGTGCAGGCCTCCACCAGCCTTGGGGGTGCGGTTGGGGGTAAACCTGGTGGCGGTAGGGGGCGGGGTGTCCCAGGATGCCAGAGTTCCACGACTTCTGGCACCATCAGGGAAGTGGCAGTGTCCCATGGAGCCTCGGGTGGCGCGAAGGGGCCTCGCTGCCGGCCAGGAGTAGCCCGCCGCCCACGCCAGCAGCGTCCGGAGGCGGCGGGGAGCGGGCGGGAGGCGCTCAGGCAGACTTGCTCGCCACCCGAGCGGCCCAGCAGCATGGCGCGCGCTCAGAGGCAGTTCGGGAGCAGGCTCTTGGAGTGCCGGGATCCGGGTCCCAGCGCCTAAGGCCATACCACCCTGACGCGCCAGATGTTGGAAGCGAAGCAGGGAGGGGCCTGGTTAGTACTTGGATGGGAGACCGCCTGGGAATACCTGTAGGCTTTTGCTCGCCTCTCCTTTTGCGCCACCGCCCCGGCCTGGCTCCCTCCGAACCCCTGCCGCCCCTTGCCCCTCTGCAGACGCCCAGGCAGCCGAAGGTCCCCCTGGCCAGAGGAGGGTCAGCCGCCCAGCACTACAAGCTCGCATCCCCAGCCGCACACCAGGCCTGTCGGCCAGGGCTCCCCCCACTCCCTCTTCTTAGTGCTCTTCGCCGAGGCAGGCCGTCAGCCTGCAGCAGTCAGCCGCGTCTCGGTCGCCGCCGCCGCCACCGCAATCGCAGGGCCCCCTCTCGCTCCCCGACCCTGCCGCCGCCGCAACCCCCAACGCCCAAGCCCAGGGCTGCCTGCCGGCGCAGGCCTCCACCAGGCTCTCTCCATCCCAGGACGTGCCGGTCCTTTGCACCTCGGCCCGAGCCCAGGGGACGCCCATCCCTGCGCCTGCCCCCGGGACCCGACACACAGGATCGGCGTGTCCTCGGGCCAACGGGATGCCCACCCGCCCCGCCCCACCGGAGTCTTCTGTCTCCGCTGGCAGGCACCTCCCCCCACACCCCCGCGCGCCCCTCCCGTCTCCCACAAGAGCCAGGTGCCCTCCCTTCCCGCCGGCCACGGTGTCCCTGAAACACAGGGCACAAAGAGCCGGGACAAACCAGGGGACGGCGGGAGCAGCACCCCAACACACCACGCGCCATCGACTCCGGGGGAGACCACCACAAGGGCAGAGCAGGCACGCAGGCGCACAACCCTCACAACCAGGGTGCCTGGGGGCTGCCACTCTCCTCCCGCGGGCGGGTGCCTGGGCGGGGCTCAGAGACCACAGGCCCTCCGGAGACCCTGGCGGCCCGCCCCGGAGGCTGCAATGGTGACTGCCAACGCCAGGGCAATGCCTCCTTAGCGGAGCCCAGCCCCGGGCACGACCACACTCCGGTGGAGGAGCTGCCACTTCAACACAGCCTCAGTGCGTCTGTAACAGTCCGTGTGCCCGCCTGTGCGTCCCTCACACCCTCCCCCACCCCATATCCGTCGGGCTCTGTGACGTGCCTGTTGGGCTCTGGCTCTGGCTCAGGAGCTCTCTCCCCGCGTGCTAGCCCCCTCTTTCTCTGTCTCTGTCCATGTCTCTCTGTATGTCTAGATACATACATGTACATATACGAGCATATTTCCATCTCGCTCCCTCTTACTCCTCCTCCCGTTCTGTCTGTCTGTCCCTGTCCTGCGGGGACTCTAGCCCCTCTGCCCGCACAAGAATGCAGGATTTGGCGAGGCCAAGAGGGAACACCAACAGACCACGGATAGGGGGCTCATAGCACCATGTCTCACGGGCGGCTGGCTTGGAGACTCGGCAAGCCGGAGCCGCCCGATCCCCAGCCTGCCGGCCGATTCTCTGCCAACCAACAGACCCACCAACCTACCGACCCACCAAGCCGGCCAACTGCAGTCCGCGCCCCTCTGCAATTTGCAGTCCACAATCCGCGCTTCCTAGCTTGGCCACCGCAGCTCTGCCGGTGGCCAATGGCCAACTGGCAACAGCTGATGGCCAAGCGGTCACAGCTGATATCCATGCAGCCCGCACGCAGCACCCCTCCACGCGAGGCCCAGAGCCTGGAGAGTGCTCTCTGCGAATCTGTCCCCACAGTCCCCGTCTGTCTCTCTCCGCCTCTCTCTTGCTCCGTCTCTGGCCTTCTCTCATCCTCTCTCTCACCTCCCTGGGTCAGGAGAGGTGACGTGTAGCCAGTGAAGTGAACAGTGATCGGGCGGGACGCCGGTCGGTGACGAGGGGCGAGAACCCAGAAAGAAGGCTGTGTGAGGAAGGGTGGCGGCAGACTGGAGGTGCTGCCCCCTGGTGGCGGGTGGCTCTCCCTGGCTTTGGGCCAGTGGGTGGGGCCGGCCAGGGCCAGGGCCTGGGTTGCATGTCCCTAGGGTGGAGGGGACTGAGAGGACCCTGCGACCCCCTCGGTGGCCCTGAGAGGTGGGGACAGCACAGCAGCAAGGGGGGTGTGCGGTTGTGGGGCTGGGGGGAGATGAGAGGGGTTGGGGTAGGGGGGCGGGGTAAAAGCCCTTCGGGGCCTGGGGAGGCCCAGGATGCCAGGGCGCCCAGACATATGTCACAGTCAGGGAAGTGACAGAGGCCCGTTAGAGCCACTGGGGGGCGCGAAGGGGCCTCGCTGCGGGCCAGGAGGAGCCCGTCGCCCACACCAGCGGCGTCTGGAGGAGGCGGGGAGCTGGCGGGAGGCGCTCGGGCAGACATGCTCGCCACCCGAGCGGCCCAGCAGCATGGCGTGCGCTCAGAAGCAGGTCGGGAGCAGGCTCTTGGAGTGCCCGGAGCCGGGTCCCAGCGCCTAAGGCCACACCACCCTGCACGCGCCAGATCTCCTCTGATCTCGGGAGCTAAGCAGGGAGGGGCCTGGTTAGTACTTGGATGGGAGACCGCCTGGGAATAGCTGCAGGCTTTTGCTCGCCTCTCCTTTTGCGCCGCGGCCCCGGCGTGGCTCCCTCCGAACCCCTGCCGCCCCTTGCCTCTCTGCAGCCGCCCAGCCAGCCGAAGGTCCCCCTGACCAGCAGAGGGTTAACCGCCAGGCACTACAAGCTGGCAGCCCCGGCCGCACACCAGGCCCGTCGGCCAGGGCTCCCCCCGCACACCCTCTTCTCAGTCCTCTTCAGTCCCGGAGGCTGTCATCTCGATCCCTTCGCCGACCTTCGATCACCGCCCCCGCCAACAGCGCTGCCCTCGCCCCCGCCGCCACCGCCAAATCCGGCGCCCTCACCGCGATCTCCACACCCCCCTCCAGCGCTGACCTCACCCCTGCCCCCGCCCTCGCCACCGCCATCGCTGTAGTGCTTCAATCTCCCGCCTCTGCTCTCCCCTCCTCCGTCGCCAGCACCGCCCTCTTCCCCGCTACCGCCGCCGCCGGCGCCAACCCTCCCCGCGCCCAGCGCCCGCCGACACAGCCCCCAACGCTGCCGCCGCCTCCATCGCCGACCTCGCAACCCTCCCGCGCCGCCGCCGCCGCGATCACCGCGCTCCCCACCCCCTCCGCCAGCGCTGCCCTCGCCCCCTCCCCGCCCCCGCTGCCGCCATCGCCGTACTCCCTCAAACTCCCTCCTCTGCTCTCCCCCCCTCGGCCGCCAGCACCGCGCTCCCCACCCCCGCCGCCGCCATTGCCGCACTCCCTCAATCTCCCTCCTCTGCTCTCCCCGCCTCCTGCACCGCCATCTCCCCCGCCCCCGCCCCAGGCCCGCCGCCGCCACCATCGCCATACTCCCTCAATCTCCCGCCTCTGCTCTCCCGGCCTCCTCCGCCCCCGCCGCCGCCGCCGACGCCGCCGCCGCCGCCATCGACCCCCGTGCCCCAGCGCCCACCGTCAAAGCCCCCATTGTCGCCACCGCCATGGCCGCCCTGGCGCCATCCTCGCGGTTGCCATCGCCTACCTCCCCACCCTCCCTCGCCTCCGCCGCGTCCCCCGCCGCCGCAGCCCCCCCCTCCGCAGCCGCCCAAGCCGCCGCCGCGGGGTCCTCCCACAACTCCCAAGCCCAGGGTTGCCTGCTGGTGCAGGCCTCCCCCAGCCTTGGGGGTGCGGTTGTTGGTAAACCTGGTGGCGGTAGGGGGGCGGGGTGTATGGCGGTCTGGGTCCGGGGAGTCCCAGGATGCCAGAGTTCCACGACTTCTGGCACCATCAGGGAAGTGGCAGTGTCCCATGGAGCCTCGGGTGGCGCGAAGGGGCCTCGCTGCCGGCCAGGAGTAGCCCGCCGCCCACGCCAGGGGCATTCGGAAGAGGCGGGGAGCCGGACTGGGGGGGGGGGACGCGGTGCTGGCAGAGCCGGCCAGCGGGTCGATGCTCGCCACCGGAGCCGCGCATCTGCATGGCGGGCGCTCACGAGGCAGGCCGGGAGCAGGCTCTTGGCGCGCGGGGAGCCGAGTCCCATCGTCTATGACCATACCACCCTGAACGCGCCCGATCTCCTCTGATCTCGGGAGCTAAGCAGGGAGGGGCCTGGTTAGTGCTTGGATGGGAGACCGCCTGGGAATACCTGTAGGCTTTTGCTCGCCTCTCCTTTTGCGCCGCCGCCCCTGCGTGGCTCCCTCCGAACCTCTGCCGCCCCTTGCCCCTCTGCAGCCGCCCATCCAGCCGAAGGTCCCCCTGGCCAGAGGCCGGTCAGCCACCCGGCGCTACAAGCTGGCAGCCCCGGCCGCACACAAGGCCCGTCGGCCAGGGCTCACCCCCACACCCTCTTCTTAGTCCTCTTCGCTGAGGCAGGCAGTCAGCCAGCAGCAGTTAGCCGAGCCTGTGTCTCCGCCGGCAGGCACCTCTCCCCACACCCCCGCGCGCCCCCTCCCATCGCCCACAAGAGCCAGGAACCCTCCCTTCCCGCAGTGGCCCCAACACACAGGGTACAAAGAGCCGGGACAAAGCAGGGGACTGAGGGAGGAGCACCCCAACACACCGCACGCCCTCGGACTCCAGGAGAGACCACCACAAGGGGAAGTGCAGGCACGCAGGCACACAACACTCTCAACCAGGGTGCCTGTGGGCTGCCACTCTCCTCCCGCGGGGCGGGGGGTTCCTGGGCGGGGCTCGGAGCCCACTGGCCCTCCCGCCCGGCCCGGGGGCTTCAAGGGTGACTTTCAATGCCCGGGCACTGCCTCCTTAGTGGAGCCCAGCCACGGGCATGACCACACTTCGGTTGAGAAGCTGCCACTTCAAAGCAGCGTCAGTGCGTCTGTCCCAGTCCGTGTGCCCGCTTGTGCGTCCCTCCCCCCTCCCCCACCCCATGTCTCTCTGGCTCTGTGACGTGCCTGTTGGGCTCTGGCTCTGGCTCAGGAGCTCTCTCCCCGCGTGCCAGCCCCCTCTTTCTCTGTCTCTGTCCATGTCTCTCTGTATGTCTAGGTACATACAGGTACATATAGGTGTATATTTCGATCTCGCTCCCTCTTTCTCCTCCTCCCGTTCTCTCTGTCGGTCCCTGTCCTGCGGGGACTCTGGTCCCTCTGCCCGCACAAGAACGCAGGATATGGCGAGGCCAAGAGGGAACACCAACAGAGCCACGGATAGGGGGCTCATAGCACTATGTCTCACGGGCGGCTGGCTCGGAGACACGGCAAGCCGGAGCCGCCCGATCCCCAACCTGTCGGCCGCTTCTCTGCCAACCCACCGACACACCGCCCGTCGACCCGCCAAGCGGGCCCACTGCAATCCGCGCCCCTCTGCAATTTGCAGTCCACCATCCGCGCTTCCTAGCTTGGCCACCGCAGCTCCTCCGGTGGCCAGTGGCCAACTGGCAACAGCTGATGGCCAAGCGGTCACAGCTGATGACCATGCAGCCCGCAAGCAGCACCCCTCCACGCGAGGCCCAGAGCCTGGAGAGTGCTCTCTGCGAGTCTGTCCCCACAGTCCCCGTCTGTCTCTCTCCGCCTCTCTCTTGCTCCGTCTCTGGCCTTCTCTCATCCTCTCTCTCACCTCCCTGGGTCAGGAGAGGTGACGTGTAGCCAGTGAAGGGACCGGACATCGGGCGGGGCTCCGGTCGCTGACGAGGGTTCCAGGGCCCAGACTGAAGGCTTGTGACGAAGGGTGGCTGCAGACTGGAGATGCTGCATCCTGGTGGCGCGGGTGGCTCTCCCTGGCTTTGGGCCTGTGGATGGGTCCGGTCAGGGCCAGGGCCTGGGTTGCACGTCCCTAGGGCCGGAGGGGACTGAGAGGACCCTGCGACCCCCTCGGTGGCCCTGAGAGGTGGGGACAGCACAGCAGCAAGGGGGGTGTGCGGTTGTGGGGCTGGGGGGAGATGAGAGGGGTTGGGGTAGGGGGGCGGGGTGAAAGCCCTTCGGGGCCTGGGGAGGCCCAGGATGCCAGGGCGCCCAGACATATGTCACAGTCAGGGAAGTGACAGAGGCCCGTGGAGCCACTGGGGGGCGCGAAGGGGCCTCGCTGCTGGCCAGGAGTAGCCCGTCGCCCACACCAGCGGCGTCCGGAGGAGGCGGGGAGCGGGCGGCAGGCGCTCGGGCAGACGTGCTCGCCACCCTAGCGGCCCAGCAGCACGGCGCGCGGTCAGAGGCAGGCCGGGAGCAGGCTCTTGGGGCGCGGGGAGCCGGGTCCCAGCGTCTACGGCCATACCACCCTGAACGCGCCCGATCTCCTCTGATCTCGGGAGCTAAGCAGGGAGGGGCCTGGTTAGTACTTGGATGGGAGACCGCCTGGGAATAGCTGCAGGCTTTTGCTCGCCTCTCCTTTTGCGCCGCCGCCCCGGCGTGGCTCCCTCCGAACCCCTGCCGCCCTTTGCCCCTCTGCAGCCGCCCAGGCAGCCGAAGGTCCCCCTGGCCAGAGGAGGGTCAGTCGCCCGGCACTACAAGCTCGCATCCCCGGCCGCACACCAGGCCTGTCGGCCAGGGCTCCCCCCCACTCCCTCTTCTTAGTGCTCTTCGCCGAGGCAGGCCGTCAGCCTGCAGCAGTCAGCCGCGTCTCGGTCGCCGCCGCCGCCGCCACCGCCATCGCAGGGCTCCCTCTCGCTCCCCGACCCTGCCGCCGCCGCAACCCCCAACGCCCAAGCCCAGGGCTGCCTGCCGGCGCAGGCCTCCACCAGGCTCTCTCCATCCCAGGACGTGCCGGTGCTTTGCACCTCGGCCCGAGCCCAGGGCACGCCCATCCCTGCGCCTGCCCCCGGGACCCGACACACAGGATCGGCGTGTCCTCGGGCAAACGGGACGCCCACCCGCCCCGCCCCACCGGAGTCTTCTGTCTCCGCTGGCAGGCACCTCGCCCCACACCCCCGCGCGTCCCCTCCCGTCTCCCACAAGAGCCAGGAGCCCTCCCTTCCCGCCGGCAACGGTGTCCCTGAAACACAGGGCACAAAGAGCCGGGACAAACCAGGGGACGGCGGGAGCAGCACCCCAACACACCACGCGCCATCGACTCCGGGGGAGACCACCACAAGGGCAGAGCAGGCACGCAGGCGCACAACCCTCACAACCAGGGTGCCTGGGGGCTGCCTCTCTCCTCCCGCGGGCGGGTGCCTGGGCGGGGCTCAGAGACCACAGGCCCTCCGGAGACCCTGGCGGCCCGCCCCGGAGGCTGCAATGGTGACTGCCAACGCCAGGGCAATGCCTCCTTAGCGGAGCCCAGCCCCGGGCACGACCACACTCCGGTGGAGGAGCTGCCACTTCAACACAGCCTCAGTGCGTCTGTAACAGTCCGTGTGCCCGCCTGTGCGTCCCTCACACCCTCCCCCACCCCATATCCGTCGGGCTCTGTGACGTGCCTGTTGGGCTCTGGCTCTGGCTCAGGAGCTCTCTCCCCGCGTGCCAGCCCCCTCTTTCTCTGTCTCTGTCCATGTCTCTCTGTATGTCTAGATACATACATGTACATATACGAGCATATTTCCATCTCGCTCCCTCTTACTCCTCCTCCCGTTCTGTCTGTCTGTCCCTGTCCTGCGGGGACTCTAGCCCCTCTGCCCGCACAAGAATGCAGGATTTGGCGAGGCCAAGAGGGAACACCAACAGACCACGGATAGGGGGCTCATAGCACCATGTCTCACGGGCGGCTGGCTCGGAGACTCGGCAAGCCGGAGCCGCCCGATCCCCAGCCTGCCGGCCGATTCTCTGCCAACCAACAGACCCACCAACCTACCGACCCACCAAGCCGGCCAACTGCAGTCCGCGCCCCTCTGCAATTTGCAGTCCACAATCCGCGCTTCCTAGCTTGGCCACCGCAGCTCTGCCGGTGGCCAATGGCCAACTGGCAACAGCTGATGGCCAAGCGGTCACAGCTGATATCCATGCAGCCCGCACGCAGCACCCCTCCACGCGAGGCCCAGAGCCTGGAGAGTGCTCTCTGCGAGTCTGTCCCCACAGTCCCCGTCTGTCTCTCTCCGCCTCTCTCTTGCTCCGTCTCTGGCCTTCTCTCATCCTCTCTCTCACCTCCCTGGGTCAGGAGAGGTGACGTGTAGCCAGTGAAGTGAACAGTGATCGGGCGGGACGCCGGTCGCTGACGAGGGGCGAGAACCCAGAAAGAAGGCTGTGTGAGGAAGGGTGGCGGCAGACTGGAGGTGCTGCCCCCTGGTGGCGGGTGGCTCTCCCTGGCTTTGGGCCAGTGGGTGGGGCCGGCCAGGGCCAGGGCCTGGGTTGCACGTCCCTAGGGTGGAGGGGACTGAGAGGACCCTGCGACCCCCTCGGTGGCCCTGAGAGGTGGGGACAGCACAGCAGCAAGGGGGGTGTGCGGTTGTGGGGCTGGGGGGAGATGAGAGGGGTTGGGGTAGGGGGGCGGGGTAAAAGCCCTTCGGGGCCTGGGGAGGCCCAGGATGCCAGGGCGCCCAGACATATGTCACAGTCAGGGAACTGACAGAGGCCCGTTAGAGCCACTGGGGGGCGCGAAGGGGCCTCGCTGCGGGCCAGGAGGAGCCCGTCGCCCACACCAGCGGCGTCTGGAGGAGGCGGGGAGCTGGCGGGAGGCGCTCGGGCAGACATGCTCGCCACCCGAGCGGCCCAGCAGCATGGCGTGCGCTCAGAAGCAGGTCGGGAGCAGGCTCTTGGAGTGCCGGGAGCCGGGTCCCAGCGCCTAAGGCCACACCACCCTGCACGCGCCAGATCTCGTCTGATCTCGGGAGCTAAGCAGGGAGGGGCCTGGTTAGTACTTGGATGGGAGACCGCCTGGGAATAGCTGCAGGCTTTTGCTCGCCTCTCCTTTTGCGCCGCGGCCCCGGCGTGGCTCCCTCCGAACCCCTGCCGCCCCTTGCCTCTCTGCAGCCGCCCAGCCAGCCGAAGGTCCCCCTGACCAGCAGAGGGTTAGCCGCCAGGCACTACAAGCTGGCAGCCCCGGCCGCACACCAGGCCCGTCGGCCAGGGCTCCCCCGCACACCCTCTTCTCAGTCCTCTTCAGTCCCGGAGGCTGTCATCTCGATCCCTTCGCCGACCTTCGATCGCCGCCCCCGCCAACAGCGCTGCCCTCGCCCCCGCCGCCACCGCCAAATCCGCCGCCATCACCGCGCTCCCCACACCCCCCTCCAGCGCTGACCTCACCCCTGCCCCCGCCCTCGCCGCCGCCATCGCTGTACTGCTTCAATCTCCCGTCTCTTTTCTCCCCTCCTCCGTCGCCAGCACCGCCCTCTTCCCCGCTACCGCCGGCGCCAACCCTCCACGCGACCAGCGCCCACCGACACAGCCCCCAAGGCTGCCGCCGCCTCCATCGCCGACCTCGCAACCCTCCCGCGCAGCCGCCGCCGCCCCCGCCGCCGCCCCCCCTGCCGCCGCCCCCCCCCCCCCCCGCCGCCGCCGCCGCCACCGCAGCCGCCCCCTCCGCAGCCGCCCCCGCCGCCGCTGCCGCGGGGTCCTCCCACAACTCCCAAGCCCAGGGTTGCCTGCTGGTGCAGGCCTCCACCAGCCTTGGGGGTGCGGTTGTGGGTAAACCTGGTGGCGGTAGGGGGCGGGGTGTCCCAGGATGCCAGAGTTCCACGACTTCTGGCACCATCAGGGAAGTGGCAGTGTCCCATGGAGCCTCGGGTGGCGCGAAGGGGCCTCGCTGCCGGCCAGGAGTAGCCCGCCGCCCACGCCAGCAGCGTCCGGAGGCGGCGGGGAGCGGGCGGGAGGCGCTCAGGCAGACATGCTCGCCACCCGAGCGGCCCAGCAGCATGGCGCGCGCTCAGAGGCAGTTCGGGAGCAGGCTCTTGGAGTGCCGGGATCCGGGTCCCAGCGCCTAAGGCCATACCACCCTGACGCGCCAGATGTTGGAAGCGAAGCAGGGAGGGGCCTGGTTAGTACTTGGATGGGAGACCGCCTGGGAATACCTGTAGGCTTTTGCTCGCCTCTCCTTTTGCGCCACCGCCCCGGCCTGGCTCCCTCCGAACCCCTGCCGCCCCTTGCCCCTCTGCAGACGCCCAGGCAGCCGAAGGTCCCCCTGGCCAGAGGAGGGTCAGCCGCCCAGCACTACAAGCTCGCATCCCCAGCCGCACACCAGGCCTGTCGGCCAGGGCTCCCCCCACTCCCTCTTCTTAGTGCTCTTCGCCGAGGCAGGCCGTCAGCCTGCAGCAGTCAGCCGCGTCTCGGTCGCCGCCGCCGCCACCGCAATCGCAGGGCCCCCTCTCGCTCCCCGACCCTGCCGCCGCCGCAACCCCCAACGCCCAAGCCCAGGGCTGCCTGCCGGCGCAGGCCTCCACCAGGCTCTCTCCATCCCAGGACGTGCCGGTCCTTTGCACCTCGGCCCGAGCCCAGGGGACGCCCATCCCTGCGCCTGCCCCCGGGACCCGACACACAGGATCGGCGTGTCCTCGGGCCAACGGGATGCCCACCCGCCCCGCCCCACCGGAGTCTTCTGTCTCCGCTGGCAGGCACCTCTCCCCACACCCCCGCGCGTCCCCTCCCGTCTCCCAAAAGAGCCAGGAGCCCTCCCTTCCCGCCGGCCACGGTGTCCCCGACACACAGGGCACAAAGAGCCGGGACAAACCAGGGGACGGCGGGAGCAGCACCCCAACACACCACGCGCCATCGACTCCAGGGGAGACCACCACAAGGGAAGAGCAGGCACGCAGGCACACAACCCTCACAACCAGGGTGCCTGGGGGCTGCCACTCTCCTCCCGCGGGCGGGTCCCTGGGCGGGATTCAGAGCCCACCAGCCCTCCGGAGACCCTGGCGGCCCGCCCTGGGGGCTTCAATGGTGACTGCCAAAGCCAGGGCAATGCCTCCTTAGCGGAGCCCTGCCCCGGGCACGACCACCCTCCGGTGGAGAAGCTGCCACTTCAACACAGCCTCAGTGCGTCTGTCCCAGTCCGTGTGCCCGCTTGTGCGTCCCTCCCCCCTCCCCCACCCCATGTCTCTCCGGCTCTGTGACGTGCCTGTTGGGCTCTGGCTCTCGCTCAGGAGCTCTCTCCCCGCTTGCCAGTCCCCTCTTTCTCTGTCTCTGTCCATGTCTCTCTGTATGTCTAGGTACATACAGGTACATACAGGTGTATATTTCGATCTCGCTCCCTCTTACTCCTCCTCCCGTTCTGTCCGTGGGTCCCTGTCCTGCGGGGACTCTAGTCCCTCTGCCCGCACAAGAACGCAGGATATGGCGAGGCCAAGAAGGAACACCAACAGAGCCACGGATAGGGGCCTATAGCACTATGTCTCACGGGCGGCTGGCTTGGAGACAAGGCAAGCCGGAGCTTCCCGATCCCCAACCTGCCGGCTGATTCTCTGCCAACCCACCGACACACCGCCCGCCGACCCACCAAGCCGGCCCCCTGCAATCCGCGCCCCTCTGCAATTTGCAGTCCACCATCCGCGCTTCCTAGCTTGGCCACCGCAGCTCCGCCGGTGGCCAATGGCCAACTGGCAACAGATGATGGCCAAGCGGTCACAGCTGATGACCATGCAGCCCCCAAGCAGCACCCCTCCACGCGAGGCCCAGAGCCTGGAGAGTGCTCTCTGGGAGTCTGTCCCCACAGTCCCCGTCTGGCTCTCTCCGCCTCTCTCTTGCTCCGTCTCTGGCCTTCTCTCATCCTCTCTCTCATCTCCCTGGGTCAGGAGAGGTGACGTGTAGCCAGTGAAGGGCCCGGAGATCGGGCGGAGTTCCGGTCGCTGAGGAGGGTCGAGGGCCCAGACTGAAGGCTTGTGACGAAGGGTGGCTGCAGACTGGAGCTGCTGCACCCTGTTGGCGCGGGTGGCTCTCCCTGGCTTTGGGCCAGTGGGTGGGGCCGGCCAGGGCCAGGGCCTGGGTTGCATGTCCCTAGGGCCGGAGGGGACTGAGAGGACCCTGCGACCCCCTCGGTGGCCCTGAGAGGTGGGGACAGCACAGCAGTAAGGGGGGTGTGCGGTTGCGGGGCTGGGGGGGAGATGAGAGGGGTTGGGGTAGGGGGGCGGGGTAAAAGCCCTTCGGGGCCGGGGGAGTCCCAGGATGCCAGGGCGCCCAGACATATGTCACAGTCAGGGAAGTGACAGAGGCCCGTGGAGCCACTGGGGGGCGGGAAGGGGCCTCGCTGCGGGCCAGGAGTCGCCCGTCGCCCACACCAGCGGCGTCCGGAGGCGGCGGGGAGCGGGCGGGAGGCGCTCAGGCAGACATGCTCGCCACCCGAGCGGCCCAGCAGCATGGCGCGCGCTCACAGTCAGGTAGGGAGCAGGCTCTTGGAGTGCCGGGAGCCGGGTCCCAGCGCCTAAGGCCATACCACCCTGCACGCGCCAGATCTCCTCTGATCTGGGAAGCTAAGCAGGGTCGGGCCTGGTTAGTACTTGGATGGGATTCCGCCTGGGAATACCTGTAGGCTTTTGCTCGCCTCCCCTTTTGCATCGCCGCCCCGGCGTGGCTCCCTCCGAACCCCTGCCGCCCCTTGCCTCTCTGCAGCCGCCGAGCCAGCGGAAGGTCCTCCTGACCAGCAGAGGATTAGCCGCCAGGCACTACAAGCTGGCAGCCCCGGCCGCACACCAGGCCCGTGGGCCAGGGCTGCCCCGCACACCCTCTCCTTAGTCCTCTTCAGTCCCGCAGGCTGTCTTCTCGATCCCTTCGCCGACCCTCGGTCGCCGCCACCGCCGCCAGCGCTGCCCTCGCCCCCGCCGCCACCGCCAAATCCGCCGCCATCACCGCGCTCCCCACACCCCCCTCCAGCGCTGACCTCACCCCTGCCCCCGCCCTCGCCGCCGCCATCGCTGTACTGCTTCAATCTCCCGTCTCTTTTCTCCCCTCCTCCGTCGCCAGCACCGCCCTCTTCCCCGCTACCGCCGGCGCCAACCCTCCACGCGCCCAGCGCCCACCGACACAGCCCCCAAGGCTGCCGCCGCCTCCATCGCCGACCTCGCAACCCTCCCGCGCAGCCGCCGCCGCCCCCGCCGCCGGCCCCCCCCCACCGCCGCCGCCACCGCAGCCGCCCCCTCCGCAGCCGCCCCCGCCGCCGCTGCCGCGGGGTCCTCCCACAACTCCCAAGCCCAGGGTTGCCTGCTGGTGCAGGCCTCCACCAGCCTTGGGGGTGCGGTTGGGGGTAAACCTGGTGGCGGTAGGGGGCGGGGTGTCCCAGGATGCCAGAGTTCCACGACTTCTGGCACCATCAGGGAAGTGGCAGTGTCCCATGGAGCCTCGGGTGGCGCGAAGGGGCCTCGCTGCCGGCCAGGAGTAGCCCGCCGCCCACGCCAGCAGCGTCCGGAGGCGGCGGGGAGCGGGCGGGAGGCGCTCAGGCAGACTTGCTCGCCACCCGAGCGGCCCAGCAGCATGGCGCGCGCTCAGAGGCAGTTCGGGAGCAGGCTCTTGGAGTGCCGGGATCCGGGTCCCAGCGCCTAAGGCCATACCACCCTGACGCGCCAGATGTTGGAAGCGAAGCAGGGAGGGGCCTGGTTAGTACTTGGATGGGAGACCGCCTGGGAATACCTGTAGGCTTTTGCTCGCCTCTCCTTTTGCGCCACCGCCCCGGCCTGGCTCCCTCCGAACCCCTGCCGCCCCTTGCCCCTCTGCAGACGCCCAGGCAGCCGAAGGTCCCCCTGGCCAGAGGAGGGTCAGCCGCCCAGCACTACAAGCTCGCATCCCCAGCCGCACACCAGGCCTGTCGGCCAGGGCTCCCCCCACTCCCTCTTCTTAGTGCTCTTCGCCGAGGCAGGCCGTCAGCCTGCAGCAGTCAGCCGCGTCTCGGTCGCCGCCGCCGCCACCGCAATCGCAGGGCCCCCTCTCGCTCCCCGACCCTGCCGCCGCCGCAACCCCCAACGCCCAAGCCCAGGGCTGCCTGCCGGCGCAGGCCTCCACCAGGCTCTCTCCATCCCAGGACGTGCCGGTCCTTTGCACCTCGGCCCGAGCCCAGGGGACGCCCATCCCTGCGCCTGCCCCCGGGACCCGACACACAGGATCGGCGTGTCCTCGGGCCAACGGGATGCCCACCCGCCCCGCCCCACCGGAGTCTTCTGTCTCCGCTGGCAGGCACCTCCCCCCACACCCCCGCGCGCCCCTCCCGTCTCCCACAAGAGCCAGGTGCCCTCCCTTCCCGCCGGCCACGGTGTCCCTGAAACACAGGGCACAAAGAGCCGGGACAAACCAGGGGACGGCGGGAGCAGCACCCCAACACACCACGCGCCATCGACTCCGGGGGAGACCACCACAAGGGCAGAGCAGGCACGCAGGCGCACAACCCTCACAACCAGGGTGCCTGGGGGCTGCCACTCTCCTCCCGCGGGCGGGTGCCTGGGCGGGGCTCAGAGACCACAGGCCCTCCGGAGACCCTGGCGGCCCGCCCCGGAGGCTGCAATGGTGACTGCCAACGCCAGGGCAATGCCTCCTTAGCGGAGCCCAGCCCCGGGCACGACCACACTCCGGTGGAGGAGCTGCCACTTCAACACAGCCTCAGTGCGTCTGTAACAGTCCGTGTGCCCGCCTGTGCGTCCCTCACACCCTCCCCCACCCCATATCCGTCGGGCTCTGTGACGTGCCTGTTGGGCTCTGGCTCTGGCTCAGGAGCTCTCTCCCCGCGTGCTAGCCCCCTCTTTCTCTGTCTCTGTCCATGTCTCTCTGTATGTCTAGATACATACATGTACATATACGAGCATATTTCCATCTCGCTCCCTCTTACTCCTCCTCCCGTTCTGTCTGTCTGTCCCTGTCCTGCGGGGACTCTAGCCCCTCTGCCCGCACAAGAATGCAGGATTTGGCGAGGCCAAGAGGGAACACCAACAGACCACGGATAGGGGGCTCATAGCACCATGTCTCACGGGCGGCTGGCTTGGAGACTCGGCAAGCCGGAGCCGCCCGATCCCCAGCCTGCCGGCCGATTCTCTGCCAACCAACAGACCCACCAACCTACCGACCCACCAAGCCGGCCAACTGCAGTCCGCGCCCCTCTGCAATTTGCAGTCCACAATCCGCGCTTCCTAGCTTGGCCACCGCAGCTCTGCCGGTGGCCAATGGCCAACTGGCAACAGCTGATGGCCAAGCGGTCACAGCTGATATCCATGCAGCCCGCACGCAGCACCCCTCCACGCGAGGCCCAGAGCCTGGAGAGTGCTCTCTGCGAGTCTGTCCCCACAGTCCCCGTCTGTCTCTCTCCGCCTCTCTCTTGCTCCGTCTCTGGCCTTCTCTCATCCTCTCTCTCACCTCCCTGGGTCAGGAGAGGTGGCGTGTAGCCAGTGAAGTGAACAGTGATCGGGCGGGACGCCGGTCGCTGACGAGGGGCGAGAACCCAGAAAGAAGGCTGTGTGAGGAAGGGTGGCGGCAGACTGGAGGTGCTGCCCCCTGGTGGCGGGTGGCTCTCCCTGGCTTTGGGCCAGTGGGTGGGGCCGGCCAGGGCCAGGGCCTGGGTTGCATGTCCCTAGGGTGGAGGGGACTGAGAGGACCCTGCGACCCCCTCGGTGGCCCTGAGAGGTGGGGACAGCACAGCAGCAAGGGGGGTGTGCGGTTGTGGGGCTGGGGGGAGATGAGAGGGGTTGGGGTAGGGGGGCGGGGTAAAAGCCCTTCGGGGCCTGGGGAGGCCCAGGATGCCAGGGCGCCCAGACATATGTCACAGTCAGGGAAGTGACAGAGGCCCGTTAGAGCCACTGGGGGGCGCGAAGGGGCCTCGCTGCGGGCCAGGAGGAGCCCGTCGCCCACACCAGCGGCGTCTGGAGGAGGCGGGGAGCTGGCGGGAGGCGCTCGGGCAGACATGCTCGCCACCCGAGCGGCCCAGCAGCATGGCGTGCGCTCAGAAGCAGGTCGGGAGCAGGCTCTTGGAGTGCCCGGAGCCGGGTCCCAGCGCCTAAGGCCACACCACCCTGCACGCGCCAGATCTCCTCTGATCTCGGGAGCTAAGCAGGGAGGGGCCTGGTTAGTACTTGGATGGGAGACCGCCTGGGAATAGCTGCAGGCTTTTGCTCGCCTCTCCTTTTGCGCCGCGGCCCCGGCGTGGCTCCCTCCGAACCCCTGCCGCCCCTTGCCTCTCTGCAGCCGCCCAGCCAGCCGAAGGTCCCCCTGACCAGCAGAGGGTTAACCGCCAGGCACTACAAGCTGGCAGCCCCGGCCGCACACCAGGCCCGTCGGCCAGGGCTCCCCCCGCACACCCTCTTCTCAGTCCTCTTCAGTCCCGGAGGCTGTCATCTCGATCCCTTCGCCGACCTTCGATCACCGCCCCCGCCAACAGCGCTGCCCTCGCCCCCGCCGCCACCGCCAAATCCGGCGCCCTCACCGCGATCTCCACACCCCCCTCCAGCGCTGACCTCACCCCTGCCCCCGCCCTCGCCACCGCCATCGCTGTAGTGCTTCAATCTCCCGCCTCTGCTCTCCCCTCCTCCGTCGCCAGCACCGCCCTCTTCCCCGCTACCGCCGCCGCCGGCGCCAACCCTCCCCGCGCCCAGCGCCCGCCGACACAGCCCCCAACGCTGCCGCCGCCTCCATCGCCGACCTCGCAACCCTCCCGCGCCGCAGCCGACGCCGCCGCCGCCGCCATCGCTGCTCGCAATCAGCCCCCGCTTCTCCCGCCGCCGCCGCCGCGATCACCGCGCTCCCCACCCCCTCCGCCAGCGCTGCCCTCGCCCCCTCCCCGCCCCCGCTGCCGCCATCGCCGTACTCCCTCAAACTCCCTCCTCTGCTCTCCCCCCCTCGGCAGCCAGCACCGCGCTCCCCACCCCCGCCCCCGCCGCCGCCATTGCCGCACTCCCTCAATCTCCCTCCTCTGCTCTCCCCGCCTCCTGCACCGCCATCTCCCCCGCCCCCGCCCCAGGCCCGCCGCCGCCACCATCGCCATACTCCCTCAATCTCCCGCCTCTGCTCTCCCGGCCTCCTCCGCCCCCGCCGCCGCCGCCGACGCCGCCGCCGCCGCCATCGACCCCCGTGCCCCAGCGCCCACCGTCAAAGCCCCCATTGTGGCCACCGCCATGGCCGCCCTGGCGCCATCCTCGCGGTTGCCATCGCCTACCTCCCCACCCTCCCTCGCCTCCGCCGCGTCCCCCGCCGCCGCAGCCCCCCCCTCCGCAGCCGCCCAAGCCGCCGCCGCGGGGTCCTCCCACAACTCCCAAGCCCAGGGTTGCCTGCTGGTGCAGGCCTCCCCCAGCCTTGGGGGTGCGGTTGTTGGTAAACCTGGTGGCGGTAGGGGGGCGGGGTGTATGGCGGTCTGGGTCCGGGGAGTCCCAGGATGCCAGAGTTCCACGACTTCTGGCACCATCAGGGAAGTGGCAGTGTCCCATGGAGCCTCGGGTGGCGCGAAGGGGCCTCGCTGCCGGCCAGGAGTAGCCCGCCGCCCACGCCAGGGGCATTCGGAAGAGGCGGGGAGCCGGACTGGGGGGGGGGACGCGGTGCTGGCAGAGCCGGCCAGCGGGTCGATGCTCGCCACCGGAGCCGCGCATCTGCATGGCGGGCGCTCACGAGGCAGGCCGGGAGCAGGCTCTTGGCGCGCGGGGAGCCGAGTCCCATCGTCTATGACCATACCACCCTGAACGCGCCCGATCTCCTCTGATCTCGGGAGCTAAGCAGGGAGGGGCCTGGTTAGTGCTTGGATGGGAGACCGCCTGGGAATACCTGTAGGCTTTTGCTCGCCTCTCCTTTTGCGCCGCCGCCCCTGCGTGGCTCCCTCCGAACCCCTGCCGCCCCTTGCCCCTCTGCAGCCGCCCATCCAGCCGAAGGTCCCCCTGGCCAGAGGCCGGTCAGCCACCCGGCGCTACAAGCTGGCAGCCCCGGCCGCACACCAGGCCCGTCGGCCAGGGCTCACCCCCACACCCTCTTCTTAGTCCTCTTCGCTGAGGCAGGCAGTCAGCCAGCAGCAGTTAGCCGAGCCTGTGTCTCCGCCGGCAGGCACCTCTCCCCACACCCCCGCGCGCCCCCTCCCATCGCCCACAAGAGCCAGGAACCCTCCCTTCCCGCAGTGGCCCCAACACACAGGGTACAAAGAGCCGGAACAAAGCAGGGGACTGAGGGAGGAGCACCCCAACACACCGCACGCCCTCGGACTCCAGGAGAGACCACCACAAGGGGAAGTGCAGGCACGCAGGCACACAACACTCTCAACCAGGGTGCCTGTGGGCTGCCACTCTCCTCCCGCGGGGCGGGGGGTTCCTGGGCGGGGCTCGGAGCCCACTGGCCCTCCCGCCCGGCCCGGGGGCTTCAAGGGTGACTTTCAATGCCCGGGCACTGCCTCCTTAGTGGAGCCCAGCCACGGGCATGACCACACTTCGGTTGAGAAGCTGCCACTTCAAAGCAGCGTCAGTGCGTCTGTCCCAGTCCGTGTGCCCGCTTGTGCGTCCCTCCCCCCTCCCCCACCCCATGTCTCTCTGGCTCTGTGACGTGCCTGTTGGGCTCTGGCTCTGGCTCAGGAGCTCTCTCCCCGCGTGCCAGCCCCCTCTTTCTCTGTCTCTGTCCATGTCTCTCTGTATGTCTAGGTACATACAGGTACATATAGGTGTATATTTCGATCTCGCTCCCTCTTTCTCCTCCTCCCGTTCTCTCTGTCGGTCCCTGTCCTGCGGGGACTCTGGTCCCTCTGCCCGCACAAGAACGCAGGATATGGCGAGGCCAAGAGGGAACACCAACAGAGCCACGGATAGGGGGCTCATAGCACTATGTCTCACGGGCGGCTGGCTTGGAGACTCGGCAAGCCGGAGCCGCCCGATCCCCAGCCTGCCGGCCGATTCTCTGCCAACCAACAGACCCACCAACCTACCGACCCACCAAGCCGGCCAACTGCAGTCCGCGCCCCTCTGCAATTTGCAGTCCACAATCCGCGCTTCCTAGCTTGGCCACCGCAGCTCTGCCGGTGGCCAATGGCCAACTGGCAACAGCTGATGGCCAAGCGGTCACAGCTGATATCCATGCAGCCCGCACGCAGCACCCCTCCACGCGAGGCCCAGAGCCTGGAGAGTGCTCTCTGCGAATCTGTCCCCACAGTCCCCGTCTGTCTCTCTCCGCCTCTCTCTTGCTCCGTCTCTGGCCTTCTCTCATCCTCTCTCTCACCTCCCTGGGTCAGGAGAGGTGACGTGTAGCCAGTGAAGTGAACAGTGATCGGGCGGGACGCCGGTCGCTGACGAGGTGTGAGAACCCAGAAAGAAGGCTGTGTGAGGAAGGGTGGCGGCAGAGTGGAGGTGCTGCCCCCTGGTGGCGGGTGGCTCTCCCTGGCTTTGGGCCAGTGGGTGGGGCCGGCCAGGGCCAGGGCCTGGGTTGCATGTCCCTAGGGTGGAGGGGACTGAGAGGACCCTGCGACCCCCTCGGTGGCCCTGAGAGGTGGGGACAGCACAGCAGCAAGGGGGGTGTGCGGTTGTGGGGCTGGGGGGAGATGAGAGGGGTTGGGGTAGGGGGGCGGGGTAAAAGCCCTTCGGGGCCTGGGGAGGCCCAGGATGCCAGGGCGCCCAGACATATGTCACAGTCAGGGAAGTGACAGAGGCCCGTTAGAGCCACTGGGGGGCGCGAAGGGGCCTCGCTGCGGGCCAGGAGGAGCCCGTCGCCCACACCAGCGGCGTCTGGAGGAGGCGGGGAGCTGGCGGGAGGCGCTCGGGCAGACATGCTCGCCACCCGAGCGGCCCAGCAGCATGGCGGGCGCTCAGAAGCAGGTCGGGAGCAGGCTCTTGGAGTGCCCGGAGCCGGGTCCCAGCGCCTAAGGCCACACCACCCTGCACGCGCCAGATCTCCTCTGATCTCGGGAGCTAAGCAGGGAGGGGCCTGGTTAGTACTTGGATGGGAGACCGCCTGGGAATAGCTGCAGGCTTTTGCTCGCCTCTCCTTTTGCGCCGCGGCCCCGGCGTGGCTCCCTCCGAACCCCTGCCGCCCCTTGCCTCTCTGCAGCCGCCCAGCCAGCCGAAGGTCCCCCTGACCAGCAGAGGGTTAGCCGCCAGGCACTACAAGCTGGCAGCCCCGGCCGCACACCAGGCCGCTCGGCCAGGGCTGCCCCGCACACCCTCTTCTCAGTCCTCTTCAGTCCCGGAGGCTGTCATCTCGATCCCTTCGCCGACCTTCGATCACCGCCACCGCCAACAGCGCTGCCCTCGCCCCCGCCGCCACCGCCAAATCCGCCGCCATCACCGCGCTCCCCACACCCCCCTCCAGCGCTGACCTCACCCCTGCCCCCGCCCTCGCCACCGCCATCGCTGTACTGCTTCAATCTCCCGCCTCTGCTCTCCCCTCCTCCGCCGCCAGCACCGCCCTCTTCCCCGCTACCGCCGCCGCCGGCGCCAACCCTCCCCGCGCCCAGCGCCCGCCGACACAGCCCCCAACGCTGCCGCCGCCTCCATCGCCGACCTCGCAACCCTCCCGCGCCGCAGCCGACGCCGCCGCCGCCGCCGCCGCCATCGCTGCTCGCGATCAGCCCCCGCTTCTCCCGCCGCCGCCGCCGCGATCACCGCGCTCCCCACCCCCTCCGCCAGCGCTGCCCTCGCCCCCTCCCCGCCCCCGCTGCCGCCATCGCCGTACTCCCTCAAACTCCCTCCTCTGCTCTCTCCCCCTCGGCCGCCAGCACCGCGCTCCCCATCCCCGCCGCCAGTGCTGCCCTCTTCCCCACCCCCGCCCCCGCCGCCGCCATTGCCGCACTCCCTCAATCTCCCTCCTCTGCTCTCCCCGCCTCCTGCACCGCCATCTCCCCCGCCCCCGCCCCAGGCCCGCCGCCGCCACCATCACCATACTCCCTCAATCTCCCGCCTCTGCTCTCCCGGCCTCCTCCGCCCCCGCCGCCGCCGCCGACGCCGCCGCCGCCGCCATCGACCCCCGTGCCCCAGCGCCCACCGTCAAAGCCCCCATTGTCGCCACCGCCATGGCCGCCCTGGCGCCATCCTCGCGGTTGCCATCGCCTACCTCCCCACCCTCCCTCGCCTCCGCCGCGTCCCCCGCCGCCGCAGCCCCCCCCTCCGCAGCCGCCCAAGCCGCCGCCGCGGGGTCCTCCCACAACTCCCAAGCCCAGGGTTGCCTGCTGGTGCAGGCCTCCCCCAGCCTTGGGGGTGCGGTTGTTGGTAAACCTGGTGGCGGTAGGGGGGCGGGGTGTATGGCGGTCTGGGTCCGGGGAGTCCCAGGATGCCAGAGTTCCACGACTTCTGGCACCATCAGGGAAGTGGCAGTGTCCCATGGAGCCTCGGGTGGCGCGAAGGGGCCTCGCTGCCGGCCAGGAGTAGCCCGCCGCCCACGCCAGGGGCATTCGGAAGAGGCGGGGAGCCGGACTGGGGGGGGGGGACGCGGTGCTGGCAGAGCCGGCCAGCGGGTCGATGCTCGCCACCGGAGCCGCGCATCTGCATGGCGGGCGCTCACGAGGCAGGCCGGGAGCAGGCTCTTGGCGCGCGGGGAGCCGAGTCCCATCGTCTATGACCATACCACCCTGAACGCGCCCGATCTCCTCTGATCTCGGGAGCTAAGCAGGGAGGGGCCTGGTTAGTGCTTGGATGGGAGACCGCCTGGGAATACCTGTAGGCTTTTGCTCGCCTCTCCTTTTGCGCCGCCGCCCCTGCGTGGCTCCCTCCGAACCCCTGCCGCCCCTTGCCCCTCTGCAGCCGCCCATCCAGCCGAAGGTCCCCCTGGCCAGAGGCCGGTCAGCCACCCGGCGCTACAAGCTGGCAGCCCCGGCCGCACACCAGGCCCGTCGGCCAGGGCTCACCCCCACACCCTCTTCTTAGTCCTCTTCGCTGAGGCAGGCAGTCAGCCAGCAGCAGTTAGCCGAGCCTGTGTCTCCGCCGGCAGGCACCTCTCCCCACACCCCCGCGCGCCCCCTCCCATCGCCCACAAGAGCCAGGAACCCTCCCTTCCCGCAGTGGCCCCAACACACAGGGTACAAAGAGCCGGGACAAAGCAGGGGACTGAGGGAGGAGCACCCCAACACACCGCACGCCCTCGGACTCCAGGAGAGACCACCACAAGGGGAAGTGCAGGCACGCAGGCACACAACACTCTCAACCAGGGTGCCTGTGGGCTGCCACTCTCCTCCCGCGGGGCGGGGGGTTCCTGGGCGGGGCTCGGAGCCCACTGGCCCTCCCGCCCGGCCCGGGGGCTTCAAGGGTGACTTTCAATGCCCGGGCACTGCCTCCTTAGTGGAGCCCAGCCACGGGCATGACCACACTTCGGTTGAGAAGCTGCCACTTCAAAGCAGCGTCAGTGCGTCTGTCCCAGTCCGTGTGCCCGCTTGTGCGTCCCTCCCCCCTCCCCCACCCCATGTCTCTCTGGCTCTGTGACGTGCCTGTTGGGCTCTGGCTCTGGCTCAGGAGCTCTCTCCCCGCGTGCCAGCCCCCTCTTTCTCTGTCTCTGTCCATGTCTCTCTGTATGTCTAGGTACATACAGGTACATATAGGTGTGTATTTCGATCTCGCTCCCTCTTTCTCCTCCTCCCGTTCTCTCTGTCGGTCCCTGTCCTGCGGGGACTCTGGTCCCTCTGCCCGCACAAGAACGCAGGATATGGCGAGGCCAAGAGGGAACACCAACAGAGCCACGGATAGGGGGCTCATAGCACTATGTCTCACGGGCGGCTGGCTCGGAGACACGGCAAGCCGGAGCCGCCCGATCCCCAACCTGTCGGCCGCTTCTCTGCCAACCCACCGACACACCGCCCGTCGACCCGCCAAGCGGGCCCACTGCAATCCGCGCCCCTCTGCAATTTGCAGTCCACCATCCGCGCTTCCTAGCTTGGCCACCGCAGCTCCTCCGGTGGCCAGTGGCCAACTGGCAACAGCTGATGGCCAAGCGGTCACAGCTGATGACCATGCAGCCCGCAAGCAGCACCCCTCCACGCGAGGCCCAGAGCCTGGAGAGTGCTCTCTGCGAGTCTGTCCCCACAGTCCCCGTCTGTCTCTCTCCGCCTCTCTCTTGCTCCGTCTCTGGCCTTCTCTCATCCTCTCTCTCACCTCCCTGGGTCAGGAGAGGTGACGTGTAGCCAGTGAAGGGACCGGACATCGGGCGGGGCTCCGGTCGCTGACGAGGGTTCCAGGGCCCAGACTGAAGGCTTGTGATGAAGGGTGGCTGCAGACTGGAGATGCTGCATCCTGGTGGCGCGGGTGGCTCTCCCTGGCTTTGGGCCTGTGGATGGGTCCGGTCAGGGCCAGGGCCTGGGTTGCACGTCCCTAGGGCCGGAGGGGACTGAGAGGACCCTGCGACCCCCTCGGTGGCCCTGAGAGGTGGGGACAGCACAGCAGCAAGGGGGGTGTGCGGTTGTGGGGCTGGGGGGAGATGAGAGGGGTTGGGGTAGGGGGGCGGGGTGAAAGCCCTTCGGGGCCTGGGGAGGCCCAGGATGCCAGGGCGCCCAGACATATGTCACAGTCAGGGAAGTGACAGAGGCCCGTGGAGCCACTGGGGGGCGCGAAGGGGCCTCGCTGCTGGCCAGGAGTAGCCCGTCGCCCACACCAGCGGCGTCCGGAGGAGGCGGGGAGCGGGCGGCAGGCGCTCGGGCAGACGTGCTCGCCACCCTAGCGGCCCAGCAGCACGGCGCGCGGTCAGAGGCAGGCCGGGAGCAGGCTCTTGGGGCGCGGGGAGCCGGGTCCCAGCGTCTACGGCCATACCACCCTGAACGCGCCCGATCTCCTCTGATCTCGGGAGCTAAGCAGGGAGGGGCCTGGTTAGTACTTGGATGGGAGACCGCCTGGGAATAGCTGCAGGCTTTTGCTCGCCTCTCCTTTTGCGCCGCCGCCCCGGCGTGGCTCCCTCCGAACCCCTGCCGCCCTTTGCCCCTCTGCAGCCGCCCAGGCAGCCGAAGGTCCCCCTGGCCAGAGGAGGGTCAGTCGCCCGGCACTACAAGCTCGCATCCCCGGCCGCACACCAGGCCTGTCGGCCAGGGCTCCCCCCCACTCCCTCTTCTTAGTGCTCTTCGCCGAGGCAGGCCGTCAGCCTGCAGCAGTCAGCCGCGTCTCGGTCGCCGCCGCCGCCGCCACCGCCATCGCAGGGCTCCCTCTCGCTCCCCGACCCTGCCGCCGCCGCAACCCCCAACGCCCAAGCCCAGGGCTGCCTGCCGGCGCAGGCCTCCACCAGGCTCTCTCCATCCCAGGACGTGCCGGTGCTTTGCACCTCGGCCCGAGCCCAGGGCACGCCCATCCCTGCGCCTGCCCCCGGGACCCGACACACAGGATCGGCGTGTCCTCGGGCAAACGGGACGCCCACCCGCCCCGCCCCACCGGAGTCTTCTGTCTCCGCTGGCAGGCACCTCGCCCCACACCCCCGCGCGTCCCCTCCCGTCTCCCACAAGAGCCAGGAGCCCTCCCTTCCCGCCGGCAACGGTGTCCCTGAAACACAGGGCACAAAGAGCCGGGACAAACCAGGGGACGGCGGGAGCAGCACCCCAACACACCACGCGCCATCGACTCCGGGGGAGACCACCACAAGGGCAGAGCAGGCACGCAGGCGCACAACCCTCACAACCAGGGTGCCTGGGGGCTGCCTCTCTCCTCCCGCGGGCGGGTGCCTGGGCGGGGCTCAGAGACCACAGGCCCTCCGGAGACCCTGGCGGCCCGCCCCGGAGGCTGCAATGGTGACTGCCAACGCCAGGGCAATGCCTCCTTAGCGGAGCCCAGCCCCGGGCACGACCACACTCCGGTGGAGGAGCTGCCACTTCAACACAGCCTCAGTGCGTCTGTAACAGTCCGTGTGCCCGCCTGTGCGTCCCTCACACCCTCCCCCACCCCATATCCGTCGGGCTCTGTGACGTGCCTGTTGGGCTCTGGCTCTGGCTCAGGAGCTCTCTCCCCGCGTGCCAGCCCCCTCTTTCTCTGTCTCTGTCCATGTCTCTCTGTATGTCTAGATACATACATGTACATATACGAGCATATTTCCATCTCGCTCCCTCTTACTCCTCCTCCCGTTCTGTCTGTCTGTCCCTGTCCTGCGGGGACTCTAGCCCCTCTGCCCGCACAAGAATGCAGGATTTGGCGAGGCCAAGAGGGAACACCAACAGACCACGGATAGGGGGCTCATAGCACCATGTCTCACGGGCGGCTGGCTCGGAGACTCGGCAAGCCGGAGCCGCCCGATCCCCAGCCTGCCGGCCGATTCTCTGCCAACCAACAGACCCACCAACCTACCGACCCACCAAGCCGGCCAACTGCAGTCCGCGCCCCTCTGCAATTTGCAGTCCACAATCCGCGCTTCCTAGCTTGGCCACCGCAGCTCTGCCGGTGGCCAATGGCCAACTGGCAACAGCTGATGGCCAAGCGGTCACAGCTGATATCCATGCAGCCCGCACGCAGCACCCCTCCACGCGAGGCCCAGAGCCTGGAGAGTGCTCTCTGCGAGTCTGTCCCCACAGTCCCCGTCTGTCTCTCTCCGCCTCTCTCTTGCTCCGTCTCTGGCCTTCTCTCATCCTCTCTCTCACCTCCCTGGGTCAGGAGAGGTGACGTGTAGCCAGTGAAGTGAACAGTGATCGGGCGGGACGCCGGTCGCTGACGAGGGGCGAGAACCCAGAAAGAAGGCTGTGTGAGGAAGGGTGGCGGCAGACTGGAGGTGCTGCCCCCTGGTGGCGGGTGGCTCTCCCTGGCTTTGGGCCAGTGGGTGGGGCCGGCCAGGGCCAGGGCCTGGGTTGCACGTCCCTAGGGTGGAGGGGACTGAGAGGACCCTGCGACCCCCTCGGTGGCCCTGAGAGGTGGGGACAGCACAGCAGCAAGGGGGGTGTGCGGTTGTGGGGCTGGGGGGAGATGAGAGGGGTTGGGGTAGGGGGGCGGGGTAAAAGCCCTTCGGGGCCTGGGGAGGCCCAGGATGCCAGGGCGCCCAGACATATGTCACAGTCAGGGAACTGACAGAGGCCCGTTAGAGCCACTGGGGGGCGCGAAGGGGCCTCGCTGCGGGCCAGGAGGAGCCCGTCGCCCACACCAGCGGCGTCTGGAGGAGGCGGGGAGCTGGCGGGAGGCGCTCGGGCAGACATGCTCGCCACCCGAGCGGCCCAGCAGCATGGCGTGCGCTCAGAAGCAGGTCGGGAGCAGGCTCTTGGAGTGCCGGGAGCCGGGTCCCAGCGCCTAAGGCCACACCACCCTGCACGCGCCAGATCTCGTCTGATCTCGGGAGCTAAGCAGGGAGGGGCCTGGTTAGTACTTGGATGGGAGACCGCCTGGGAATAGCTGCAGGCTTTTGCTCGCCTCTCCTTTTGCGCCGCGGCCCCGGCGTGGCTCCCTCCGAACCCCTGCCGCCCCTTGCCTCTCTGCAGCCGCCCAGCCAGCCGAAGGTCCCCCTGACCAGCAGAGGGTTAGCCGCCAGGCACTACAAGCTGGCAGCCCCGGCCGCACACCAGGCCCGTCGGCCAGGGCTCCCCCGCACACCCTCTTCTCAGTCCTCTTCAGTCCCGGAGGCTGTCATCTCGATCCCTTCGCCGACCTTCGATCGCCGCCCCCGCCAACAGCGCTGCCCTCGCCCCCGCCGCCACCGCCAAATCCGCCGCCATCACCGCGCTCCCCACACCCCCCTCCAGCGCTGACCTCACCCCTGCCCCCGCCCTCGCCGCCGCCATCGCTGTACTGCTTCAATCTCCCGTCTCTTTTCTCCCCTCCTCCGTCGCCAGCACCGCCCTCTTCCCCGCTACCGCCGGCGCCAACCCTCCACGCGACCAGCGCCCACCGACACAGCCCCCAAGGCTGCCGCCGCCTCCATCGCCGACCTCGCAACCCTCCCGCGCAGCCGCCGCCGCCCCCGCCGCCGGCCCCCCCCCACCGCCGCCGCCACCGCAGCCGCCCCCTCCGCAGCCGCCCCCGCCGCCGCTGCCGCGGGGTCCTCCCACAACTCCCAAGCCCAGGGTTGCCTGCTGGTGCAGGCCTCCACCAGCCTTGGGGGTGCGGTTGGGGGTAAACCTGGTGGCGGTAGGGGGCGGGGTGTCCCAGGATGCCAGAGTTCCACGACTTCTGGCACCATCAGGGAAGTGGCAGTGTCCCATGGAGCCTCGGGTGGCGCGAAGGGGCCTCGCTGCCGGCCAGGAGTAGCCCGCCGCCCACGCCAGCAGCGTCCGGAGGCGGCGGGGAGCGGGCGGGAGGCGCTCAGGCAGACTTGCTCGCCACCCGAGCGGCCCAGCAGCATGGCGCGCGCTCAGAGGCAGTTCGGGAGCAGGCTCTTGGAGTGCCGGGATCCGGGTCCCAGCGCCTAAGGCCATACCACCCTGACGCGCCAGATGTTGGAAGCGAAGCAGGGAGGGGCCTGGTTAGTACTTGGATGGGAGACCGCCTGGGAATACCTGTAGGCTTTTGCTCGCCTCTCCTTTTGCGCCACCGCCCCGGCCTGGCTCCCTCCGAACCCCTGCCGCCCCTTGCCCCTCTGCAGACGCCCAGGCAGCCGAAGGTCCCCCTGGCCAGAGGAGGGTCAGCCGCCCAGCACTACAAGCTCGCATCCCCAGCCGCACACCAGGCCTGTCGGCCAGGGCTCCCCCCACTCCCTCTTCTTAGTGCTCTTCGCCGAGGCAGGCCGTCAGCCTGCAGCAGTCAGCCGCGTCTCGGTCGCCGCCGCCGCCACCGCAATCGCAGGGCCCCCTCTCGCTCCCCGACCCTGCCGCCGCCGCAACCCCCAACGCCCAAGCCCAGGGCTGCCTGCCGGCGCAGGCCTCCACCAGGCTCTCTCCATCCCAGGACGTGCCGGTCCTTTGCACCTCGGCCCGAGCCCAGGGGACGCCCATCCCTGCGCCTGCCCCCGGGACCCGACACACAGGATCGGCGTGTCCTCGGGCCAACGGGATGCCCACCCGCCCCGCCCCACCGGAGTCTTCTGTCTCCGCTGGCAGGCACCTCCCCCCACACCCCCGCGCGCCCCTCCCGTCTCCCACAAGAGCCAGGTGCCCTCCCTTCCCGCCGGCCACGGTGTCCCTGAAACACAGGGCACAAAGAGCCGGGACAAACCAGGGGACGGCGGGAGCAGCACCCCAACACACCACGCGCCATCGACTCCGGGGGAGACCACCACAAGGGCAGAGCAGGCACGCAGGCGCACAACCCTCACAACCAGGGTGCCTGGGGGCTGCCACTCTCCTCCCGCGGGCGGGTGCCTGGGCGGGGCTCAGAGACCACAGGCCCTCCGGAGACCCTGGCGGCCCGCCCCGGAGGCTGCAATGGTGACTGCCAACGCCAGGGCAATGCCTCCTTAGCGGAGCCCAGCCCCGGGCACGACCACACTCCGGTGGAGGAGCTGCCACTTCAACACAGCCTCAGTGCGTCTGTAACAGTCCGTGTGCCCGCCTGTGCGTCCCTCACACCCTCCCCCACCCCATATCCGTCGGGCTCTGTGACGTGCCTGTTGGGCTCTGGCTCTGGCTCAGGAGCTCTCTCCCCGCGTGCTAGCCCCCTCTTTCTCTGTCTCTGTCCATGTCTCTCTGTATGTCTAGATACATACATGTACATATACGAGCATATTTCCATCTCGCTCCCTCTTACTCCTCCTCCCGTTCTGTCTGTCTGTCCCTGTCCTGCGGGGACTCTAGCCCCTCTGCCCGCACAAGAATGCAGGATTTGGCGAGGCCAAGAGGGAACACCAACAGACCACGGATAGGGGGCTCATAGCACCATGTCTCACGGGCGGCTGGCTTGGAGACTCGGCAAGCCGGAGCCGCCCGATCCCCAGCCTGCCGGCCGATTCTCTGCCAACCAACAGACCCACCAACCTACCGACCCACCAAGCCGGCCAACTGCAGTCCGCGCCCCTCTGCAATTTGCAGTCCACAATCCGCGCTTCCTAGCTTGGCCACCGCAGCTCTGCCGGTGGCCAATGGCCAACTGGCAACAGCTGATGGCCAAGCGGTCACAGCTGATATCCATGCAGCCCGCACGCAGCACCCCTCCACGCGAGGCCCAGAGCCTGGAGAGTGCTCTCTGCGAATCTGTCCCCACAGTCCCCGTCTGTCTCTCTCCGCCTCTCTCTTGCTCCGTCTCTGGCCTTCTCTCATCCTCTCTCTCACCTCCCTGGGTCAGGAGAGGTGACGTGTAGCCAGTGAAGTGAACAGTGATCGGGCGGGACGCCGGTCGGTGACGAGGGGCGAGAACCCAGAAAGAAGGCTGTGTGAGGAAGGGTGGCGGCAGACTGGAGGTGCTGCCCCCTGGTGGCGGGTGGCTCTCCCTGGCTTTGGGCCAGTGGGTGGGGCCGGCCAGGGCCAGGGCCTGGGTTGCATGTCCCTAGGGTGGAGGGGACTGAGAGGACCCTGCGACCCCCTCGGTGGCCCTGAGAGGTGGGGACAGCACAGCAGCAAGGGGGGTGTGCGGTTGTGGGGCTGGGGGGAGATGAGAGGGGTTGGGGTAGGGGGGCGGGGTAAAAGCCCTTCGGGGCCTGGGGAGGCCCAGGATGCCAGGGCGCCCAGACATATGTCACAGTCAGGGAAGTGACAGAGGCCCGTTAGAGCCACTGGGGGGCGCGAAGGGGCCTCGCTGCGGGCCAGGAGGAGCCCGTCGCCCACACCAGCGGCGTCTGGAGGAGGCGGGGAGCTGGCGGGAGGCGCTCGGGCAGACATGCTCGCCACCCGAGCGGCCCAGCAGCATGGCGTGCGCTCAGAAGCAGGTCGGGAGCAGGCTCTTGGAGTGCCCGGAGCCGGGTCCCAGCGCCTAAGGCCACACCACCCTGCACGCGCCAGATCTCCTCTGATCTCGGGAGCTAAGCAGGGAGGGGCCTGGTTAGTACTTGGATGGGAGACCGCCTGGGAATAGCTGCAGGCTTTTGCTCGCCTCTCCTTTTGCGCCGCGGCCCCGGCGTGGCTCCCTCCGAACCCCTGCCGCCCCTTGCCTCTCTGCAGCCGCCCAGCCAGCCGAAGGTCCCCCTGACCAGCAGAGGGTTAACCGCCAGGCACTACAAGCTGGCAGCCCCGGCCGCACACCAGGCCCGTCGGCCAGGGCTCCCCCCGCACACCCTCTTCTCAGTCCTCTTCAGTCCCGGAGGCTGTCATCTCGATCCCTTCGCCGACCTTCGATCACCGCCCCCGCCAACAGCGCTGCCCTCGCCCCCGCCGCCACCGCCAAATCCGGCGCCCTCACCGCGATCTCCACACCCCCCTCCAGCGCTGACCTCACCCCTGCCCCCGCCCTCGCCACCGCCATCGCTGTAGTGCTTCAATCTCCCGCCTCTGCTCTCCCCTCCTCCGTCGCCAGCACCGCCCTCTTCCCCGCTACCGCCGCCGCCGGCGCCAACCCTCCCCGCGCCCAGCGCCCGCCGACACAGCCCCCAACGCTGCCGCCGCCTCCATCGCCGACCTCGCAACCCTCCCGCGCCGCCGCCGCCGCGATCACCGCGCTCCCCACCCCCTCCGCCAGCGCTGCCCTCGCCCCCTCCCCGCCCCCGCTGCCGCCATCGCCGTACTCCCTCAAACTCCCTCCTCTGCTCTCCCCCCCTCGGCCGCCAGCACCGCGCTCCCCACCCCCGCCGCCGCCATTGCCGCACTCCCTCAATCTCCCTCCTCTGCTCTCCCCGCCTCCTGCACCGCCATCTCCCCCGCCCCCGCCCCAGGCCCGCCGCCGCCACCATCGCCATACTCCCTCAATCTCCCGCCTCTGCTCTCCCGGCCTCCTCCGCCCCCGCCGCCGCCGCCGACGCCGCCGCCGCCGCCATCGACCCCCGTGCCCCAGCGCCCACCGTCAAAGCCCCCATTGTCGCCACCGCCATGGCCGCCCTGGCGCCATCCTCGCGGTTGCCATCGCCTACCTCCCCACCCTCCCTCGCCTCCGCCGCGTCCCCCGCCGCCGCAGCCCCCCCCTCCGCAGCCGCCCAAGCCGCCGCCGCGGGGTCCTCCCACAACTCCCAAGCCCAGGGTTGCCTGCTGGTGCAGGCCTCCCCCAGCCTTGGGGGTGCGGTTGTTGGTAAACCTGGTGGCGGTAGGGGGGCGGGGTGTATGGCGGTCTGGGTCCGGGGAGTCCCAGGATGCCAGAGTTCCACGACTTCTGGCACCATCAGGGAAGTGGCAGTGTCCCATGGAGCCTCGGGTGGCGCGAAGGGGCCTCGCTGCCGGCCAGGAGTAGCCCGCCGCCCACGCCAGGGGCATTCGGAAGAGGCGGGGAGCCGGACTGGGGGGGGGGGACGCGGTGCTGGCAGAGCCGGCCAGCGGGTCGATGCTCGCCACCGGAGCCGCGCATCTGCATGGCGGGCGCTCACGAGGCAGGCCGGGAGCAGGCTCTTGGCGCGCGGGGAGCCGAGTCCCATCGTCTATGACCATACCACCCTGAACGCGCCCGATCTCCTCTGATCTCGGGAGCTAAGCAGGGAGGGGCCTGGTTAGTGCTTGGATGGGAGACCGCCTGGGAATACCTGTAGGCTTTTGCTCGCCTCTCCTTTTGCGCCGCCGCCCCTGCGTGGCTCCCTCCGAACCTCTGCCGCCCCTTGCCCCTCTGCAGCCGCCCATCCAGCCGAAGGTCCCCCTGGCCAGAGGCCGGTCAGCCACCCGGCGCTACAAGCTGGCAGCCCCGGCCGCACACAAGGCCCGTCGGCCAGGGCTCACCCCCACACCCTCTTCTTAGTCCTCTTCGCTGAGGCAGGCAGTCAGCCAGCAGCAGTTAGCCGAGCCTGTGTCTCCGCCGGCAGGCACCTCTCCCCACACCCCCGCGCGCCCCCTCCCATCGCCCACAAGAGCCAGGAACCCTCCCTTCCCGCAGTGGCCCCAACACACAGGGTACAAAGAGCCGGGACAAAGCAGGGGACTGAGGGAGGAGCACCCCAACACACCGCACGCCCTCGGACTCCAGGAGAGACCACCACAAGGGGAAGTGCAGGCACGCAGGCACACAACACTCTCAACCAGGGTGCCTGTGGGCTGCCACTCTCCTCCCGCGGGGCGGGGGGTTCCTGGGCGGGGCTCGGAGCCCACTGGCCCTCCCGCCCGGCCCGGGGGCTTCAAGGGTGACTTTCAATGCCCGGGCACTGCCTCCTTAGTGGAGCCCAGCCACGGGCATGACCACACTTCGGTTGAGAAGCTGCCACTTCAAAGCAGCGTCAGTGCGTCTGTCCCAGTCCGTGTGCCCGCTTGTGCGTCCCTCCCCCCTCCCCCACCCCATGTCTCTCTGGCTCTGTGACGTGCCTGTTGGGCTCTGGCTCTGGCTCAGGAGCTCTCTCCCCGCGTGCCAGCCCCCTCTTTCTCTGTCTCTGTCCATGTCTCTCTGTATGTCTAGGTACATACAGGTACATATAGGTGTATATTTCGATCTCGCTCCCTCTTTCTCCTCCTCCCGTTCTCTCTGTCGGTCCCTGTCCTGCGGGGACTCTGGTCCCTCTGCCCGCACAAGAACGCAGGATATGGCGAGGCCAAGAGGGAACACCAACAGAGCCACGGATAGGGGGCTCATAGCACTATGTCTCACGGGCGGCTGGCTCGGAGACACGGCAAGCCGGAGCCGCCCGATCCCCAACCTGTCGGCCGCTTCTCTGCCAACCCACCGACACACCGCCCGTCGACCCGCCAAGCGGGCCCACTGCAATCCGCGCCCCTCTGCAATTTGCAGTCCACCATCCGCGCTTCCTAGCTTGGCCACCGCAGCTCCTCCGGTGGCCAGTGGCCAACTGGCAACAGCTGATGGCCAAGCGGTCACAGCTGATGACCATGCAGCCCGCAAGCAGCACCCCTCCACGCGAGGCCCAGAGCCTGGAGAGTGCTCTCTGCGAGTCTGTCCCCACAGTCCCCGTCTGTCTCTCTCCGCCTCTCTCTTGCTCCGTCTCTGGCCTTCTCTCATCCTCTCTCTCACCTCCCTGGGTCAGGAGAGGTGACGTGTAGCCAGTGAAGGGACCGGACATCGGGCGGGGCTCCGGTCGCTGACGAGGGTTCCAGGGCCCAGACTGAAGGCTTGTGACGAAGGGTGGCTGCAGACTGGAGATGCTGCATCCTGGTGGCGCGGGTGGCTCTCCCTGGCTTTGGGCCTGTGGATGGGTCCGGTCAGGGCCAGGGCCTGGGTTGCACGTCCCTAGGGCCGGAGGGGACTGAGAGGACCCTGCGACCCCCTCGGTGGCCCTGAGAGGTGGGGACAGCACAGCAGCAAGGGGGGTGTGCGGTTGTGGGGCTGGGGGGAGATGAGAGGGGTTGGGGTAGGGGGGCGGGGTGAAAGCCCTTCGGGGCCTGGGGAGGCCCAGGATGCCAGGGCGCCCAGACATATGTCACAGTCAGGGAAGTGACAGAGGCCCGTGGAGCCACTGGGGGGCGCGAAGGGGCCTCGCTGCTGGCCAGGAGTAGCCCGTCGCCCACACCAGCGGCGTCCGGAGGAGGCGGGGAGCGGGCGGCAGGCGCTCGGGCAGACGTGCTCGCCACCCTAGCGGCCCAGCAGCACGGCGCGCGGTCAGAGGCAGGCCGGGAGCAGGCTCTTGGGGCGCGGGGAGCCGGGTCCCAGCGTCTACGGCCATACCACCCTGAACGCGCCCGATCTCCTCTGATCTCGGGAGCTAAGCAGGGAGGGGCCTGGTTAGTACTTGGATGGGAGACCGCCTGGGAATAGCTGCAGGCTTTTGCTCGCCTCTCCTTTTGCGCCGCCGCCCCGGCGTGGCTCCCTCCGAACCCCTGCCGCCCTTTGCCCCTCTGCAGCCGCCCAGGCAGCCGAAGGTCCCCCTGGCCAGAGGAGGGTCAGTCGCCCGGCACTACAAGCTCGCATCCCCGGCCGCACACCAGGCCTGTCGGCCAGGGCTCCCCCCCACTCCCTCTTCTTAGTGCTCTTCGCCGAGGCAGGCCGTCAGCCTGCAGCAGTCAGCCGCGTCTCGGTCGCCGCCGCCGCCGCCACCGCCATCGCAGGGCTCCCTCTCGCTCCCCGACCCTGCCGCCGCCGCAACCCCCAACGCCCAAGCCCAGGGCTGCCTGCCGGCGCAGGCCTCCACCAGGCTCTCTCCATCCCAGGACGTGCCGGTGCTTTGCACCTCGGCCCGAGCCCAGGGCACGCCCATCCCTGCGCCTGCCCCCGGGACCCGACACACAGGATCGGCGTGTCCTCGGGCAAACGGGACGCCCACCCGCCCCGCCCCACCGGAGTCTTCTGTCTCCGCTGGCAGGCACCTCGCCCCACACCCCCGCGCGTCCCCTCCCGTCTCCCACAAGAGCCAGGAGCCCTCCCTTCCCGCCGGCAACGGTGTCCCTGAAACACAGGGCACAAAGAGCCGGGACAAACCAGGGGACGGCGGGAGCAGCACCCCAACACACCACGCGCCATCGACTCCGGGGGAGACCACCACAAGGGCAGAGCAGGCACGCAGGCGCACAACCCTCACAACCAGGGTGCCTGGGGGCTGCCTCTCTCCTCCCGCGGGCGGGTGCCTGGGCGGGGCTCAGAGACCACAGGCCCTCCGGAGACCCTGGCGGCCCGCCCCGGAGGCTGCAATGGTGACTGCCAACGCCAGGGCAATGCCTCCTTAGCGGAGCCCAGCCCCGGGCACGACCACACTCCGGTGGAGGAGCTGCCACTTCAACACAGCCTCAGTGCGTCTGTAACAGTCCGTGTGCCCGCCTGTGCGTCCCTCACACCCTCCCCCACCCCATATCCGTCGGGCTCTGTGACGTGCCTGTTGGGCTCTGGCTCTGGCTCAGGAGCTCTCTCCCCGCGTGCCAGCCCCCTCTTTCTCTGTCTCTGTCCATGTCTCTCTGTATGTCTAGATACATACATGTACATATACGAGCATATTTCCATCTCGCTCCCTCTTACTCCTCCTCCCGTTCTGTCTGTCTGTCCCTGTCCTGCGGGGACTCTAGCCCCTCTGCCCGCACAAGAATGCAGGATTTGGCGAGGCCAAGAGGGAACACCAACAGACCACGGATAGGGGGCTCATAGCACCATGTCTCACGGGCGGCTGGCTCGGAGACTCGGCAAGCCGGAGCCGCCCGATCCCCAGCCTGCCGGCCGATTCTCTGCCAACCAACAGACCCACCAACCTACCGACCCACCAAGCCGGCCAACTGCAGTCCGCGCCCCTCTGCAATTTGCAGTCCACAATCCGCGCTTCCTAGCTTGGCCACCGCAGCTCTGCCGGTGGCCAATGGCCAACTGGCAACAGCTGATGGCCAAGCGGTCACAGCTGATATCCATGCAGCCCGCACGCAGCACCCCTCCACGCGAGGCCCAGAGCCTGGAGAGTGCTCTCTGCGAGTCTGTCCCCACAGTCCCCGTCTGTCTCTCTCCGCCTCTCTCTTGCTCCGTCTCTGGCCTTCTCTCATCCTCTCTCTCACCTCCCTGGGTCAGGAGAGGTGACGTGTAGCCAGTGAAGTGAACAGTGATCGGGCGGGACGCCGGTCGCTGACGAGGGGCGAGAACCCAGAAAGAAGGCTGTGTGAGGAAGGGTGGCGGCAGACTGGAGGTGCTGCCCCCTGGTGGCGGGTGGCTCTCCCTGGCTTTGGGCCAGTGGGTGGGGCCGGCCAGGGCCAGGGCCTGGGTTGCACGTCCCTAGGGTGGAGGGGACTGAGAGGACCCTGCGACCCCCTCGGTGGCCCTGAGAGGTGGGGACAGCACAGCAGCAAGGGGGGTGTGCGGTTGTGGGGCTGGGGGGAGATGAGAGGGGTTGGGGTAGGGGGGCGGGGTAAAAGCCCTTCGGGGCCTGGGGAGGCCCAGGATGCCAGGGCGCCCAGACATATGTCACAGTCAGGGAACTGACAGAGGCCCGTTAGAGCCACTGGGGGGCGCGAAGGGGCCTCGCTGCGGGCCAGGAGGAGCCCGTCGCCCACACCAGCGGCGTCTGGAGGAGGCGGGGAGCTGGCGGGAGGCGCTCGGGCAGACATGCTCGCCACCCGAGCGGCCCAGCAGCATGGCGTGCGCTCAGAAGCAGGTCGGGAGCAGGCTCTTGGAGTGCCGGGAGCCGGGTCCCAGCGCCTAAGGCCACACCACCCTGCACGCGCCAGATCTCGTCTGATCTCGGGAGCTAAGCAGGGAGGGGCCTGGTTAGTACTTGGATGGGAGACCGCCTGGGAATAGCTGCAGGCTTTTGCTCGCCTCTCCTTTTGCGCCGCGGCCCCGGCGTGGCTCCCTCCGAACCCCTGCCGCCCCTTGCCTCTCTGCAGCCGCCCAGCCAGCCGAAGGTCCCCCTGACCAGCAGAGGGTTAGCCGCCAGGCACTACAAGCTGGCAGCCCCGGCCGCACACCAGGCCCGTCGGCCAGGGCTCCCCCGCACACCCTCTTCTCAGTCCTCTTCAGTCCCGGAGGCTGTCATCTCGATCCCTTCGCCGACCTTCGATCGCCGCCCCCGCCAACAGCGCTGCCCTCGCCCCCGCCGCCACCGCCAAATCCGCCGCCATCACCGCGCTCCCCACACCCCCCTCCAGCGCTGACCTCACCCCTGCCCCCGCCCTCGCCGCCGCCATCGCTGTACTGCTTCAATCTCCCGTCTCTTTTCTCCCCTCCTCCGTCGCCAGCACCGCCCTCTTCCCCGCTACCGCCGGCGCCAACCCTCCACGCGACCAGCGCCCACCGACACAGCCCCCAAGGCTGCCGCCGCCTCCATCGCCGACCTCGCAACCCTCCCGCGCAGCCGCCGCCGCCCCCGCCGCCGCCCCCCCTGCCGCCGCCCCCCCCCCCCCCCGCCGCCGCCGCCGCCACCGCAGCCGCCCCCTCCGCAGCCGCCCCCGCCGCCGCTGCCGCGGGGTCCTCCCACAACTCCCAAGCCCAGGGTTGCCTGCTGGTGCAGGCCTCCACCAGCCTTGGGGGTGCGGTTGTGGGTAAACCTGGTGGCGGTAGGGGGCGGGGTGTCCCAGGATGCCAGAGTTCCACGACTTCTGGCACCATCAGGGAAGTGGCAGTGTCCCATGGAGCCTCGGGTGGCGCGAAGGGGCCTCGCTGCCGGCCAGGAGTAGCCCGCCGCCCACGCCAGCAGCGTCCGGAGGCGGCGGGGAGCGGGCGGGAGGCGCTCAGGCAGACATGCTCGCCACCCGAGCGGCCCAGCAGCATGGCGCGCGCTCAGAGGCAGTTCGGGAGCAGGCTCTTGGAGTGCCGGGATCCGGGTCCCAGCGCCTAAGGCCATACCACCCTGACGCGCCAGATGTTGGAAGCGAAGCAGGGAGGGGCCTGGTTAGTACTTGGATGGGAGACCGCCTGGGAATACCTGTAGGCTTTTGCTCGCCTCTCCTTTTGCGCCACCGCCCCGGCCTGGCTCCCTCCGAACCCCTGCCGCCCCTTGCCCCTCTGCAGACGCCCAGGCAGCCGAAGGTCCCCCTGGCCAGAGGAGGGTCAGCCGCCCAGCACTACAAGCTCGCATCCCCAGCCGCACACCAGGCCTGTCGGCCAGGGCTCCCCCCACTCCCTCTTCTTAGTGCTCTTCGCCGAGGCAGGCCGTCAGCCTGCAGCAGTCAGCCGCGTCTCGGTCGCCGCCGCCGCCACCGCAATCGCAGGGCCCCCTCTCGCTCCCCGACCCTGCCGCCGCCGCAACCCCCAACGCCCAAGCCCAGGGCTGCCTGCCGGCGCAGGCCTCCACCAGGCTCTCTCCATCCCAGGACGTGCCGGTCCTTTGCACCTCGGCCCGAGCCCAGGGGACGCCCATCCCTGCGCCTGCCCCCGGGACCCGACACACAGGATCGGCGTGTCCTCGGGCCAACGGGATGCCCACCCGCCCCGCCCCACCGGAGTCTTCTGTCTCCGCTGGCAGGCACCTCTCCCCACACCCCCGCGCGTCCCCTCCCGTCTCCCAAAAGAGCCAGGAGCCCTCCCTTCCCGCCGGCCACGGTGTCCCCGACACACAGGGCACAAAGAGCCGGGACAAACCAGGGGACGGCGGGAGCAGCACCCCAACACACCACGCGCCATCGACTCCAGGGGAGACCACCACAAGGGAAGAGCAGGCACGCAGGCACACAACCCTCACAACCAGGGTGCCTGGGGGCTGCCACTCTCCTCCCGCGGGCGGGTCCCTGGGCGGGATTCAGAGCCCACCAGCCCTCCGGAGACCCTGGCGGCCCGCCCTGGGGGCTTCAATGGTGACTGCCAAAGCCAGGGCAATGCCTCCTTAGCGGAGCCCTGCCCCGGGCACGACCACCCTCCGGTGGAGAAGCTGCCACTTCAACACAGCCTCAGTGCGTCTGTCCCAGTCCGTGTGCCCGCTTGTGCGTCCCTCCCCCCTCCCCCACCCCATGTCTCTCCGGCTCTGTGACGTGCCTGTTGGGCTCTGGCTCTCGCTCAGGAGCTCTCTCCCCGCTTGCCAGTCCCCTCTTTCTCTGTCTCTGTCCATGTCTCTCTGTATGTCTAGGTACATACAGGTACATACAGGTGTATATTTCGATCTCGCTCCCTCTTACTCCTCCTCCCGTTCTGTCCGTGGGTCCCTGTCCTGCGGGGACTCTAGTCCCTCTGCCCGCACAAGAACGCAGGATATGGCGAGGCCAAGAAGGAACACCAACAGAGCCACGGATAGGGGCCTATAGCACTATGTCTCACGGGCGGCTGGCTTGGAGACAAGGCAAGCCGGAGCTTCCCGATCCCCAACCTGCCGGCTGATTCTCTGCCAACCCACCGACACACCGCCCGCCGACCCACCAAGCCGGCCCCCTGCAATCCGCGCCCCTCTGCAATTTGCAGTCCACCATCCGCGCTTCCTAGCTTGGCCACCGCAGCTCCGCCGGTGGCCAATGGCCAACTGGCAACAGATGATGGCCAAGCGGTCACAGCTGATGACCATGCAGCCCCCAAGCAGCACCCCTCCACGCGAGGCCCAGAGCCTGGAGAGTGCTCTCTGGGAGTCTGTCCCCACAGTCCCCGTCTGGCTCTCTCCGCCTCTCTCTTGCTCCGTCTCTGGCCTTCTCTCATCCTCTCTCTCATCTCCCTGGGTCAGGAGAGGTGACGTGTAGCCAGTGAAGGGCCCGGAGATCGGGCGGAGTTCCGGTCGCTGAGGAGGGTCGAGGGCCCAGACTGAAGGCTTGTGACGAAGGGTGGCTGCAGACTGGAGCTGCTGCACCCTGTTGGCGCGGGTGGCTCTCCCTGGCTTTGGGCCAGTGGGTGGGGCCGGCCAGGGCCAGGGCCTGGGTTGCATGTCCCTAGGGCCGGAGGGGACTGAGAGGACCCTGCGACCCCCTCGGTGGCCCTGAGAGGTGGGGACAGCACAGCAGTAAGGGGGGTGTGCGGTTGCGGGGCTGGGGGGGAGATGAGAGGGGTTGGGGTAGGGGGGCGGGGTAAAAGCCCTTCGGGGCCGGGGGAGTCCCAGGATGCCAGGGCGCCCAGACATATGTCACAGTCAGGGAAGTGACAGAGGCCCGTGGAGCCACTGGGGGGCGGGAAGGGGCCTCGCTGCGGGCCAGGAGTCGCCCGTCGCCCACACCAGCGGCGTCCGGAGGCGGCGGGGAGCGGGCGGGAGGCGCTCAGGCAGACATGCTCGCCACCCGAGCGGCCCAGCAGCATGGCGCGCGCTCACAGTCAGGTAGGGAGCAGGCTCTTGGAGTGCCGGGAGCCGGGTCCCAGCGCCTAAGGCCATACCACCCTGCACGCGCCAGATCTCCTCTGATCTGGGAAGCTAAGCAGGGTCGGGCCTGGTTAGTACTTGGATGGGATTCCGCCTGGGAATACCTGTAGGCTTTTGCTCGCCTCCCCTTTTGCATCGCCGCCCCGGCGTGGCTCCCTCCGAACCCCTGCCGCCCCTTGCCTCTCTGCAGCCGCCGAGCCAGCGGAAGGTCCTCCTGACCAGCAGAGGATTAGCCGCCAGGCACTACAAGCTGGCAGCCCCGGCCGCACACCAGGCCCGTGGGCCAGGGCTGCCCCGCACACCCTCTCCTTAGTCCTCTTCAGTCCCGCAGGCTGTCTTCTCGATCCCTTCGCCGACCCTCGGTCGCCGCCACCGCCGCCAGCGCTGCCCTCGCCCCCGCCGCCACCGCCAAATCCGCCGCCATCACCGCGCTCCCCACACCCCCCTCCAGCGCTGACCTCACCCCTGCCCCCGCCCTCGCCGCCGCCATCGCTGTACTGCTTCAATCTCCCGTCTCTTTTCTCCCCTCCTCCGTCGCCAGCACCGCCCTCTTCCCCGCTACCGCCGGCGCCAACCCTCCACGCGCCCAGCGCCCACCGACACAGCCCCCAAGGCTGCCGCCGCCTCCATCGCCGACCTCGCAACCCTCCCGCGCAGCCGCCGCCGCCCCCGCCGCCGGCCCCCCCCCACCGCCGCCGCCACCGCAGCCGCCCCCTCCGCAGCCGCCCCCGCCGCCGCTGCCGCGGGGTCCTCCCACAACTCCCAAGCCCAGGGTTGCCTGCTGGTGCAGGCCTCCACCAGCCTTGGGGGTGCGGTTGGGGGTAAACCTGGTGGCGGTAGGGGGCGGGGTGTCCCAGGATGCCAGAGTTCCACGACTTCTGGCACCATCAGGGAAGTGGCAGTGTCCCATGGAGCCTCGGGTGGCGCGAAGGGGCCTCGCTGCCGGCCAGGAGTAGCCCGCCGCCCACGCCAGCAGCGTCCGGAGGCGGCGGGGAGCGGGCGGGAGGCGCTCAGGCAGACTTGCTCGCCACCCGAGCGGCCCAGCAGCATGGCGCGCGCTCAGAGGCAGTTCGGGAGCAGGCTCTTGGAGTGCCGGGATCCGGGTCCCAGCGCCTAAGGCCATACCACCCTGACGCGCCAGATGTTGGAAGCGAAGCAGGGAGGGGCCTGGTTAGTACTTGGATGGGAGACCGCCTGGGAATACCTGTAGGCTTTTGCTCGCCTCTCCTTTTGCGCCACCGCCCCGGCCTGGCTCCCTCCGAACCCCTGCCGCCCCTTGCCCCTCTGCAGACGCCCAGGCAGCCGAAGGTCCCCCTGGCCAGAGGAGGGTCAGCCGCCCAGCACTACAAGCTCGCATCCCCAGCCGCACACCAGGCCTGTCGGCCAGGGCTCCCCCCACTCCCTCTTCTTAGTGCTCTTCGCCGAGGCAGGCCGTCAGCCTGCAGCAGTCAGCCGCGTCTCGGTCGCCGCCGCCGCCACCGCAATCGCAGGGCCCCCTCTCGCTCCCCGACCCTGCCGCCGCCGCAACCCCCAACGCCCAAGCCCAGGGCTGCCTGCCGGCGCAGGCCTCCACCAGGCTCTCTCCATCCCAGGACGTGCCGGTCCTTTGCACCTCGGCCCGAGCCCAGGGGACGCCCATCCCTGCGCCTGCCCCCGGGACCCGACACACAGGATCGGCGTGTCCTCGGGCCAACGGGATGCCCACCCGCCCCGCCCCACCGGAGTCTTCTGTCTCCGCTGGCAGGCACCTCCCCCCACACCCCCGCGCGCCCCTCCCGTCTCCCACAAGAGCCAGGTGCCCTCCCTTCCCGCCGGCCACGGTGTCCCTGAAACACAGGGCACAAAGAGCCGGGACAAACCAGGGGACGGCGGGAGCAGCACCCCAACACACCACGCGCCATCGACTCCGGGGGAGACCACCACAAGGGCAGAGCAGGCACGCAGGCGCACAACCCTCACAACCAGGGTGCCTGGGGGCTGCCACTCTCCTCCCGCGGGCGGGTGCCTGGGCGGGGCTCAGAGACCACAGGCCCTCCGGAGACCCTGGCGGCCCGCCCCGGAGGCTGCAATGGTGACTGCCAACGCCAGGGCAATGCCTCCTTAGCGGAGCCCAGCCCCGGGCACGACCACACTCCGGTGGAGGAGCTGCCACTTCAACACAGCCTCAGTGCGTCTGTAACAGTCCGTGTGCCCGCCTGTGCGTCCCTCACACCCTCCCCCACCCCATATCCGTCGGGCTCTGTGACGTGCCTGTTGGGCTCTGGCTCTGGCTCAGGAGCTCTCTCCCCGCGTGCTAGCCCCCTCTTTCTCTGTCTCTGTCCATGTCTCTCTGTATGTCTAGATACATACATGTACATATACGAGCATATTTCCATCTCGCTCCCTCTTACTCCTCCTCCCGTTCTGTCTGTCTGTCCCTGTCCTGCGGGGACTCTAGCCCCTCTGCCCGCACAAGAATGCAGGATTTGGCGAGGCCAAGAGGGAACACCAACAGACCACGGATAGGGGGCTCATAGCACCATGTCTCACGGGCGGCTGGCTTGGAGACTCGGCAAGCCGGAGCCGCCCGATCCCCAGCCTGCCGGCCGATTCTCTGCCAACCAACAGACCCACCAACCTACCGACCCACCAAGCCGGCCAACTGCAGTCCGCGCCCCTCTGCAATTTGCAGTCCACAATCCGCGCTTCCTAGCTTGGCCACCGCAGCTCTGCCGGTGGCCAATGGCCAACTGGCAACAGCTGATGGCCAAGCGGTCACAGCTGATATCCATGCAGCCCGCACGCAGCACCCCTCCACGCGAGGCCCAGAGCCTGGAGAGTGCTCTCTGCGAGTCTGTCCCCACAGTCCCCGTCTGTCTCTCTCCGCCTCTCTCTTGCTCCGTCTCTGGCCTTCTCTCATCCTCTCTCTCACCTCCCTGGGTCAGGAGAGGTGGCGTGTAGCCAGTGAAGTGAACAGTGATCGGGCGGGACGCCGGTCGCTGACGAGGGGCGAGAACCCAGAAAGAAGGCTGTGTGAGGAAGGGTGGCGGCAGACTGGAGGTGCTGCCCCCTGGTGGCGGGTGGCTCTCCCTGGCTTTGGGCCAGTGGGTGGGGCCGGCCAGGGCCAGGGCCTGGGTTGCATGTCCCTAGGGTGGAGGGGACTGAGAGGACCCTGCGACCCCCTCGGTGGCCCTGAGAGGTGGGGACAGCACAGCAGCAAGGGGGGTGTGCGGTTGTGGGGCTGGGGGGAGATGAGAGGGGTTGGGGTAGGGGGGCGGGGTAAAAGCCCTTCGGGGCCTGGGGAGGCCCAGGATGCCAGGGCGCCCAGACATATGTCACAGTCAGGGAAGTGACAGAGGCCCGTTAGAGCCACTGGGGGGCGCGAAGGGGCCTCGCTGCGGGCCAGGAGGAGCCCGTCGCCCACACCAGCGGCGTCTGGAGGAGGCGGGGAGCTGGCGGGAGGCGCTCGGGCAGACATGCTCGCCACCCGAGCGGCCCAGCAGCATGGCGTGCGCTCAGAAGCAGGTCGGGAGCAGGCTCTTGGAGTGCCCGGAGCCGGGTCCCAGCGCCTAAGGCCACACCACCCTGCACGCGCCAGATCTCCTCTGATCTCGGGAGCTAAGCAGGGAGGGGCCTGGTTAGTACTTGGATGGGAGACCGCCTGGGAATAGCTGCAGGCTTTTGCTCGCCTCTCCTTTTGCGCCGCGGCCCCGGCGTGGCTCCCTCCGAACCCCTGCCGCCCCTTGCCTCTCTGCAGCCGCCCAGCCAGCCGAAGGTCCCCCTGACCAGCAGAGGGTTAACCGCCAGGCACTACAAGCTGGCAGCCCCGGCCGCACACCAGGCCCGTCGGCCAGGGCTCCCCCCGCACACCCTCTTCTCAGTCCTCTTCAGTCCCGGAGGCTGTCATCTCGATCCCTTCGCCGACCTTCGATCACCGCCCCCGCCAACAGCGCTGCCCTCGCCCCCGCCGCCACCGCCAAATCCGGCGCCCTCACCGCGATCTCCACACCCCCCTCCAGCGCTGACCTCACCCCTGCCCCCGCCCTCGCCACCGCCATCGCTGTAGTGCTTCAATCTCCCGCCTCTGCTCTCCCCTCCTCCGTCGCCAGCACCGCCCTCTTCCCCGCTACCGCCGCCGCCGGCGCCAACCCTCCCCGCGCCCAGCGCCCGCCGACACAGCCCCCAACGCTGCCGCCGCCTCCATCGCCGACCTCGCAACCCTCCCGCGCCGCAGCCGACGCCGCCGCCGCCGCCATCGCTGCTCGCAATCAGCCCCCGCTTCTCCCGCCGCCGCCGCCGCGATCACCGCGCTCCCCACCCCCTCCGCCAGCGCTGCCCTCGCCCCCTCCCCGCCCCCGCTGCCGCCATCGCCGTACTCCCTCAAACTCCCTCCTCTGCTCTCCCCCCCTCGGCAGCCAGCACCGCGCTCCCCACCCCCGCCCCCGCCGCCGCCATTGCCGCACTCCCTCAATCTCCCTCCTCTGCTCTCCCCGCCTCCTGCACCGCCATCTCCCCCGCCCCCGCCCCAGGCCCGCCGCCGCCACCATCGCCATACTCCCTCAATCTCCCGCCTCTGCTCTCCCGGCCTCCTCCGCCCCCGCCGCCGCCGCCGACGCCGCCGCCGCCGCCATCGACCCCCGTGCCCCAGCGCCCACCGTCAAAGCCCCCATTGTGGCCACCGCCATGGCCGCCCTGGCGCCATCCTCGCGGTTGCCATCGCCTACCTCCCCACCCTCCCTCGCCTCCGCCGCGTCCCCCGCCGCCGCAGCCCCCCCCTCCGCAGCCGCCCAAGCCGCCGCCGCGGGGTCCTCCCACAACTCCCAAGCCCAGGGTTGCCTGCTGGTGCAGGCCTCCCCCAGCCTTGGGGGTGCGGTTGTTGGTAAACCTGGTGGCGGTAGGGGGGCGGGGTGTATGGCGGTCTGGGTCCGGGGAGTCCCAGGATGCCAGAGTTCCACGACTTCTGGCACCATCAGGGAAGTGGCAGTGTCCCATGGAGCCTCGGGTGGCGCGAAGGGGCCTCGCTGCCGGCCAGGAGTAGCCCGCCGCCCACGCCAGGGGCATTCGGAAGAGGCGGGGAGCCGGACTGGGGGGGGGGACGCGGTGCTGGCAGAGCCGGCCAGCGGGTCGATGCTCGCCACCGGAGCCGCGCATCTGCATGGCGGGCGCTCACGAGGCAGGCCGGGAGCAGGCTCTTGGCGCGCGGGGAGCCGAGTCCCATCGTCTATGACCATACCACCCTGAACGCGCCCGATCTCCTCTGATCTCGGGAGCTAAGCAGGGAGGGGCCTGGTTAGTGCTTGGATGGGAGACCGCCTGGGAATACCTGTAGGCTTTTGCTCGCCTCTCCTTTTGCGCCGCCGCCCCTGCGTGGCTCCCTCCGAACCCCTGCCGCCCCTTGCCCCTCTGCAGCCGCCCATCCAGCCGAAGGTCCCCCTGGCCAGAGGCCGGTCAGCCACCCGGCGCTACAAGCTGGCAGCCCCGGCCGCACACCAGGCCCGTCGGCCAGGGCTCACCCCCACACCCTCTTCTTAGTCCTCTTCGCTGAGGCAGGCAGTCAGCCAGCAGCAGTTAGCCGAGCCTGTGTCTCCGCCGGCAGGCACCTCTCCCCACACCCCCGCGCGCCCCCTCCCATCGCCCACAAGAGCCAGGAACCCTCCCTTCCCGCAGTGGCCCCAACACACAGGGTACAAAGAGCCGGAACAAAGCAGGGGACTGAGGGAGGAGCACCCCAACACACCGCACGCCCTCGGACTCCAGGAGAGACCACCACAAGGGGAAGTGCAGGCACGCAGGCACACAACACTCTCAACCAGGGTGCCTGTGGGCTGCCACTCTCCTCCCGCGGGGCGGGGGGTTCCTGGGCGGGGCTCGGAGCCCACTGGCCCTCCCGCCCGGCCCGGGGGCTTCAAGGGTGACTTTCAATGCCCGGGCACTGCCTCCTTAGTGGAGCCCAGCCACGGGCATGACCACACTTCGGTTGAGAAGCTGCCACTTCAAAGCAGCGTCAGTGCGTCTGTCCCAGTCCGTGTGCCCGCTTGTGCGTCCCTCCCCCCTCCCCCACCCCATGTCTCTCTGGCTCTGTGACGTGCCTGTTGGGCTCTGGCTCTGGCTCAGGAGCTCTCTCCCCGCGTGCCAGCCCCCTCTTTCTCTGTCTCTGTCCATGTCTCTCTGTATGTCTAGGTACATACAGGTACATATAGGTGTATATTTCGATCTCGCTCCCTCTTTCTCCTCCTCCCGTTCTCTCTGTCGGTCCCTGTCCTGCGGGGACTCTGGTCCCTCTGCCCGCACAAGAACGCAGGATATGGCGAGGCCAAGAGGGAACACCAACAGAGCCACGGATAGGGGGCTCATAGCACTATGTCTCACGGGCGGCTGGCTTGGAGACTCGGCAAGCCGGAGCCGCCCGATCCCCAGCCTGCCGGCCGATTCTCTGCCAACCAACAGACCCACCAACCTACCGACCCACCAAGCCGGCCAACTGCAGTCCGCGCCCCTCTGCAATTTGCAGTCCACAATCCGCGCTTCCTAGCTTGGCCACCGCAGCTCTGCCGGTGGCCAATGGCCAACTGGCAACAGCTGATGGCCAAGCGGTCACAGCTGATATCCATGCAGCCCGCACGCAGCACCCCTCCACGCGAGGCCCAGAGCCTGGAGAGTGCTCTCTGCGAATCTGTCCCCACAGTCCCCGTCTGTCTCTCTCCGCCTCTCTCTTGCTCCGTCTCTGGCCTTCTCTCATCCTCTCTCTCACCTCCCTGGGTCAGGAGAGGTGACGTGTAGCCAGTGAAGTGAACAGTGATCGGGCGGGACGCCGGTCGCTGACGAGGTGTGAGAACCCAGAAAGAAGGCTGTGTGAGGAAGGGTGGCGGCAGAGTGGAGGTGCTGCCCCCTGGTGGCGGGTGGCTCTCCCTGGCTTTGGGCCAGTGGGTGGGGCCGGCCAGGGCCAGGGCCTGGGTTGCATGTCCCTAGGGTGGAGGGGACTGAGAGGACCCTGCGACCCCCTCGGTGGCCCTGAGAGGTGGGGACAGCACAGCAGCAAGGGGGGTGTGCGGTTGTGGGGCTGGGGGGAGATGAGAGGGGTTGGGGTAGGGGGGCGGGGTAAAAGCCCTTCGGGGCCTGGGGAGGCCCAGGATGCCAGGGCGCCCAGACATATGTCACAGTCAGGGAAGTGACAGAGGCCCGTTAGAGCCACTGGGGGGCGCGAAGGGGCCTCGCTGCGGGCCAGGAGGAGCCCGTCGCCCACACCAGCGGCGTCTGGAGGAGGCGGGGAGCTGGCGGGAGGCGCTCGGGCAGACATGCTCGCCACCCGAGCGGCCCAGCAGCATGGCGGGCGCTCAGAAGCAGGTCGGGAGCAGGCTCTTGGAGTGCCCGGAGCCGGGTCCCAGCGCCTAAGGCCACACCACCCTGCACGCGCCAGATCTCCTCTGATCTCGGGAGCTAAGCAGGGAGGGGCCTGGTTAGTACTTGGATGGGAGACCGCCTGGGAATAGCTGCAGGCTTTTGCTCGCCTCTCCTTTTGCGCCGCGGCCCCGGCGTGGCTCCCTCCGAACCCCTGCCGCCCCTTGCCTCTCTGCAGCCGCCCAGCCAGCCGAAGGTCCCCCTGACCAGCAGAGGGTTAGCCGCCAGGCACTACAAGCTGGCAGCCCCGGCCGCACACCAGGCCGCTCGGCCAGGGCTGCCCCGCACACCCTCTTCTCAGTCCTCTTCAGTCCCGGAGGCTGTCATCTCGATCCCTTCGCCGACCTTCGATCACCGCCACCGCCAACAGCGCTGCCCTCGCCCCCGCCGCCACCGCCAAATCCGCCGCCATCACCGCGCTCCCCACACCCCCCTCCAGCGCTGACCTCACCCCTGCCCCCGCCCTCGCCACCGCCATCGCTGTACTGCTTCAATCTCCCGCCTCTGCTCTCCCCTCCTCCGCCGCCAGCACCGCCCTCTTCCCCGCTACCGCCGCCGCCGGCGCCAACCCTCCCCGCGCCCAGCGCCCGCCGACACAGCCCCCAACGCTGCCGCCGCCTCCATCGCCGACCTCGCAACCCTCCCGCGCCGCAGCCGACGCCGCCGCCGCCGCCGCCGCCATCGCTGCTCGCGATCAGCCCCCGCTTCTCCCGCCGCCGCCGCCGCGATCACCGCGCTCCCCACCCCCTCCGCCAGCGCTGCCCTCGCCCCCTCCCCGCCCCCGCTGCCGCCATCGCCGTACTCCCTCAAACTCCCTCCTCTGCTCTCTCCCCCTCGGCCGCCAGCACCGCGCTCCCCATCCCCGCCGCCAGTGCTGCCCTCTTCCCCACCCCCGCCCCCGCCGCCGCCATTGCCGCACTCCCTCAATCTCCCTCCTCTGCTCTCCCCGCCTCCTGCACCGCCATCTCCCCCGCCCCCGCCCCAGGCCCGCCGCCGCCACCATCACCATACTCCCTCAATCTCCCGCCTCTGCTCTCCCGGCCTCCTCCGCCCCCGCCGCCGCCGCCGACGCCGCCGCCGCCGCCATCGACCCCCGTGCCCCAGCGCCCACCGTCAAAGCCCCCATTGTCGCCACCGCCATGGCCGCCCTGGCGCCATCCTCGCGGTTGCCATCGCCTACCTCCCCACCCTCCCTCGCCTCCGCCGCGTCCCCCGCCGCCGCAGCCCCCCCCTCCGCAGCCGCCCAAGCCGCCGCCGCGGGGTCCTCCCACAACTCCCAAGCCCAGGGTTGCCTGCTGGTGCAGGCCTCCCCCAGCCTTGGGGGTGCGGTTGTTGGTAAACCTGGTGGCGGTAGGGGGGCGGGGTGTATGGCGGTCTGGGTCCGGGGAGTCCCAGGATGCCAGAGTTCCACGACTTCTGGCACCATCAGGGAAGTGGCAGTGTCCCATGGAGCCTCGGGTGGCGCGAAGGGGCCTCGCTGCCGGCCAGGAGTAGCCCGCCGCCCACGCCAGGGGCATTCGGAAGAGGCGGGGAGCCGGACTGGGGGGGGGGGACGCGGTGCTGGCAGAGCCGGCCAGCGGGTCGATGCTCGCCACCGGAGCCGCGCATCTGCATGGCGGGCGCTCACGAGGCAGGCCGGGAGCAGGCTCTTGGCGCGCGGGGAGCCGAGTCCCATCGTCTATGACCATACCACCCTGAACGCGCCCGATCTCCTCTGATCTCGGGAGCTAAGCAGGGAGGGGCCTGGTTAGTGCTTGGATGGGAGACCGCCTGGGAATACCTGTAGGCTTTTGCTCGCCTCTCCTTTTGCGCCGCCGCCCCTGCGTGGCTCCCTCCGAACCCCTGCCGCCCCTTGCCCCTCTGCAGCCGCCCATCCAGCCGAAGGTCCCCCTGGCCAGAGGCCGGTCAGCCACCCGGCGCTACAAGCTGGCAGCCCCGGCCGCACACCAGGCCCGTCGGCCAGGGCTCACCCCCACACCCTCTTCTTAGTCCTCTTCGCTGAGGCAGGCAGTCAGCCAGCAGCAGTTAGCCGAGCCTGTGTCTCCGCCGGCAGGCACCTCTCCCCACACCCCCGCGCGCCCCCTCCCATCGCCCACAAGAGCCAGGAACCCTCCCTTCCCGCAGTGGCCCCAACACACAGGGTACAAAGAGCCGGGACAAAGCAGGGGACTGAGGGAGGAGCACCCCAACACACCGCACGCCCTCGGACTCCAGGAGAGACCACCACAAGGGGAAGTGCAGGCACGCAGGCACACAACACTCTCAACCAGGGTGCCTGTGGGCTGCCACTCTCCTCCCGCGGGGCGGGGGGTTCCTGGGCGGGGCTCGGAGCCCACTGGCCCTCCCGCCCGGCCCGGGGGCTTCAAGGGTGACTTTCAATGCCCGGGCACTGCCTCCTTAGTGGAGCCCAGCCACGGGCATGACCACACTTCGGTTGAGAAGCTGCCACTTCAAAGCAGCGTCAGTGCGTCTGTCCCAGTCCGTGTGCCCGCTTGTGCGTCCCTCCCCCCTCCCCCACCCCATGTCTCTCTGGCTCTGTGACGTGCCTGTTGGGCTCTGGCTCTGGCTCAGGAGCTCTCTCCCCGCGTGCCAGCCCCCTCTTTCTCTGTCTCTGTCCATGTCTCTCTGTATGTCTAGGTACATACAGGTACATATAGGTGTATATTTCGATCTCGCTCCCTCTTTCTCCTCCTCCCGTTCTCTCTGTCGGTCCCTGTCCTGCGGGGACTCTGGTCCCTCTGCCCGCACAAGAACGCAGGATATGGCGAGGCCAAGAGGGAACACCAACAGAGCCACGGATAGGGGGCTCATAGCACTATGTCTCACGGGCGGCTTGCTCGGAGACACGGCAAGCCGGAGCCGCCCGATCCCCAACCTGTCGGCCGCTTCTCTGCCAACCCACCGACACACCGCCCGTCGACCCGCCAAGCGGGCCCACTGCAATCCGCGCCCCTCTGCAATTTGCAGTCCACCATCCGCGCTTCCTAGCTTGGCCACCGCAGCTCCTCCGGTGGCCAGTGGCCAACTGGCAACAGCTGATGGCCAAGCGGTCACAGCTGATGACCATGCAGCCCGCAAGCAGCACCCCTCCACGCGAGGCCCAGAGCCTGGAGAGTGCTCTCTGCGAGTCTGTCCCCACAGTCCCCGTCTGTCTCTCTCCGCCTCTCTCTTGCTCCGTCTCTGGCCTTCTCTCATCCTCTCTCTCACCTCCCTGGGTCAGGAGAGGTGACGTGTAGCCAGTGAAGGGACCGGACATCGGGCGGGGCTCCGGTCGCTGACGAGGGTTCCAGGGCCCAGACTGAAGGCTTGTGATGAAGGGTGGCTGCAGACTGGAGATGCTGCACCCTGGTGGCGCGGGTGGCTCTCCCTGGCTTTGGGCCTGTGGATGGGTCCGGTCAGGGCCAGGGCCTGGGTTGCACGTCCCTAGGGCCGGAGGGGACTGAGAGGACCCTGCGACCCCCTCGGTGGCCCTGAGAGGTGGGGACAGCACAGCAGCAAGGGGGGTGTGCGGTTGTGGGGCTGGGGGGAGATGAGAGGGGTTGGGGTAGGGGGGCGGGGTGAAAGCCCTTCGGGGCCTGGGGAGGCCCAGGATGCCAGGGCGCCCAGACATATGTCACAGTCAGGGAAGTGACAGAGGCCCGTGGAGCCACTGGGGGGCGCGAAGGGGCCTCGCTGCGGGCCAGGAGTAGCCCGTCGCCCACACCAGCGGCGTCCGGAGGAGGCGGGGAGCGGGCGGCAGGCGCTCGGGCAGACGTGCTCGCCACCCTAGCGGCCCAGCAGCACGGCGCGCGGTCAGAGGCAGGCCGGGAGCAGGCTCTTGGGGCGCGGGGAGCCGGGTCCCAGCGTCTACGGCCATACCACCCTGAACGCGCCCGATCTCCTCTGATCTCGGGAGCTAAGCAGGGAGGGGCCTGGTTAGTACTTGGATGGGAGACCGCCTGGGAATAGCTGCAGGCTTTTGCTCGCCTCTCCTTTTGCGCCGCCGCCCCGGCGTGGCTCCCTCCGAACCCCTGCCGCCCTTTGCCCCTCTGCAGCCGCCCAGGCAGCCGAAGGTCCCCCTGGCCAGAGGAGGGTCAGTCGCCCGGCACTACAAGCTCGCATCCCCGGCCGCACACCAGGCCTGTCGGCCAGGGCTCCCCCCCACTCCCTCTTCTTAGTGCTCTTCGCCGAGGCAGGCCGTCAGCCTGCAGCAGTCAGCCGCGTCTCGGTCGCCGCCGCCGCCGCCACCGCCATCGCAGGGCTCCCTCTCGCTCCCCGACCCTGCCGCCGCCGCAACCCCCAACGCCCAAGCCCAGGGCTGCCTGCCGGCGCAGGCCTCCACCAGGCTCTCTCCATCCCAGGACGTGCCGGTGCTTTGCACCTCGGCCCGAGCCCAGGGCACGCCCATCCCTGCGCCTGCCCCCGGGACCCGACACACAGGATCGGCGTGTCCTCGGGCAAACGGGACGCCCACCCGCCCCGCCCCACCGGAGTCTTCTGTCTCCGCTGGCAGGCACCTCGCCCCACACCCCCGCGCGTCCCCTCCCGTCTCCCACAAGAGCCAGGAGCCCTCCCTTCCCGCCGGCAACGGTGTCCCTGAAACACAGGGCACAAAGAGCCGGGACAAACCAGGGGACGGCGGGAGCAGCACCCCAACACACCACGCGCCATCGACTCCGGGGGAGACCACCACAAGGGCAGAGCAGGCACGCAGGCGCACAACCCTCACAACCAGGGTGCCTGGGGGCTGCCTCTCTCCTCCCGCGGGCGGGTGCCTGGGCGGGGCTCAGAGACCACAGGCCCTCCGGAGACCCTGGCGGCCCGCCCCGGAGGCTGCAATGGTGACTGCCAACGCCAGGGCAATGCCTCCTTAGCGGAGCCCAGCCCCGGGCACGACCACACTCCGGTGGAGGAGCTGCCACTTCAACACAGCCTCAGTGCGTCTGTAACAGTCCGTGTGCCCGCCTGTGCGTCCCTCACACCCTCCCCCACCCCATATCCGTCGGGCTCTGTGACGTGCCTGTTGGGCTCTGGCTCTGGCTCAGGAGCTCTCTCCCCGCGTGCCAGCCCCCTCTTTCTCTGTCTCTGTCCATGTCTCTCTGTATGTCTAGATACATACATGTACATATACGATCATATTTCCATCTCGCTCCCTCTTACTCCTCCTCCCGTTCTGTCTGTCTGTCCCTGTCCTGCGGGGACTCTAGCCCCTCTGCCCGCACAAGAATGCAGGATTTGGCGAGGCCAAGAGGGAACACCAACAGACCACGGATAGGGGGCTCATAGCACCATGTCTCACGGGCGGCTGGCTCGGAGACTCGGCAAGCCGGAGCCGCCCGATCCCCAGCCTGCCGGCCGATTCTCTGCCAACCAACAGACCCACCAACCTACCGACCCACCAAGCCGGCCAACTGCAGTCCGCGCCCCTCTGCAATTTGCAGTCCACAATCCGCGCTTCCTAGCTTGGCCACCGCAGCTCTGCCGGTGGCCAATGGCCAACTGGCAACAGCTGATGGCCAAGCGGTCACAGCTGATATCCATGCAGCCCGCACGCAGCACCCCTCCACGCGAGGCCCAGAGCCTGGAGAGTGCTCTCTGCGAGTCTGTCCCCACAGTCCCCGTCTGTCTCTCTCCGCCTCTCTCTTGCTCCGTCTCTGGCCTTCTCTCATCCTCTCTCTCACCTCCCTGGGTCAGGAGAGGTGACGTGTAGCCAGTGAAGTGAACAGTGATCGGGCGGGACGCCGGTCGCTGACGAGGGGCGAGAACCCAGAAAGAAGGCTGTGTGAGGAAGGGTGGCGGCAGAGTGGAGGTGCTGCCCCCTGGTGGCGGGTGGCTCTCCCTGGCTTTGGGCCAGTGGGTGGGGCCGGCCAGGGCCAGGGCCTGGGTTGCATGTCCCTAGGGTGGAGGGGACTGAGAGGACCCTGCGACCCCCTCGGTGGCCCTGAGAGGTGGGGACAGCACAGCAGCAAGGGGGGTGTGCGGTTGTGGGGCTGGGGGGAGATGAGAGGGGTTGGGGTAGGGGGGCGGGGTAAAAGCCCTTCGGGGCCTGGGGAGGCCCAGGATGCCAGGGCGCCCAGACATATGTCACAGTCAGGGAAGTGACAGAGGCCCGTTAGAGCCACTGGGGGGCGCGAAGGGGCCTCGCTGCGGGCCAGGAGGAGCCCGTCGCCCACACCAGCGGCGTCTGGAGGAGGCGGGGAGCTGGCGGGAGGCGCTCGGGCAGACATGCTCGCCACCCGAGCGGCCCAGCAGCATGGCGGGCGCTCAGAAGCAGGTCGGGAGCAGGCTCTTGGAGTGCCCGGAGCCGGGTCCCAGCGCCTAAGGCCACACCACCCTGCACGCGCCAGATCTCCTCTGATCTCGGGAGCTAAGCAGGGAGGGGCCTGGTTAGTACTTGGATGGGAGACCGCCTGGGAATAGCTGCAGGCTTTTGCTCGCCTCTCCTTTTGCGCCGCGGCCCCGGCGTGGCTCCCTCCGAACCCCTGCCGCCCCTTGCCTCTCTGCAGCCGCCCAGCCAGCCGAAGGTCCCCCTGACCAGCAGAGGGTTAGCCGCCAGGCACTACAAGCTGGCAGCCCCGGCCGCACACCAGGCCGCTCGGCCAGGGCTGCCCCGCACACCCTCTTCTCAGTCCTCTTCAGTCCCGGAGGCTGTCATCTCGATCCCTTCGCCGACCTTCGATCACCGCCACCGCCAACAGCGCTGCCCTCGCCCCCGCCGCCACCGCCAAATCCGCCGCCATCACCGCGCTCCCCACACCCCCCTCCAGCGCTGACCTCACCCCTGCCCCCGCCCTTGCCACCGCCATCGCTGTACTGCTTCAATCTCCCGCCTCTGCTCTCCCCTCCTCCGCCGCCAGCACCGCCCTCTTCCCCGCTACCGCCGCCGCCGGCGCCAACCCTCCCCGCGCCCAGCGCCCGCCGACACAGCCCCCAACGCTGCCGCCGCCTCCATCGCCGACCTCGCAACCCTCCCGCGCCGCCGCCGCCGCGATCACCGCGCTCCCCACCCCCTCCGCCAGCGCTGCCCTCGCCCCCTCCCCGCCCCCGCTGCCGCCATCGCCGTACTCCCTCAAACTCCCTCCTCTGCTCTCCCCCCCTCGGCCGCCAGCACCGCGCTCCCCACCCCCGCCGCCGCCATTGCCGCACTCCCTCAATCTCCCTCCTCTGCTCTCCCCGCCTCCTGCACCGCCATCTCCCCCGCCCCCGCCCCAGGCCCGCCGCCGCCACCATCGCCATACTCCCTCAATCTCCCGCCTCTGCTCTCCCGGCCTCCTCCGCCCCCGCCGCCGCCGCCGACGCCGCCGCCGCCGCCATCGACCCCCGTGCCCCAGCGCCCACCGTCAAAGCCCCCATTGTCGCCACCGCCATGGCCGCCCTGGCGCCATCCTCGCGGTTGCCATCGCCTACCTCCCCACCCTCCCTCGCCTCCGCCGCGTCCCCCGCCGCCGCAGCCCCCCCCTCCGCAGCCGCCCAAGCCGCCGCCGCGGGGTCCTCCCACAACTCCCAAGCCCAGGGTTGCCTGCTGGTGCAGGCCTCCCCCAGCCTTGGGGGTGCGGTTGTTGGTAAACCTGGTGGCGGTAGGGGGGCGGGGTGTATGGCGGTCTGGGTCCGGGGAGTCCCAGGATGCCAGAGTTCCACGACTTCTGGCACCATCAGGGAAGTGGCAGTGTCCCATGGAGCCTCGGGTGGCGCGAAGGGGCCTCGCTGCCGGCCAGGAGTAGCCCGCCGCCCACGCCAGGGGCATTCGGAAGAGGCGGGGAGCCGGACTGGGGGGGGGGGACGCGGTGCTGGCAGAGCCGGCCAGCGGGTCGATGCTCGCCACCGGAGCCGCGCATCTGCATGGCGGGCGCTCACGAGGCAGGCCGGGAGCAGGCTCTTGGCGCGCGGGGAGCCGAGTCCCATCGTCTATGACCATACCACCCTGAACGCGCCCGATCTCCTCTGATCTCGGGAGCTAAGCAGGGAGGGGCCTGGTTAGTGCTTGGATGGGAGACCGCCTGGGAATACCTGTAGGCTTTTGCTCGCCTCTCCTTTTGCGCCGCCGCCCCTGCGTGGCTCCCTCCGAACCTCTGCCGCCCCTTGCCCCTCTGCAGCCGCCCATCCAGCCGAAGGTCCCCCTGGCCAGAGGCCGGTCAGCCACCCGGCGCTACAAGCTGGCAGCCCCGGCCGCACACCAGGCCCGTCGGCCAGGGCTCACCCCCACACCCTCTTCTTAGTCCTCTTCGCTGAGGCAGGCAGTCAGCCAGCAGCAGTTAGCCGAGCCTGTGTCTCCGCCGGCAGGCACCTCTCCCCACACCCCCGCGCGCCCCCTCCCATCGCCCACAAGAGCCAGGAACCCTCCCTTCCCGCAGTGGCCCCAACACACAGGGTACAAAGAGCCGGGACAAAGCAGGGGACTGAGGGAGGAGCACCCCAACACACCGCACGCCCTCGGACTCCAGGAGAGACCACCACAAGGGGAAGTGCAGGCACGCAGGCACACAACACTCTCAACCAGGGTGCCTGTGGGCTGCCACTCTCCTCCCGCGGGGCGGGGGGTTCCTGGGCGGGGCTCGGAGCCCACTGGCCCTCCCGCCCGGCCCGGGGGCTTCAAGGGTGACTTTCAATGCCCGGGCACTGCCTCCTTAGTGGAGCCCAGCCACGGGCATGACCACACTTCGGTTGAGAAGCTGCCACTTCAAAGCAGCGTCAGTGCGTCTGTCCCAGTCCGTGTGCCCGCTTGTGCGTCCCTCCCCCCTCCCCCACCCCATGTCTCTCTGGCTCTGTGACGTGCCTGTTGGGCTCTGGCTCTGGCTCAGGAGCTCTCTCCCCGCGTGCCAGCCCCCTCTTTCTCTGTCTCTGTCCATGTCTCTCTGTATGTCTAGGTACATACAGGTACATATAGGTGTATATTTCGATCTCGCTCCCTCTTTCTCCTCCTCCCGTTCTCTCTGTCGGTCCCTGTCCTGCGGGGACTCTGGTCCCTCTGCCCGCACAAGAACGCAGGATATGGCGAGGCCAAGAGGGAACACCAACAGAGCCACGGATAGGGGGCTCATAGCACTATGTCTCACGGGCGGCTTGCTCGGAGACACGGCAAGCCGGAGCCGCCCGATCCCCAACCTGTCGGCCGCTTCTCTGCCAACCCACCGACACACCGCCCGTCGACCCGCCAAGCGGGCCCACTGCAATCCGCGCCCCTCTGCAATTTGCAGTCCACCATCCGCGCTTCCTAGCTTGGCCACCGCAGCTCCTCCGGTGGCCAGTGGCCAACTGGCAACAGCTGATGGCCAAGCGGTCACAGCTGATGACCATGCAGCCCGCAAGCAGCACCCCTCCACGCGAGGCCCAGAGCCTGGAGAGTGCTCTCTGCGAGTCTGTCCCCACAGTCCCCGTCTGTCTCTCTCCGCCTCTCTCTTGCTCCGTCTCTGGCCTTCTCTCATCCTCTCTCTCACCTCCCTGGGTCAGGAGAGGTGACGTGTAGCCAGTGAAGGGACCGGACATCGGGCGGGGCTCCGGTCGCTGACGAGGGTTCCAGGGCCCAGACTGAAGGCTTGTGATGAAGGGTGGCTGCAGACTGGAGATGCTGCACCCTGGTGGCGCGGGTGGCTCTCCCTGGCTTTGGGCCTGTGGATGGGTCCGGTCAGGGCCAGGGCCTGGGTTGCACGTCCCTAGGGCCGGAGGGGACTGAGAGGACCCTGCGACCCCCTCGGTGGCCCTGAGAGGTGGGGACAGCACAGCAGCAAGGGGGGTGTGCGGTTGTGGGGCTGGGGGGAGATGAGAGGGGTTGGGGTAGGGGGGCGGGGTGAAAGCCCTTCGGGGCCTGGGGAGGCCCAGGATGCCAGGGCGCCCAGACATATGTCACAGTCAGGGAAGTGACAGAGGCCCGTGGAGCCACTGGGGGGCGCGAAGGGGCCTCGCTGCGGGCCAGGAGTAGCCCGTCGCCCACACCAGCGGCGTCCGGAGGAGGCGGGGAGCGGGCGGCAGGCGCTCGGGCAGACGTGCTCGCCACCCTAGCGGCCCAGCAGCACGGCGCGCGGTCAGAGGCAGGCCGGGAGCAGGCTCTTGGGGCGCGGGGAGCCGGGTCCCAGCGTCTACGGCCATACCACCCTGAACGCGCCCGATCTCCTCTGATCTCGGGAGCTAAGCAGGGAGGGGCCTGGTTAGTACTTGGATGGGAGACCGCCTGGGAATAGCTGCAGGCTTTTGCTCGCCTCTCCTTTTGCGCCGCCGCCCCGGCGTGGCTCCCTCCGAACCCCTGCCGCCCTTTGCCCCTCTGCAGCCGCCCAGGCAGCCGAAGGTCCCCCTGGCCAGAGGAGGGTCAGTCGCCCGGCACTACAAGCTCGCATCCCCGGCCGCACACCAGGCCTGTCGGCCAGGGCTCCCCCCCACTCCCTCTTCTTAGTGCTCTTCGCCGAGGCAGGCCGTCAGCCTGCAGCAGTCAGCCGCGTCTCGGTCGCCGCCGCCGCCGCCACCGCCATCGCAGGGCTCCCTCTCGCTCCCCGACCCTGCCGCCGCCGCAACCCCCAACGCCCAAGCCCAGGGCTGCCTGCCGGCGCAGGCCTCCACCAGGCTCTCTCCATCCCAGGACGTGCCGGTGCTTTGCACCTCGGCCCGAGCCCAGGGCACGCCCATCCCTGCGCCTGCCCCCGGGACCCGACACACAGGATCGGCGTGTCCTCGGGCAAACGGGACGCCCACCCGCCCCGCCCCACCGGAGTCTTCTGTCTCCGCTGGCAGGCACCTCGCCCCACACCCCCGCGCGTCCCCTCCCGTCTCCCACAAGAGCCAGGAGCCCTCCCTTCCCGCCGGCCACGGTGTCCCTGAAACACAGGGCACAAAGAGCCGGGACAAACCAGGGGACGGCGGGAGCAGCACCCCAACACACCACGCGCCATCGACTCCGGGGGAGACCACCACAAGGGCAGAGCAGGCACGCAGGCGCACAACCCTCACAACCAGGGTGCCTGGGGGCTGCCTCTCTCCTCCCGCGGGCGGGTGCCTGGGCGGGGCTCAGAGACCACAGGCCCTCCGGAGACCCTGGCGGCCCGCCCCGGAGGCTGCAATGGTGACTGCCAACGCCAGGGCAATGCCTCCTTAGCGGAGCCCAGCCCCGGGCACGACCACACTCCGGTGGAGGAGCTGCCACTTCAACACAGCCTCAGTGCGTCTGTAACAGTCCGTGTGCCCGCCTGTGCGTCCCTCACACCCTCCCCCACCCCATATCCGTCGGGCTCTGTGACGTGCCTGTTGGGCTCTGGCTCTGGCTCAGGAGCTCTCTCCCCGCGTGCCAGCCCCCTCTTTCTCTGTCTCTGTCCATGTCTCTCTGTATGTCTAGATACATACATGTACATATACGAGCATATTTCCATCTCGCTCCCTCTTACTCCTCCTCCCGTTCTGTCTGTCTGTCCCTGTCCTGCGGGGACTCTAGCCCCTCTGCCCGCACAAGAATGCAGGATTTGGCGAGGCCAAGAGGGAACACCAACAGACCACGGATAGGGGGCTCATAGCACCATGTCTCACGGGCGGCTGGCTCGGAGACTCGGCAAGCCGGAGCCGCCCGATCCCCAGCCTGCCGGCCGATTCTCTGCCAACCAACAGACCCACCAACCTACCGACCCACCAAGCCGGCCAACTGCAGTCCGCGCCCCTCTGCAATTTGCAGTCCACAATCCGCGCTTCCTAGCTTGGCCACCGCAGCTCTGCCGGTGGCCAATGGCCAACTGGCAACAGCTGATGGCCAAGCGGTCACAGCTGATATCCATGCAGCCCGCACGCAGCACCCCTCCACGCGAGGCCCAGAGCCTGGAGAGTGCTCTCTGCGAGTCTGTCCCCACAGTCCCCGTCTGTCTCTCTCCGCCTCTCTCTTGCTCCGTCTCTGGCCTTCTCTCATCCTCTCTCTCACCTCCCTGGGTCAGGAGAGGTGACGTGTAGCCAGTGAAGTGAACAGTGATCGGGCGGGACGCCGGTCGCTGACGAGGGGCGAGAACCCAGAAAGAAGGCTGTGTGAGGAAGGGTGGCGGCAGACTGGAGGTGCTGCCCCCTGGTGGCGGGTGGCTCTCCCTGGCTTTGGGCCAGTGGGTGAGGCCGGCCAGGGCCAGGGCCTGGGTTGCACGTCCCTAGGGTGGAGGGGACTGAGAGGACCCTGCGACCCCCTCGGTGGCCCTGAGAGGTGGGGACAGCACAGCAGCAAGGGGGGTGTGCGGTTGTGGGGCTGGGGGGAGATGAGAGGGGTTGGGGTAGGGGGGCGGGGTAAAAGCCCTTCGGGGCCTGGGGAGGCCCAGGATGCCAGGGCGCCCAGACATATGTCACAGTCAGGGAACTGACAGAGGCCCGTTAGAGCCACTGGGGGGCGCGAAGGGGCCTCGCTGCGGGCCAGGAGGAGCCCGTCGCCCACACCAGCGGCGTCTGGAGGAGGCGGGGAGCTGGCGGGAGGCGCTCGGGCAGACATGCTCGCCACCCGAGCGGCCCAGCAGCATGGCGTGCGCTCAGAAGCAGGTCGGGAGCAGGCTCTTGGAGTGCCGGGAGCCGGGTCCCAGCGCCTAAGGCCACACCACCCTGCACGCGCCAGATCTCGTCTGATCTCGGGAGCTAAGCAGGGAGGGGCCTGGTTAGTACTTGGATGGGAGACCGCCTGGGAATAGCTGCAGGCTTTTGCTCGCCTCTCCTTTTGCGCCGCGGCCCCGGCGTGGCTCCCTCCGAACCCCTGCCGCCCCTTGCCTCTCTGCAGCCGCCCAGCCAGCCGAAGGTCCCCCTGACCAGCAGAGGGTTAGCCGCCAGGCACTACAAGCTGGCAGCCCCGGCCGCACACCAGGCCCGTCGGCCAGGGCTGCCCCGCACACCCTCTTCTCAGTCCTCTTCAGTCCCGGAGGCTGTCATCTCGATCCCTTCGCCGACCTTCGATCGCCGCCACCGCCAACAGCGCTGCCCTCGCCCCCGCCGCCACCGCCAAATCCGCCGCCATCACCGCGATCTCCACACCCCCCTCCAGCGCTGACCTCACCCCTGCCCCCGCCCTTGCCACCGCCATCGCTGTACTGCTTCAATCTCCCGCCTCTGCTCTCCCCTCCTCCGCCGCCAGCACCGCCCTCTTCCCCGCTACCGCCGCCGCCGGCGCCAACCCTCCCCGCGCCCAGCGCCCGCCGACACAGCCCCCAACGCTGCCGCCGCCTCCATCGCCGACCTCGCAACCCTCCCGCGCCGCCGCCGCCGCGATCACCGCGCTCCCCACCCCCTCCGCCAGCGCTGCCCTCGCCCCCTCCCCGCCCCCGCTGCCGCCATCGCCGTACTCCCTCAAACTCCCTCCTCTGCTCTCCCCCCCTCGGCCGCCAGCACCGCGCTCCCCACCCCCGCCGCCGCCATTGCCGCACTCCCTCAATCTCCCTCCTCTGCTCTCCCCGCCTCCTGCACCGCCATCTCCCCCGCCCCCGCCCCAGGCCCGCCGCCGCCACCATCGCCATACTCCCTCAATCTCCCGCCTCTGCTCTCCCGGCCTCCTCCGCCCCCGCCGCCGCCGCCGACGCCGCCGCCGCCGCCATCGACCCCCGTGCCCCAGCGCCCACCGTCAAAGCCCCCATTGTCGCCACCGCCATGGCCGCCCTGGCGCCATCCTCGCGGTTGCCATCGCCTACCTCCCCACCCTCCCTCGACTCCGCCGCGTCCCCCGCCGCCGCAGCCCCCCCCTCCGCAGCCGCCCAAGCCGCCGCCGCGGGGTCCTCCCACAACTCCCAAGCCCAGGGTTGCCTGCTGGTGCAGGCCTCCCCCAGCCTTGGGGGTGCGGTTGTTGGTAAACCTGGTGGCGGTAGGGGGGCGGGGTGTATGGCGGTCTGGGTCCGGGGAGTCCCAGGATGCCAGAGTTCCACGACTTCTGGCACCATCAGGGAAGTGGCAGTGTCCCATGGAGCCTCGGGTGGCGCGAAGGGGCCTCGCTGCCGGCCAGGAGTAGCCCGCCGCCCACGCCAGGGGCATTCGGAAGAGGCGGGGAGCCGGACTGGGGGGGGGGGACGCGGTGCTGGCAGAGCCGGCCAGCGGGTCGATGCTCGCCACCGGAGCCGCGCATCTGCATGGCGGGCGCTCACGAGGCAGGCCGGGAGCAGGCTCTTGGCGCGCGGGGAGCCGAGTCCCATCGTCTATGACCATACCACCCTGAACGCGCCCGATCTCCTCTGATCTCGGGAGCTAAGCAGGGAGGGGCCTGGTTAGTGCTTGGATGGGAGACCGCCTGGGAATACCTGTAGGCTTTTGCTCGCCTCTCCTTTTGCGCCGCCGCCCCTGCGTGGCTCCCTCCGAACCCCTGCCGCCCCTTGCCCCTCTGCAGCCGCCCATCCAGCCGAAGGTCCCCCTGGCCAGAGGCCGGTCAGCCACCCGGCGCTACAAGCTGGCAGCCCCGGCCGCACACCAGGCCCGTCGGCCAGGGCTCACCCCCACACCCTCTTCTTAGTCCTCTTCGCTGAGGCAGGCAGTCAGCCAGCAGTAGTTAGCCGAGCCTGTGTCTCCGCCGGCAGGCACCTCTCCCCACACCCCCGCGCGCCCCCTCCCATCGCCCACAAGAGCCAGGAACCCTCCCTTCCCGCAGTGGCCCCAACACACAGGGTACAAAGAGCCGGGACAAAGCAGGGGACTGAGGGAGGAGCACCCCAACACACCGCACGCCCTCGGACTCCAGGAGAGACCACCACAAGGGGAAGTGCAGGCACGCAGGCACACAACACTCTCAACCAGGGTGCCTGTGGGCTGCCACTCTCCTCCCGCGGGGCGGGGGGTTCCTGGGCGGGGCTCGGAGCCCACTGGCCCTCCCGCCCGGCCCGGGGGCTTCAAGGGTGACTTTCAATGCCCGGGCACTGCCTCCTTAGTGGAGCCCAGCCACGGGCATGACCACACTTCGGTTGAGAAGCTGCCACTTCAAAGCAGCGTCAGTGCGTCTGTCCCAGTCCGTGTGCCCGCTTGTGCGTCCCTCCCCCCTCCCCCACCCCATGTCTCTCTGGCTCTGTGACGTGCCTGTTGGGCTCTGGCTCTGGCTCAGGAGCTCTCTCCCCGCGTGCCAGCCCCCTCTTTCTCTGTCTCTGTCCATGTCTCTCTGTATGTCTAGGTACATACAGGTACATATAGGTGTATATTTCGATCTCGCTCCCTCTTTCTCCTCCTCCCGTTCTCTCTGTCGGTCCCTGTCCTGCGGGGACTCTGGTCCCTCTGCCCGCACAAGAACGCAGGATATGGCGAGGCCAAGAGGGAACACCAACAGAGCCACGGATAGGGGGCTCATAGCACTATGTCTCACGGGCGGCTGGCTCGGAGACACGGCAAGCCGGAGCCGCCCGATCCCCAACCTGTCGGCCGCTTCTCTGCCAACCCACCGACACACCGCCCGTCGACCCGCCAAGCGGGCCCACTGCAATCCGCGCCCCTCTGCAATTTGCAGTCCACCATCCGCGCTTCCTAGCTTGGCCACCGCAGCTCCTCCGGTGGCCAGTGGCCAACTGGCAACAGCTGATGGCCAAGCGGTCACAGCTGATGACCATGCAGCCCGCAAGCAGCACCCCTCCACGCGAGGCCCAGAGCCTGGAGAGTGCTCTCTGCGAGTCTGTCCCCACAGTCCCCGTCTGTCTCTCTCCGCCTCTCTCTTGCTCCGTCTCTGGCCTTCTCTCATCCTCTCTCTCACCTCCCTGGGTCAGGAGAGGTGACGTGTAGCCAGTGAAGGGACCGGACATCGGGCGGGGCTCCGGTCGCTGACGAGGGTTCCAGGGCCCAGACTGAAGGCTTGTGATGAAGGGTGGCTGCAGACTGGAGATGCTGCACCCTGGTGGCGCGGGTGGCTCTCCCTGGCTTTGGGCCTGTGGATGGGTCCGGTCAGGGCCAGGGCCTGGGTTGCACGTCCCTAGGGCCGGAGGGGACTGAGAGGACCCTGCGACCCCCTCGGTGGCCCTGAGAGGTGGGGACAGCACAGCAGCAAGGGGGGTGTGCGGTTGTGGGGCTGGGGGGAGATGAGAGGGGTTGGGGTAGGGGGGCGGGGTGAAAGCCCTTCGGGGCCTGGGGAGGCCCAGGATGCCAGGGCGCCCAGACATATGTCACAGTCAGGGAAGTGACAGAGGCCCGTGGAGCCACTGGGGGGCGCGAAGGGGCCTCGCTGCGGGCCAGGAGTCGCCCGTCGCCCACACCAGCGGCGTCCGGAGGCGGCGGGGAGCGGGCGGGAGGCGATCAGGCAGACATGCTCGCCACCCGAGCGGCCCAGCAGCATGGCGCGCGCTCACAGTCAGGTCGGGAGCAGGCTCTTGGAGTGCCGGGAGCCGGGTCCCAGCGCCTAAGGCCATACCACCCTGCACGCGCCAGATCTCCTCTGATCTGGGAAGCTAAGCAGGGTCGGGCCTGGTTAGTACTTGGATGGGATTCCGCCTGGGAATACCTGTAGGCTTTTGCTCGCCTCCCCTTTTGCATCGCCGCCCCGGCGTGGCTCCCTCCGAACCCCTGCCGCCCCTTGCCTCTCTGCAGCCGCCGAGCCAGCGGAAGGTCCTCCTGACCAGCAGAGGATTAGCCGCCAGGCACTACAAGCTGGCAGCCCCGGCCGCACACCAGGCCCGTGGGCCAGGGCTGCCCCGCACACCCTCTCCTTAGTCCTCTTCAGTCCCGCAGGCTGTCTTCTCGATCCCTTCGCCGACCCTCGGTCGCCGCCACCGCCGCCAGCGCTGCCCTCGCCCCCGCCGCCACCGCCAAATCCGCCGCCATCACCGCGCTCCCCACACCCCCCTCCAGCGCTGACCTCACCCCTGCCCCCGCCCTCGCCGCCGCCATCGCTGTACTGCTTCAATCTCCCGTCTCTTTTCTCCCCTCCTCCGTCGCCAGCACCGCCCTCTTCCCCGCTACCGCCGGCGCCAACCCTCCACGCGCCCAGCGCCCACCGACACAGCCCCCAAGGCTGCCGCCGCCTCCATCGCCGACCTCGCAACCCTCCCGCGCAGCAGCCGCCGCCCCCGCCGCCGGCCCCCCCCCCCAACGCCGCCGCCACCGCAGCCGCCCCCTCCGCAGCCGCCCCCGCCGCCGCTGCCGCGGGGTCCTCCCACAACTCCCAAGCCCAGGGTTGCCTGCTGGTGCAGGCCTCCACCAGCCTTGGGGGTGCGGTTGTGGGTAAACCTGGTGGCGGTAGGGGGCGGGGTGTCCCAGGATGCCAGAGTTCCACGACTTCTGGCACCATCAGGGAAGTGGCAGTGTCCCATGGAGCCTCGGGTGGCGCGAAGGGGCCTCGCTGCCGGCCAGGAGTAGCCCGCCGCCCACGCCAGCAGCGTCCGGAGGCGGCGGGGAGCGGGCGGGAGGCGCTCAGGCAGACTTGCTCGCCACCCGAGCGGCCCAGCAGCATGGCGCGCGCTCAGAGGCAGTTCGGGAGCAGGCTCTTGGAGTGCCGGGATCCGGGTCCCAGCGCCTAAGGCCATACCACCCTGACGCGCCAGATGTTGGAAGCGAAGCAGGGAGGGGCCTGGTTAGTACTTGGATGGGAGACCGCCTGGGAATACCTGTAGGCTTTTGCTCGCCTCTCCTTTTGCGCCACCGCCCCGGCCTGGCTCCCTCCGAACCCCTGCCGCCCCTTGCCCCTCTGCAGACGCCCAGGCAGCCGAAGGTCCCCCTGGCCAGAGGAGGGTCAGCCGCCCAGCACTACAAGCTCGCATCCCCAGCCGCACACCAGGCCTGTCGGCCAGGGCTCCCCCCACTCCCTCTTCTTAGTGCTCTTCGCCGAGGCAGGCCGTCAGCCTGCAGCAGTCAGCCGCGTCTCGGTCGCCGCCGCCGCCACCGCAATCGCAGGGCCCCCTCTCGCTCCCCGACCCTGCCGCCGCCGCAACCCCCAACGCCCAAGCCCAGGGCTGCCTGCCGGCGCAGGCCTCCACCAGGCTCTCTCCATCCCAGGACGTGCCGGTCCTTTGCACCTCGGCCCGAGCCCAGGGGACGCCCATCCCTGCGCCTGCCCCCGGGACCCGACACACAGGATCGGCGTGTCCTCGGGCCAACGGGATGCCCACCCGCCCCGCCCCACCGGAGTCTTCTGTCTCCGCTGGCAGGCACCTCTCCCCACACCCCCGCGCGTCCCCTCCCGTCTCCCAAAAGAGCCAGGAGCCCTCCCTTCCCGCCGGCCACGGTGTCCCCGACACACAGGGCACAAAGAGCCGGGACAAACCAGGGGACGGCGGGAGCAGCACCCCAACACACCACGCGCCATCGACTCCAGGGGAGACCACCACAAGGGAAGAGCAGGCACGCAGGCACACAACCCTCACAACCAGGGTGCCTGGGGGCTGCCACTCTCCTCCCGCGGGCGGGTCCCTGGGCGGGATTCAGAGCCCACCAGCCCTCCGGAGACCCTGGCGGCCCGCCCTGGGGGCTTCAATGGTGACTGCCAAAGCCAGGGCAATGCCTCCTTAGCGGAGCCCTGCCCCGGGCACGACCACCCTCCGGTGGAGAAGCTGCCACTTCAACACAGCCTCAGTGCGTCTGTCCCAGTCCGTGTGCCCGCTTGTGCGTCCCTCCCCCCTCCCCCACCCCATGTCTCTCCGGCTCTGTGACGTGCCTGTTGGGCTCTGGCTCTCGCTCAGGAGCTCTCTCCCCGCTTGCCAGTCCCCTCTTTCTCTGTCTCTGTCCATGTCTCTCTGTATGTCTAGGTACATACAGGTACATACAGGTGTATATTTCGATCTCGCTCCCTCTTACTCCTCCTCCCGTTCTGTCCGTGGGTCCCTGTCCTGCGGGGACTCTAGTCCCTCTGCCCGCACAAGAACGCAGGATATGGCGAGGCCAAGAAGGAACACCAACAGAGCCACGGATAGGGGCCTATAGCACTATGTCTCACGGGCGGCTGGCTTGGAGACAAGGCAAGCCGGAGCTTCCCGATCCCCAACCTGCCGGCTGATTCTCTGCCAACCCACCGACACACCGCCCGCCGACCCACCAAGCCGGCCCCCTGCAATCCGCGCCCCTCTGCAATTTGCAGTCCACCATCCGCGCTTCCTAGCTTGGCCACCGCAGCTCCGCCGGTGGCCAATGGCCAACTGGCAACAGATGATGGCCAAGCGGTCACAGCTGATGACCATGCAGCCCCCAAGCAGCACCCCTCCACGCGAGGCCCAGAGCCTGGAGAGTGCTCTCTGGGAGTCTGTCCCCACAGTCCCCGTCTGGCTCTCTCCGCCTCTCTCTTGCTCTGTCTCTGGCCTTCTCTCATCCTCTCTCTCATCTCCCTGGGTCAGGAGAGGTGACGTGTAGCCAGTGAAGGGCCCGGAGATCGGGCGGAGTTCCGGTCGCTGAGGAGGGTCGAGGGCCCAGACTGAAGGCTTGTGAGGAAGGGTGGCTGCAGACTGGAGCTGCTGCACCCTGTTGGCGCGGGTGGCTCTCCCTGGCTTTGGGCCAGTGGGTGGCGCCGGCCAGGGCCAGGGCCTGGGTTGCATGTCCCTAGGGCCGGAGGGGACTGAGAGGACCCTGCGACCCCCTCGGTGGCCCTGAGAGGTGGGGACAGCACAGCAGTAAGGGGGGTGTGCGGTTGCGGGGCTGGGGGGGAGATGAGAGGGGTTGGGGTAGGGGGGCGGGGTAAAAGCCCTTCGGGGCCGGGGGAGTCCCAGGATGCCAGGGCGCCCAGACATATGTCACAGTCAGGGAAGTGACAGAGGCCCGTGGAGCCACTGGGGGGCGGGAAGGGGCCTCGCTGCGGGCCAGGAGTCGCCCGTCGCCCACACCAGCGGCGTCCGGAGGCGGCGGGGAGCGGGCGGGAGGCGATCAGGCAGACATGCTCGCCACCCGAGCGGCCCAGCAGCATGGCGCGCGCTCACAGTCAGGTCGGGAGCAGGCTCTTGGAGTGCCGGGAGCCGGGTCCCAGCGCCTAAGGCCATACCACCCTGCACGCGCCAGATCTCCTCTGATCTGGGAAGCTAAGCAGGGTCGGGCCTGGTTAGTACTTGGATGGGATTCCGCCTGGGAATACCTGTAGGCTTTTGCTCGCCTCCCCTTTTGCATCGCCGCCCCGGCGTGGCTCCCTCCGAACCCCTGCCGCCCCTTGCCTCTCTGCAGCCGCCGAGCCAGCGGAAGGTCCTCCTGACCAGCAGAGGATTAGCCGCCAGGCACTACAAGCTGGCAGCCCCGGCCGCACACCAGGCCCGTGGGCCAGGGCTGCCCCGCACACCCTCTCCTTAGTCCTCTTCAGTCCCGCAGGCTGTCTTCTCGATCCCTTCGCCGACCCTCGGTCGCCGCCACCGCCGCCAGCGCTGCCCTCGCCCCCGCCGCCACCGCCAAATCCGCCGCCATCACCGCGCTCCCCACACCCCCCTCCAGCGCTGACCTCACCCCTGCCCCCGCCCTCGCCGCCGCCATCGCTGTACTGCTTCAATCTCCCGTCTCTTTTCTCCCCTCCTCCGTCGCCAGCACCGCCCTCTTCCCCGCTACCGCCGGCGCCAACCCTCCACGCGCCCAGCGCCCACCGACACAGCCCCCAAGGCTGCCGCCGCCTCCATCGCCGACCTCGCAACCCTCCCGCGCAGCAGCCGCCGCCCCCGCCGCCGGCCCCCCCCCCCCCAACGCCGCCGCCACCGCAGCCGCCCCCTCCGCAGCCGCCCCCGCCGCCGCTGCCGCGGGGTCCTCCCACAACTCCCAAGCCCAGGGTTGCCTGCTGGTGCAGGCCTCCACCAGCCTTGGGGGTGCGGTTGTGGGTAAACCTGGTGGCGGTAGGGGGCGGGGTGTCCCAGGATGCCAGAGTTCCACGACTTCTGGCACCATCAGGGAAGTGGCAGTGTCCCATGGAGCCTCGGGTGGCGCGAAGGGGCCTCGCTGCCGGCCAGGAGTAGCCCGCCGCCCACGCCAGCAGCGTCCGGAGGCGGCGGGGAGCGGGCGGGAGGCGCTCAGGCAGACTTGCTCGCCACCCGAGCGGCCCAGCAGCATGGCGCGCGCTCAGAGGCAGTTCGGGAGCAGGCTCTTGGAGTGCCGGGATCCGGGTCCCAGCGCCTAAGGCCATACCACCCTGACGCGCCAGATGTTGGAAGCGAAGCAGGGAGGGGCCTGGTTAGTACTTGGATGGGAGACCGCCTGGGAATACCTGTAGGCTTTTGCTCGCCTCTCCTTTTGCGCCACCGCCCCGGCCTGGCTCCCTCCGAACCCCTGCCGCCCCTTGCCCCTCTGCAGACGCCCAGGCAGCCGAAGGTCCCCCTGGCCAGAGGAGGGTCAGCCGCCCAGCACTACAAGCTCGCATCCCCAGCCGCACACCAGGCCTGTCGGCCAGGGCTCCCCCCACTCCCTCTTCTTAGTGCTCTTCGCCGAGGCAGGCCGTCAGCCTGCAGCAGTCAGCCGCGTCTCGGTCGCCGCCGCCGCCACCGCAATCGCAGGGCCCCCTCTCGCTCCCCGACCCTGCCGCCGCCGCAACCCCCAACGCCCAAGCCCAGGGCTGCCTGCCGGCGCAGGCCTCCACCAGGCTCTCTCCATCCCAGGACGTGCCGGTCCTTTGCACCTCGGCCCGAGCCCAGGGGACGCCCATCCCTGCGCCTGCCCCCGGGACCCGACACACAGGATCGGCGTGTCCTCGGGCCAACGGGATGCCCACCCGCCCCGCCCCACCGGAGTCTTCTGTCTCCGCTGGCAGGCACCTCCCCCCACACCCCCGCGCGCCCCTCCCGTCTCCCACAAGAGCCAGGTGCCCTCCCTTCCCGCCGGCCACGGTGTCCCTGAAACACAGGGCACAAAGAGCCGGGACAAACCAGGGGACGGCGGGAGCAGCACCCCAACACACCACGCGCCATCGACTCCGGGGGAGACCACCACAAGGGCAGAGCAGGCACGCAGGCGCACAACCCTCACAACCAGGGTGCCTGGGGGCTGCCACTCTCCTCCCGCGGGCGGGTGCCTGGGCGGGGCTCAGAGACCACAGGCCCTCCGGAGACCCTGGCGGCCCGCCCCGGAGGCTGCAATGGTGACTGCCAACGCCAGGGCAATGCCTCCTTAGCGGAGCCCAGCCCCGGGCACGACCACACTCCGGTGGAGGAGCTGCCACTTCAACACAGCCTCAGTGCGTCTGTAACAGTCCGTGTGCCCGCCTGTGCGTCCCTCACACCCTCCCCCACCCCATATCCGTCGGGCTCTGTGACGTGCCTGTTGGGCTCTGGCTCTGGCTCAGGAGCTCTCTCCCCGCGTGCTAGCCCCCTCTTTCTCTGTCTCTGTCCATGTCTCTCTGTATGTCTAGATACATACATGTACATATACGAGCATATTTCCATCTCGCTCCCTCTTACTCCTCCTCCCGTTCTGTCTGTCTGTCCCTGTCCTGCGGGGACTCTAGCCCCTCTGCCCGCACAAGAATGCAGGATTTGGCGAGGCCAAGAGGGAACACCAACAGACCACGGATAGGGGGCTCATAGCACCATGTCTCACGGGCGGCTGGCTTGGAGACTCGGCAAGCCGGAGCCGCCCGATCCCCAGCCTGCCGGCCGATTCTCTGCCAACCAACAGACCCACCAACCTACCGACCCACCAAGCCGGCCAACTGCAGTCCGCGCCCCTCTGCAATTTGCAGTCCACAATCCGCGCTTCCTAGCTTGGCCACCGCAGCTCTGCCGGTGGCCAATGGCCAACTGGCAACAGCTGATGGCCAAGCGGTCACAGCTGATATCCATGCAGCCCGCACGCAGCACCCCTCCACGCGAGGCCCAGAGCCTGGAGAGTGCTCTCTGCGAATCTGTCCCCACAGTCCCCGTCTGTCTCTCTCCGCCTCTCTCTTGCTCCGTCTCTGGCCTTCTCTCATCCTCTCTCTCACCTCCCTGGGTCAGGAGAGGTGACGTGTAGCCAGTGAAGTGAACAGTGATCGGGCGGGACGCCGGTCGGTGACGAGGGGCGAGAACCCAGAAAGAAGGCTGTGTGAGGAAGGGTGGCGGCAGACTGGAGGTGCTGCCCCCTGGTGGCGGGTGGCTCTCCCTGGCTTTGGGCCAGTGGGTGGGGCCGGCCAGGGCCAGGGCCTGGGTTGCATGTCCCTAGGGTGGAGGGGACTGAGAGGACCCTGCGACCCCCTCGGTGGCCCTGAGAGGTGGGGACAGCACAGCAGCAAGGGGGGTGTGCGGTTGTGGGGCTGGGGGGAGATGAGAGGGGTTGGGGTAGGGGGGCGGGGTAAAAGCCCTTCGGGGCCTGGGGAGGCCCAGGATGCCAGGGCGCCCAGACATATGTCACAGTCAGGGAAGTGACAGAGGCCCGTTAGAGCCACTGGGGGGCGCGAAGGGGCCTCGCTGCGGGCCAGGAGGAGCCCGTCGCCCACACCAGCGGCGTCTGGAGGAGGCGGGGAGCTGGCGGGAGGCGCTCGGGCAGACATGCTCGCCACCCGAGCGGCCCAGCAGCATGGCGTGCGCTCAGAAGCAGGTCGGGAGCAGGCTCTTGGAGTGCCCGGAGCCGGGTCCCAGCGCCTAAGGCCACACCACCCTGCACGCGCCAGATCTCCTCTGATCTCGGGAGCTAAGCAGGGAGGGGCCTGGTTAGTACTTGGATGGGAGACCGCCTGGGAATAGCTGCAGGCTTTTGCTCGCCTCTCCTTTTGCGCCGCGGCCCCGGCGTGGCTCCCTCCGAACCCCTGCCGCCCCTTGCCTCTCTGCAGCCGCCCAGCCAGCCGAAGGTCCCCCTGACCAGCAGAGGGTTAACCGCCAGGCACTACAAGCTGGCAGCCCCGGCCGCACACCAGGCCCGTCGGCCAGGGCTCCCCCCGCACACCCTCTTCTCAGTCCTCTTCAGTCCCGGAGGCTGTCATCTCGATCCCTTCGCCGACCTTCGATCACCGCCCCCGCCAACAGCGCTGCCCTCGCCCCCGCCGCCACCGCCAAATCCGGCGCCCTCACCGCGATCTCCACACCCCCCTCCAGCGCTGACCTCACCCCTGCCCCCGCCCTCGCCACCGCCATCGCTGTACTGCTTCAATCTCCCGCCTCTGCTCTCCCCTCCTCCGCCGCCAGCACCGCCCTCTTCCCCTCTACCGCCGCCGCCGGCGCCAACCCTCCCCGCGCCCAGCGCCCGCCGACACAGCCCCCAACGCTGCCGCCGCCTCCATCGCCGACCTCGCAACCCTCCCGCGCCGCAGCCGACGCCGCCGCCGCCGCCATCGCTGCTCGCAATCAGCCCCCGCTTCTCCCGCCGCCGCCGCCGCGATCACCGCGCTCCCCACCCCCTCCGCCAGCGCTGCCCTCGCCCCCTCCCCGCCCCCGCTGCCGCCATCGCCGTACTCCCTCAAACTCCCTCCTCTGCTCTCCCCCCCTCGGCAGCCAGCACCGCGCTCCCCACCCCCGCCCCCGCCGCCGCCATTGCCGCACTCCCTCAATCTCCCTCCTCTGCTCTCCCCGCCTCCTGCACCGCCATCTCCCCCGCCCCCGCCCCAGGCCCGCCGCCGCCACCATCGCCATACTCCCTCAATCTCCCGCCTCTGCTCTCCCGGCCTCCTCCGCCCCCGCCGCCGCCGCCGACGCCGCCGCCGCCGCCATCGACCCCCGTGCCCCAGCGCCCACCGTCAAAGCCCCCATTGTGGCCACCGCCATGGCCGCCCTGGCGCCATCCTCGCGGTTGCCATCGCCTACCTCCCCACCCTCCCTCGCCTCCGCCGCGTCCCCCGCCGCCGCAGCCCCCCCCTCCGCAGCCGCCCAAGCCGCCGCCGCGGGGTCCTCCCACAACTCCCAAGCCCAGGGTTGCCTGCTGGTGCAGGCCTCCCCCAGCCTTGGGGGTGCGGTTGTTGGTAAACCTGGTGGCGGTAGGGGGGCGGGGTGTATGGCGGTCTGGGTCCGGGGAGTCCCAGGATGCCAGAGTTCCACGACTTCTGGCACCATCAGGGAAGTGGCAGTGTCCCATGGAGCCTCGGGTGGCGCGAAGGGGCCTCGCTGCCGGCCAGGAGTAGCCCGCCGCCCACGCCAGGGGCATTCGGAAGAGGCGGGGAGCCGGACTGGGGGGGGGGACGCGGTGCTGGCAGAGCCGGCCAGCGGGTCGATGCTCGCCACCGGAGCCGCGCATCTGCATGGCGGGCGCTCACGAGGCAGGCCGGGAGCAGGCTCTTGGCGCGCGGGGAGCCGAGTCCCATCGTCTATGACCATACCACCCTGAACGCGCCCGATCTCCTCTGATCTCGGGAGCTAAGCAGGGAGGGGCCTGGTTAGTGCTTGGATGGGAGACCGCCTGGGAATACCTGTAGGCTTTGGCTCGCCTCTCCTTTTGCGCCGCCGCCCCTGCGTGGCTCCCTCCGAACCCCTGCCGCCCCTTGCCCCTCTGCAGCCGCCCATCCAGCCGAAGGTCCCCCTGGCCAGAGGCCGGTCAGCCACCCGGCGCTACAAGCTGGCAGCCCCGGCCGCACACCAGGCCCGTCGGCCAGGGCTCACCCCCACACCCTCTTCTTAGTCCTCTTCGCTGAGGCAGGCAGTCAGCCAGCAGCAGTTAGCCGAGCCTGTGTCTCCGCCGGCAGGCACCTCTCCCCACACCCCCGTGCGCCCCCTCCCATCGCCCACAAGAGCCAGGAACCCTCCCTTCCCGCAGTGGCCCCAACACACAGGGTACAAAGAGCCGGAACAAAGCAGGGGACTGAGGGAGGAGCACCCCAACACACCGCACGCCCTCGGACTCCAGGAGAGACCACCACAAGGGGAAGTGCAGGCACGCAGGCACACAACACTCTCAACCAGGGTGCCTGTGGGCTGCCACTCTCCTCCCGCGGGGCGGGGGGTTCCTGGGCGGGGCTCGGAGCCCACTGGCCCTCCCGCCCGGCCCGGGGGCTTCAAGGGTGACTTTCAATGCCCGGGCACTGCCTCCTTAGTGGAGCCCAGCCACGGGCATGACCACACTTCGGTTGAGAAGCTGCCACTTCAAAGCAGCGTCAGTGCGTCTGTCCCAGTCCGTGTGCCCGCTTGTGCGTCCCTCCCCCCTCCCCCACCCCATGTCTCTCTGGCTCTGTGACGTGCCTGTTGGGCTCTGGCTCTGGCTCAGGAGCTCTCTCCCCGCGTGCCAGCCCCCTCTTTCTCTGTCTCTGTCCATGTCTCTCTGTATGTCTAGGTACATACAGGTACATATAGGTGTATATTTCGATCTCGCTCCCTCTTTCTCCTCCTCCCGTTCTCTCTGTCGGTCCCTGTCCTGCGGGGACTCTGGTCCCTCTGCCCGCACAAGAACGCAGGATATGGCGAGGCCAAGAGGGAACACCAACAGAGCCACGGATAGGGGGCTCATAGCACTATGTCTCACGGGCGGCTGGCTTGGAGACTCGGCAAGCCGGAGCCGCCCGATCCCCAGCCTGCCGGCCGATTCTCTGCCAACCAACAGACCCACCAACCTACCGACCCACCAAGCCGGCCAACTGCAGTCCGCGCCCCTCTGCAATTTGCAGTCCACAATCCGCGCTTCCTAGCTTGGCCACCGCAGCTCTGCCGGTGGCCAATGGCCAACTGGCAACAGCTGATGGCCAAGCGGTCACAGCTGATATCCATGCAGCCCGCACTCAGCACCCCTCCACGCGAGGCCCAGAGCCTGGAGAGTGCTCTCTGCGAATCTGTCCCCACAGTCCCCGTCTGTCTCTCTCCGCCTCTCTCTTGCTCCGTCTCTGGCCTTCTCTCATCCTCTCTCTCACCTCCCTGGGTCAGGAGAGGTGACGTGTAGCCAGTGAAGTGAACAGTGATCGGGCGGGACGCCGGTCGCTGACGAGGGGCGAGAACCCAGAAAGAAGGCTGTGTGAGGAAGGGTGGCGGCAGAGTGGAGGTGCTGCCCCCTGGTGGCGGGTGGCTCTCCCTGGCTTTGGGCCAGTGGGTGGGGCCGGCCAGGGCCAGGGCCTGGGTTGCATGTCCCTAGGGTGGAGGGGACTGAGAGGACCCTGCGACCCCCTCGGTGGCCCTGAGAGGTGGGGACAGCACAGCAGCAAGGGGGGTGTGCGGTTGTGGGGCTGGGGGGAGATGAGAGGGGTTGGGGTAGGGGGGCGGGGTAAAAGCCCTTCGGGGCCTGGGGAGGCCCAGGATGCCAGGGCGCCCAGACATATGTCACAGTCAGGGAAGTGACAGAGGCCCGTTAGAGCCACTGGGGGGCGCGAAGGGGCCTCGCTGCGGGCCAGGAGGAGCCCGTCGCCCACACCAGCGGCGTCTGGAGGAGGCGGGGAGCTGGCGGGAGGCGCTCGGGCAGACATGCTCGCCACCCGAGCGGCCCAGCAGCATGGCGGGCGCTCAGAAGCAGGTCGGGAGCAGGCTCTTGGAGTGCCCGGAGCCGGGTCCCAGCGCCTAAGGCCACACCACCCTGCACGCGCCAGATCTCCTCTGATCTCGGGAGCTAAGCAGGGAGGGGCCTGGTTAGTACTTGGATGGGAGACCGCCTGGGAATAGCTGCAGGCTTTTGCTCGCCTCTCCTTTTGCGCCGCGGCCCCGGCGTGGCTCCCTCCGAACCCCTGCCGCCCCTTGCCTCTCTGCAGCCGCCCAGCCAGCCGAAGGTCCCCCTGACCAGCAGAGGGTTAGCCGCCAGGCACTACAAGCTGGCAGCCCCGGCCGCACACCAGGCCGCTCGGCCAGGGCTGCCCCGCACACCCTCTTCTCAGTCCTCTTCAGTCCCGGAGGCTGTCATCTCGATCCCTTCGCCGACCTTCGATCACCGCCACCGCCAACAGCGCTGCCCTCGCCCCCGCCGCCACCGCCAAATCCGCCGCCATCACCGCGCTCCCCACACCCCCCTCCAGCGCTGACCTCACCCCTGCCCCCGCCCTTGCCACCGCCATCGCTGTACTGCTTCAATCTCCCGCCTCTGCTCTCCCCTCCTCCGCCGCCAGCACCGCCCTCTTCCCCGCTACCGCCGCCGCCGGCGCCAACCCTCCCCGCGCCCAGCGCCCGCCGACACAGCCCCCAACGCTGCCGCCGCCTCCATCGCCGACCTCGCAACCCTCCCGCGCCGCCGCCGCCGCGATCACCGCGCTCCCCACCCCCTCCGCCAGCGCTGCCCTCGCCCCCTCCCCGCCCCCGCTGCCGCCATCGCCGTACTCCCTCAAACTCCCTCCTCTGCTCTCCCCCCCTCGGCCGCCAGCACCGCGCTCCCCACCCCCGCCGCCGCCATTGCCGCACTCCCTCAATCTCCCTCCTCTGCTCTCCCCGCCTCCTGCACCGCCATCTCCCCCGCCCCCGCCCCAGGCCCGCCGCCGCCACCATCGCCATACTCCCTCAATCTCCCGCCTCTGCTCTCCCGGCCTCCTCCGCCCCCGCCGCCGCCGCCGACGCCGCCGCCGCCGCCATCGACCCCCGTGCCCCAGCGCCCACCGTCAAAGCCCCCATTGTCGCCACCGCCATGGCCGCCCTGGCGCCATCCTCGCGGTTGCCATCGCCTACCTCCCCACCCTCCCTCGCCTCCGCCGCGTCCCCCGCCGCCGCAGCCCCCCCCCTCCGCAGCCGCCCAAGCCGCCGCCGCGGGGTCCTCCCACAACTCCCAAGCCCAGGGTTGCCTGCTGGTGCAGGCCTCCCCCAGCCTTGGGGGTGCGGTTGTTGGTAAACCTGGTGGCGGTAGGGGGGCGGGGTGTATGGCGGTCTGGGTCCGGGGAGTCCCAGGATGCCAGAGTTCCACGACTTCTGGCACCATCAGGGAAGTGGCAGTGTCCCATGGAGCCTCGGGTGGCGCGAAGGGGCCTCGCTGCCGGCCAGGAGTAGCCCGCCGCCCACGCCAGGGGCATTCGGAAGAGGCGGGGAGCCGGACTGGGGGGGGGGGACGCGGTGCTGGCAGAGCCGGCCAGCGGGTCGATGCTCGCCACCGGAGCCGCGCATCTGCATGGCGGGCGCTCACGAGGCAGGCCGGGAGCAGGCTCTTGGCGCGCGGGGAGCCGAGTCCCATCGTCTATGACCATACCACCCTGAACGCGCCCGATCTCCTCTGATCTCGGGAGCTAAGCAGGGAGGGGCCTGGTTAGTGCTTGGATGGGAGACCGCCTGGGAATACCTGTAGGCTTTTGCTCGCCTCTCCTTTTGCGCCGCCGCCCCTGCGTGGCTCCCTCCGAACCTCTGCCGCCCCTTGCCCCTCTGCAGCCGCCCATCCAGCCGAAGGTCCCCCTGGCCAGAGGCCGGTCAGCCACCCGGCGCTACAAGCTGGCAGCCCCGGCCGCACACCAGGCCCGTCGGCCAGGGCTCACCCCCACACCCTCTTCTTAGTCCTCTTCGCTGAGGCAGGCAGTCAGCCAGCAGCAGTTAGCCGAGCCTGTGTCTCCGCCGGCAGGCACCTCTCCCCACACCCCCGCGCGCCCCCTCCCATCGCCCACAAGAGCCAGGAACCCTCCCTTCCCGCAGTGGCCCCAACACACAGGGTACAAAGAGCCGGGACAAAGCAGGGGACTGAGGGAGGAGCACCCCAACACACCGCACGCCCTCGGACTCCAGGAGAGACCACCACAAGGGGAAGTGCAGGCACGCAGGCACACAACACTCTCAACCAGGGTGCCTGTGGGCTGCCACTCTCCTCCCGCGGGGCGGGGGGTTCCTGGGCGGGGCTCGGAGCCCACTGGCCCTCCCGCCCGGCCCGGGGGCTTCAAGGGTGACTTTCAATGCCCGGGCACTGCCTCCTTAGTGGAGCCCAGCCACGGGCATGACCACACTTCGGTTGAGAAGCTGCCACTTCAAAGCAGCGTCAGTGCGTCTGTCCCAGTCCGTGTGCCCGCTTGTGCGTCCCTCCCCCCTCCCCCACCCCATGTCTCTCTGGCTCTGTGACGTGCCTGTTGGGCTCTGGCTCTGGCTCAGGAGCTCTCTCCCCGCGTGCCAGCCCCCTCTTTCTCTGTCTCTGTCCATGTCTCTCTGTATGTCTAGGTACATACAGGTACATATAGGTGTATATTTCGATCTCGCTCCCTCTTTCTCCTCCTCCCGTTCTCTCTGTCGGTCCCTGTCCTGCGGGGACTCTGGTCCCTCTGCCCGCACAAGAACGCAGGATATGGCGAGGCCAAGAGGGAACACCAACAGAGCCACGGATAGGGGGCTCATAGCACTATGTCTCACGGGCGGCTGGCTCGGAGACACGGCAAGCCGGAGCCGCCCGATCCCCAACCTGTCGGCCGCTTCTCTGCCAACCCACCGACACACCGCCCGTCGACCCGCCAAGCGGGCCCACTGCAATCCGCGCCCCTCTGCAATTTGCAGTCCACCATCCGCGCTTCCTAGCTTGGCCACCGCAGCTCCTCCGGTGGCCAGTGGCCAACTGGCAACAGCTGATGGCCAAGCGGTCACAGCTGATGACCATGCAGCCCGCAAGCAGCACCCCTCCACGCGAGGCCCAGAGCCTGGAGAGTGCTCTCTGCGAGTCTGTCCCCACAGTCCCCGTCTGTCTCTCTCCGCCTCTCTCTTGCTCCGTCTCTGGCCTTCTCTCATCCTCTCTCTCACCTCCCTGGGTCAGGAGAGGTGACGTGTAGCCAGTGAAGGGACCGGACATCGGGCGGGGCTCCGGTCGCTGACGAGGGTTCCAGGGCCCAGACTGAAGGCTTGTGATGAAGGGTGGCTGCAGACTGGAGATGCTGCACCCTGGTGGCGCGGGTGGCTCTCCCTGGCTTTGGGCCTGTGGATGGGTCCGGTCAGGGCCAGGGCCTGGGTTGCACGTCCCTAGGGCCGGAGGGGACTGAGAGGACCCTGCGACCCCCTCGGTGGCCCTGAGAGGTGGGGACAGCACAGCAGCAAGGGGGGTGTGCGGTTGTGGGGCTGGGGGGAGATGAGAGGGGTTGGGGTAGGGGGGCGGGGTGAAAGCCCTTCGGGGCCTGGGGAGGCCCAGGATGCCAGGGCGCCCAGACATATGTCACAGTCAGGGAAGTGACAGAGGCCCGTGGAGCCACTGGGGGGCGCGAAGGGGCCTCGCTGCGGGCCAGGAGTAGCCCGTCGCCCACACCAGCGGCGTCCGGAGGAGGCGGGGAGCGGGCGGCAGGCGCTCGGGCAGACGTGCTCGCCACCCTAGCGGCCCAGCAGCACGGCGCGCGGTCAGAGGCAGGCCGGGAGCAGGCTCTTGGGGCGCGGGGAGCCGGGTCCCAGCGTCTACGGCCATACCACCCTGAACGCGCCCGATCTCCTCTGATCTCGGGAGCTAAGCAGGGAGGGGCCTGGTTAGTACTTGGATGGGAGACCGCCTGGGAATAGCTGCAGGCTTTTGCTCGCCTCTCCTTTTGCGCCGCCGCCCCGGCGTGGCTCCCTCCGAACCCCTGCCGCCCTTTGCCCCTCTGCAGCCGCCCAGGCAGCCGAAGGTCCCCCTGGCCAGAGGAGGGTCAGTCGCCCGGCACTACAAGCTCGCATCCCCGGCCGCACACCAGGCCTGTCGGCCAGGGCTCCCCCCCACTCCCTCTTCTTAGTGCTCTTCGCCGAGGCAGGCCGTCAGCCTGCAGCAGTCAGCCGCGTCTCGGTCGCCGCCGCCGCCGCCACCGCCATCGCAGGGCTCCCTCTCGCTCCCCGACCCTGCCGCCGCCGCAACCCCCAACGCCCAAGCCCAGGGCTGCCTGCCGGCGCAGGCCTCCACCAGGCTCTCTCCATCCCAGGACGTGCCGGTGCTTTGCACCTCGGCCCGAGCCCAGGGCACGCCCATCCCTGCGCCTGCCCCCGGGACCCGACACACAGGATCGGCGTGTCCTCGGGCAAACGGGACGCCCACCCGCCCCGCCCCACCGGAGTCTTCTGTCTCCGCTGGCAGGCACCTCGCCCCACACCCCCGCGCGTCCCCTCCCGTCTCCCACAAGAGCCAGGAGCCCTCCCTTCCCGCCGGCAACGGTGTCCCTGAAACACAGGGCACAAAGAGCCGGGACAAACCAGGGGACGGCGGGAGCAGCACCCCAACACACCACGCGCCATCGACTCCGGGGGAGACCACCACAAGGGCAGAGCAGGCACGCAGGCGCACAACCCTCACAACCAGGGTGCCTGGGGGCTGCCTCTCTCCTCCCGCGGGCGGGTGCCTGGGCGGGGCTCAGAGACCACAGGCCCTCCGGAGACCCTGGCGGCCCGCCCCGGAGGCTGCAATGGTGACTGCCAACGCCAGGGCAATGCCTCCTTAGCGGAGCCCAGCCCCGGGCACGACCACACTCCGGTGGAGGAGCTGCCACTTCAACACAGCCTCAGTGCGTCTGTAACAGTCCGTGTGCCCGCCTGTGCGTCCCTCACACCCTCCCCCACCCCATATCCGTCGGGCTCTGTGACGTGCCTGTTGGGCTCTGGCTCTGGCTCAGGAGCTCTCTCCCCGCGTGCCAGCCCCCTCTTTCTCTGTCTCTGTCCATGTCTCTCTGTATGTCTAGATACATACATGTACATATACGAGCATATTTCCATCTCGCTCCCTCTTACTCCTCCTCCCGTTCTGTCTGTCTGTCCCTGTCCTGCGGGGACTCTAGCCCCTCTGCCCGCACAAGAATGCAGGATTTGGCGAGGCCAAGAGGGAACACCAACAGACCACGGATAGGGGGCTCATAGCACCATGTCTCACGGGCGGCTGGCTCGGAGACTCGGCAAGCCGGAGCCGCCCGATCCCCAGCCTGCCGGCCGATTCTCTGCCAACCAACAGACCCACCAACCTACCGACCCACCAAGCCGGCCAACTGCAGTCCGCGCCCCTCTGCAATTTGCAGTCCACAATCCGCGCTTCCTAGCTTGGCCACCGCAGCTCTGCCGGTGGCCAATGGCCAACTGGCAACAGCTGATGGCCAAGCGGTCACAGCTGATATCCATGCAGCCCGCACGCAGCACCCCTCCACACGAGGCCCAGAGCCTGGAGAGTGCTCTCTGCGAGTCTGTCCCCACAGTCCCCGTCTGTCTCTCTCCGCCTCTCTCTTGCTCCGTCTCTGGCCTTCTCTCATCCTCTCTCTCACCTCCCTGGGTCAGGAGAGGTGACGTGTAGCCAGTGAAGTGAACAGTGATCGGGCGGGACGCCGGTCGCTGACGAGGGGCGAGAACCCAGAAAGAAGGCTGTGTGAGGAAGGGTGGCGGCAGACTGGAGGTGCTGCCCCCTGGTGGCGGGTGGCTCTCCCTGGCTTTGGGCCAGTGGGTGGGGCCGGCCAGGGCCAGGGCCTGGGTTGCACGTCCCTAGGGTGGAGGGGACTGAGAGGACCCTGCGACCCCCTCGGTGGCCCTGAGAGGTGGGGACAGCACAGCAGCAAGGGGGGTGTGCGGTTGTGGGGCTGGGGGGAGATGAGAGGGGTTGGGGTAGGGGGGCGGGGTAAAAGCCCTTCGGGGCCTGGGGAGGCCCAGGATGCCAGGGCGCCCAGACATATGTCACAGTCAGGGAACTGACAGAGGCCCGTTAGAGCCACTGGGGGGCGCGAAGGGGCCTCGCTGCGGGCCAGGAGGAGCCCGTCGCCCACACCAGCGGCGTCTGGAGGAGGCGGGGAGCTGGCGGGAGGCGCTCGGGCAGACATGCTCGCCACCCGAGCGGCCCAGCAGCATGGCGTGCGCTCAGAAGCAGGTCGGGAGCAGGCTCTTGGAGTGCCGGGAGCCGGGTCCCAGCGCCTAAGGCCACACCACCCTGCACGCGCCAGATCTCGTCTGATCTCGGGAGCTAAGCAGGGAGGGGCCTGGTTAGTACTTGGATGGGAGACCGCCTGGGAATAGCTGCAGGCTTTTGCTCGCCTCTCCTTTTGCGCCGCGGCCCCGGCGTGGCTCCCTCCGAACCCCTGCCGCCCCTTGCCTCTCTGCAGCCGCCCAGCCAGCCGAAGGTCCCCCTGACCAGCAGAGGGTTAGCCGCCAGGCACTACAAGCTGGCAGCCCCGACCGCACACCAGGCCCGTCGGCCAGGGCTCCCCCGCACACCCTCTTCTCAGTCCTCTTCAGTCCCGGAGGCTGTCATCTCGATCCCTTCGCCGACCTTCGATCGCCGCCCCCGCCAACAGCGCTGCCCTCGCCCCCGCCGCCACCGCCAAATCCGCCGCCATCACCGCGATCTCCACACCCCCCTCCAGCGCTGACCTCACCCCTGCCCCCGCCCTTGCCACCGCCATCGCTGTACTGCTTCAATCTCCCGCCTCTGCTCTCCCCTCCTCCGCCGCCAGCACCGCCCTCTTCCCCGCTACCGCCGCCGCCGGCGCCAACCCTCCCCGCGCCCAGCGCCCGCCGACACAGCCCCCAACGCTGCCGCCGCCTCCATCGCCGACCTCGCAACCCTCCCGCGCCGCCGCCGCCGCGATCACCGCGCTCCCCACCCCCTCCGCCAGCGCTGCCCTCGCCCCCTCCCCGCCCCCGCTGCCGCCATCGCCGTACTCCCTCAAACTCCCTCCTCTGCTCTCCCCCCCTCGGCCGCCAGCACCGCGCTCCCCACCCCCGCCGCCGCCATTGCCGCACTCCCTCAATCTCCCTCCTCTGCTCTCCCCGCCTCCTGCACCGCCATCTCCCCCGCCCCCGCCCCAGGCCCGCCGCCGCCACCATCGCCATACTCCCTCAATCTCCCGCCTCTGCTCTCCCGGCCTCCTCCGCCCCCGCCGCCGCCGCCGACGCCGCCGCCGCCGCCATCGACCCCCGTGCCCCAGCGCCCACCGTCAAAGCCCCCATTGTCGCCACCGCCATGGCCGCCCTGGCGCCATCCTCGCGGTTGCCATCGCCTACCTCCCCACCCTCCCTCGCCTCCGCCGCGTCCCCCGCCGCCGCAGCCCCCCCCTCCGCAGCCGCCCAAGCCGCCGCCGCGGGGTCCTCCCACAACTCCCAAGCCCAGGGTTGCCTGCTGGTGCAGGCCTCCCCCAGCCTTGGGGGTGCGGTTGTTGGTAAACCTGGTGGCGGTAGGGGGGCGGGGTGTATGGCGGTCTGGGTCCGGGGAGTCCCAGGATGCCAGAGTTCCACGACTTCTGGCACCATCAGGGAAGTGGCAGTGTCCCATGGAGCCTCGGGTGGCGCGAAGGGGCCTCGCTGCCGGCCAGGAGTAGCCCGCCGCCCACGCCAGGGGCATTCGGAAGAGGCGGGGAGCCGGACTGGGGGGGGGGGACGCGGTGCTGGCAGAGCCGGCCAGCGGGTCGATGCTCGCCACCGGAGCCGCGCATCTGCATGGCGGGCGCTCACGAGGCAGGCCGGGAGCAGGCTCTTGGCGCGCGGGGAGCCGAGTCCCATCGTCTATGACCATACCACCCTGAACGCGCCCGATCTCCTCTGATCTCGGGAGCTAAGCAGGGAGGGGCCTGGTTAGTGCTTGGATGGGAGACCGCCTGGGAATACCTGTAGGCTTTTGCTCGCCTCTCCTTTTGCGCCGCCGCCCCTGCGTGGCTCCCTCCGAACCCCTGCCGCCCCTTGCCCCTCTGCAGCCGCCCATCCAGCCGAAGGTCCCCCTGGCCAGAGGCCGGTCAGCCACCCGGCGCTACAAGCTGGCAGCCCCGGCCGCACACCAGGCCCGTCGGCCAGGGCTCACCCCCACACCCTCTTCTTAGTCCTCTTCGCTGAGGCAGGCAGTCAGCCAGCAGCAGTTAGCCGAGCCTGTGTCTCCGCCGGCAGGCACCTCTCCCCACACCCCCGCGCGCCCCCTCCCATCGCCCACAAGAGCCAGGAACCCTCCCTTCCCGCAGTGGCCCCAACACACAGGGTACAAAGAGCCGGGACAAAGCAGGGGACTGAGGGAGGAGCACCCCAACACACCGCACGCCCTCGGACTCCAGGAGAGACCACCACAAGGGGAAGTGCAGGCACGCAGGCACACAACACTCTCAACCAGGGTGCCTGTGGGCTGCCACTCTCCTCCCGCGGGGCGGGGGGTTCCTGGGCGGGGCTCGGAGCCCACTGGCCCTCCCGCCCGGCCCGGGGGCTTCAAGGGTGACTTTCAATGCCCGGGCACTGCCTCCTTAGTGGAGCCCAGCCACGGGCATGACCACACTTCGGTTGAGAAGCTGCCACTTCAAAGCAGCGTCAGTGCGTCTGTCCCAGTCCGTGTGCCCGCTTGTGCGTCCCTCCCCCCTCCCCCACCCCATGTCTCTCTGGCTCTGTGACGTGCCTGTTGGGCTCTGGCTCTGGCTCAGGAGCTCTCTCCCCGCGTGCCAGCCCCCTCTTTCTCTGTCTCTGTCCATGTCTCTCTGTATGTCTAGGTACATACAGGTACATATAGGTGTATATTTCGATCTCGCTCCCTCTTTCTCCTCCTCCCGTTCTCTCTGTCGGTCCCTGTCCTGCGGGGACTCTGGTCCCTCTGCCCGCACAAGAACGCAGGATATGGCGAGGCCAAGAGGGAACACCAACAGAGCCACGGATAGGGGGCTCATAGCACTATGTCTCACGGGCGGCTGGCTCGGAGACACGGCAAGCCGGAGCCGCCCGATCCCCAACCTGTCGGCCGCTTCTCTGCCAACCCACCGACACACCGCCCGTCGACCCGCCAAGCGGGCCCACTGCAATCCGCGCCCCTCTGCAATTTGCAGTCCACCATCCGCGCTTCCTAGCTTGGCCACCGCAGCTCCTCCGGTGGCCAGTGGCCAACTGGCAACAGCTGATGGCCAAGCGGTCACAGCTGATGACCATGCAGCCCGCAAGCAGCACCCCTCCACGCGAGGCCCAGAGACTGGAGAGTGCTCTCTGCGAGTCTGTCCCCACAGTCCCCGTCTGTCTCTCTCCGCCTCTCTCTTGCTCCGTCTCTGGCCTTCTCTCATCCTCTCTCTCACCTCCCTGGGTCAGGAGAGGTGACGTGTAGCCAGTGAAGGGACCGGACATCGGGCGGGGCTCCGGTCGCTGACGAGGGTTCCAGGGCCCAGACTGAAGGCTTGTGACGAAGGGTGGCTGCAGACTGGAGATGCTGCACCCTGGTGGCGCGGGTGGCTCTCCCTGGCTTTGGGCCTGTGGATGGGTCCGGTCAGGGCCAGGGCCTGGGTTGCACGTCCCTAGGGCCGGAGGGGACTGAGAGGACCCTGCGACCCCCTCGGTGGCCCTGAGAGGTGGGGACAGCACAGCAGCAAGGGGGGTGTGCGGTTGTGGGGCTGGGGGGAGATGAGAGGGGTTGGGGTAGGGGGGCGGGGTGAAAGCCCTTCGGGGCCTGGGGAGGCCCAGGATGCCAGGGCGCCCAGACATATGTCACAGTCAGGGAAGTGACAGAGGCCCGTGGAGCCACTGGGGGGCGCGAAGGGGCCTCGCTGCGGGCCAGGAGTAGCCCGTCGCCCACACCAGCGGCGTCCGGAGGAGGCGGGGAGCGGGCGGCAGGCGCTCGGGCAGACGTGCTCGCCACCCTAGCGGCCCAGCAGCACGGCGCGCGGTCAGAGGCAGGCCGGGAGCAGGCTCTTGGGGCGCGGGGAGCCGGGTCCCAGCGTCTACGGCCATACCACCCTGAACGCGCCCGATCTCCTCTGATCTCGGGAGCTAAGCAGGGAGGGGCCTGGTTAGTACTTGGATGGGAGACCGCCTGGGAATAGCTGCAGGCTTTTGCTCGCCTCTCCTTTTGCGCCGCCGCCCCGGCGTGGCTCCCTCCGAACCCCTGCCGCCCTTTGCCCCTCTGCAGCCGCCCAGGCAGCCGAAGGTCCCCCTGGCCAGAGGAGGGTCAGTCGCCCGGCACTACAAGCTCGCATCCCCGGCCGCACACCAGGCCTGTCGGCCAGGGCTCCCCCCCACTCCCTCTTCTTAGTGCTCTTCGCCGAGGCAGGCCGTCAGCCTGCAGCAGTCAGCCGCGTCTCGGTCGCCGCCGCCGCCGCCACCGCCATCGCAGGGCTCCCTCTCGCTCCCCGACCCTGCCGCCGCCGCAACCCCCAACGCCCAAGCCCAGGGCTGCCTGCCGGCGCAGGCCTCCACCAGGCTCTCTCCATCCCAGGACGTGCCGGTGCTTTGCACCTCGGCCCGAGCCCAGGGCACGCCCATCCCTGCGCCTGCCCCCGGGACCCGACACACAGGATCGGCGTGTCCTCGGGCAAACGGGACGCCCACCCGCCCCGCCCCACCGGAGTCTTCTGTCTCCGCTGGCAGGCACCTCGCCCCACACCCCCGCGCGTCCCCTCCCGTCTCCCACAAGAGCCAGGAGCCCTCCCTTCCCGCCGGCCACGGTGTCCCTGAAACACAGGGCACAAAGAGCCGGGACAAACCAGGGGACGGCGGGAGCAGCACCCCAACACACCACGCGCCATCGACTCCGGGGGAGACCACCACAAGGGCAGAGCAGGCACGCAGGCGCACAACCCTCACAACCAGGGTGCCTGGGGGCTGCCTCTCTCCTCCCGCGGGCGGGTGCCTGGGCGGGGCTCAGAGACCACAGGCCCTCCGGAGACCCTGGCGGCCCGCCCCGGAGGCTGCAATGGTGACTGCCAACGCCAGGGCAATGCCTCCTTAGCGGAGCCCAGCCCCGGGCACGACCACACTCCGGTGGAGGAGCTGCCACTTCAACACAGCCTCAGTGCGTCTGTAACAGTCCGTGTGCCCGCCTGTGCGTCCCTCACACCCTCCCCCACCCCATATCCGTCGGGCTCTGTGACGTGCCTGTTGGGCTCTGGCTCTGGCTCAGGAGCTCTCTCCCCGCGTGCCAGCCCCCTCTTTCTCTGTCTCTGTCCATGTCTCTCTGTATGTCTAGATACATACATGTACATATACGAGCATATTTCCATCTCGCTCCCTCTTACTCCTCCTCCCGTTCTGTCTGTCTGTCCCTGTCCTGCGGGGACTCTAGCCCCTCTGCCCGCACAAGAATGCAGGATTTGGCGAGGCCAAGAGGGAACACCAACAGACCACGGATAGGGGGCTCATAGCACCATGTCTCACGGGCGGCTGGCTCGGAGACTCGGCAAGCCGGAGCCGCCCGATCCCCAGCCTGCCGGCCGATTCTCTGCCAACCAACAGACCCACCAACCTACCGACCCACCAAGCCGGCCAACTGCAGTCCGCGCCCCTCTGCAATTTGCAGTCCACAATCCGCGCTTCCTAGCTTGGCCACCGCAGCTCTGCCGGTGGCCAATGGCCAACTGGCAACAGCTGATGGCCAAGCGGTCACAGCTGATATCCATGCAGCCCGCACGCAGCACCCCTCCACGCGAGGCCCAGAGCCTGGAGAGTGCTCTCTGCGAGTCTGTCCCCACAGTCCCCGTCTGTCTCTCTCCGCCTCTCTCTTGCTCCGTCTCTGGCCTTCTCTCATCCTCTCTCTCACCTCCCTGGGTCAGGAGAGGTGACGTGTAGCCAGTGAAGTGAACAGTGATCGGGCGGGACGCCGGTCGCTGACGAGGGGCGAGAACCCAGAAAGAAGGCTGTGTGAGGAAGGGTGGCGGCAGACTGGAGGTGCTGCCCCCTGGTGGCGGGTGGCTCTCCCTGGCTTTGGGCCAGTGGGTGGGGCCGGCCAGGGCCAGGGCCTGGGTTGCACGTCCCTAGGGTGGAGGGGACTGAGAGGACCCTGCGACCCCCTCGGTGGCCCTGAGAGGTGGGGACAGCACAGCAGCAAGGGGGGTGTGCGGTTGTGGGGCTGGGGGGAGATGAGAGGGGTTGGGGTAGGGGGGCGGGGTAAAAGCCCTTCGGGGCCTGGGGAGGCCCAGGATGCCAGGGCGCCCAGACATATGTCACAGTCAGGGAACTGACAGAGGCCCGTTAGAGCCACTGGGGGGCGCGAAGGGGCCTCGCTGCGGGCCAGGAGGAGCCCGTCGCCCACACCAGCGGCGTCTGGAGGAGGCGGGGAGCTGGCGGGAGGCGCTCGGGCAGACATGCTCGCCACCCGAGCGGCCCAGCAGCATGGCGTGCGCTCAGAAGCAGGTCGGGAGCAGGCTCTTGGAGTGCCGGGAGCCGGGTCCCAGCGCCTAAGGCCACACCACCCTGCACGCGCCAGATCTCGTCTGATCTCGGGAGCTAAGCAGGGAGGGGCCTGGTTAGTACTTGGATGGGAGACCGCCTGGGAATAGCTGCAGGCTTTTGCTCGCCTCTCCTTTTGCGCCGCGGCCCCGGCGTGGCTCCCTCCGAACCCCTGCCGCCCCTTGCCTCTCTGCAGCCGCCCAGCCAGCCGAAGGTCCCCCTGACCAGCAGAGGGTTAGCCGCCAGGCACTACAAGCTGGCAGCCCCGGCCGCACACCAGGCCCGTCGGCCAGGGCTCCCCCGCACACCCTCTTCTCAGTCCTCTTCAGTCCCGGAGGCTGTCATCTCGATCCCTTCGCCGACCTTCGATCGCCGCCCCCGCCAACAGCGCTGCCCTCGCCCCCGCCGCCACCGCCAAATCCGCCGCCATCACCGCGATCTCCACACCCCCCTCCAGCGCTGACCTCACCCCTGCCCCCGCCCTCGCCACCGCCATCGCTGTAGTGCTTCAATCTCCCGCCTCTGCTCTCCCCTCCTCCGCCGCCAGCACCGCCCTCTTCCCCGCTACCGCCGCCGCCGGCGCCAACCCTCCCCGCGCCCAGCGCCCGCCGACACAGCCCCCAACGCTGCCGCCGCCTCCATCGCCGACCTCGCAACCCTCCCGCGCCGCCGCCGCCGCGATCACCGCGCTCCCCACCCCCTCCGCCAGCGCTGCCCTCGCCCCCTCCCCGCCCCCGCTGCCGCCATCGCCGTACTCCCTCAAACTCCCTCCTCTGCTCTCCCCCCCTCGGCCGCCAGCACCGCGCTCCCCACCCCCGCCGCCGCCATTGCCGCACTCCCTCAATCTCCCTCCTCTGCTCTCCCCGCCTCCTGCACCGCCATCTCCCCCGCCCCCGCCCCAGGCCCGCCGCCGCCACCATCGCCATACTCCCTCAATCTCCCGCCTCTGCTCTCCCGGCCTCCTCCGCCCCCGCCGCCGCCGCCGACGCCGCCGCCGCCGCCATCGACCCCCGTGCCCCAGCGCCCACCGTCAAAGCCCCCATTGTCGCCACCGCCATGGCCGCCCTGGCGCCATCCTCGCGGTTGCCATCGCCTACCTCCCCACCCTCCCTCGCCTCCGCCGCGTCCCCCGCCGCCGCAGCCCCCCCCTCCGCAGCCGCCCAAGCCGCCGCCGCGGGGTCCTCCCACAACTCCCAAGCCCAGGGTTGCCTGCTGGTGCAGGCCTCCCCCAGCCTTGGGGGTGCGGTTGTTGGTAAACCTGGTGGCGGTAGGGGGGCGGGGTGTATGGCGGTCTGGGTCCGGGGAGTCCCAGGATGCCAGAGTTCCACGACTTCTGGCACCATCAGGGAAGTGGCAGTGTCCCATGGAGCCTCGGGTGGCGCGAAGGGGCCTCGCTGCCGGCCAGGAGTAGCCCGCCGCCCACGCCAGGGGCATTCGGAAGAGGCGGGGAGCCGGACTGGGGGGGGGGGACGCGGTGCTGGCAGAGCCGGCCAGCGGGTCGATGCTCGCCACCGGAGCCGCGCATCTGCATGGCGGGCGCTCACGAGGCAGGCCGGGAGCAGGCTCTTGGCGCGCGGGGAGCCGAGTCCCATCGTCTATGACCATACCACCCTGAACGCGCCCGATCTCCTCTGATCTCGGGAGCTAAGCAGGGAGGGGCCTGGTTAGTGCTTGGATGGGAGACCGCCTGGGAATACCTGTAGGCTTTTGCTCGCCTCTCCTTTTGCTCCGCCGCCCCTGCGTGGCTCCCTCCGAACCCCTGCCGCCCCTTGCCCCTCTGCAGCCGCCCATCCAGCCGAAGGTCCCCCTGGCCAGAGGCCGGTCAGCCACCCGGCGCTACAAGCTGGCAGCCCCGGCCGCACACCAGGCCCGTCGGCCAGGGCTCACCCCCACACCCTCTTCTTAGTCCTCTTCGCTGAGGCAGGCAGTCAGCCAGCAGCAGTTAGCCGAGCCTGTGTCTCCGCCGGCAGGCACCTCTCCCCACACCCCCGCGCGCCCCCTCCCATCGCCCACAAGAGCCAGGAACCCTCCCTTCCCGCAGTGGCCCCAACACACAGGGTACAAAGAGCCGGGACAAAGCAGGGGACTGAGGGAGGAGCACCCCAACACACCGCACGCCCTCGGACTCCAGGAGAGACCACCACAAGGGGAAGTGCAGGCACGCAGGCACACAACACTCTCAACCAGGGTGCCTGTGGGCTGCCACTCTCCTCCCGCGGGGCGGGGGGTTCCTGGGCGGGGCTCGGAGCCCACTGGCCCTCCCGCCCGGCCCGGGGGCTTCAAGGGTGACTTTCAATGCCCGGGCACTGCCTCCTTAGTGGAGCCCAGCCACGGGCATGACCACACTTCGGTTGAGAAGCTGCCACTTCAAAGCAGCGTCAGTGCGTCTGTCCCAGTCCGTGTGCCCGCTTGTGCGTCCCTCCCCCCTCCCCCACCCCATGTCTCTCTGGCTCTGTGACGTGCCTGTTGGGCTCTGGCTCTGGCTCAGGAGCTCTCTCCCCGCGTGCCAGCCCCCTCTTTCTCTGTCTCTGTCCATGTCTCTCTGTATGTCTAGGTACATACAGGTACATATAGGTGTATATTTCGATCTCGCTCCCTCTTTCTCCTCCTCCCGTTCTCTCTGTCGGTCCCTGTCCTGCGGGGACTCTGGTCCCTCTGCCCGCACAAGAACGCAGGATATGGCGAGGCCAAGAGGGAACACCAACAGAGCCACGGATAGGGGGCTCATAGCACTATGTCTCACGGGCGGCTGGCTCGGAGACACGGCAAGCCGGAGCCGCCCGATCCCCAACCTGTCGGCCGCTTCTCTGCCAACCCACCGACACACCGCCCGTCGACCCGCCAAGCGGGCCCACTGCAATCCGCGCCCCTCTGCAATTTGCAGTCCACCATCCGCGCTTCCTAGCTTGGCCACCGCAGCTCCTCCGGTGGCCAGTGGCCAACTGGCAACAGCTGATGGCCAAGCGGTCACAGCTGATGACCATGCAGCCCGCAAGCAGCACCCCTCCACGCGAGGCCCAGAGCCTGGAGAGTGCTCTCTGCGAGTCTGTCCCCACAGTCCCCGTCTGTCTCTCTCCGCCTCTCTCTTGCTCCGTCTCTGGCCTTCTCTCATCCTCTCTCTCACCTCCCTGGGTCAGGAGAGGTGACGTGTAGCCAGTGAAGGGACCGGACATCGGGCGGGGCTCCGGTCGCTGACGAGGGTTCCAGGGCCCAGACTGAAGGCTTGTGACGAAGGGTGGCTGCAGACTGGAGATGCTGCACCCTGGTGGCGCGGGTGGCTCTCCCTGGCTTTGGGCCTGTGGATGGGTCCGGTCAGGGCCAGGGCCTGGGTTGCACGTCCCTAGGGCCGGAGGGGACTGAGAGGACCCTGCGACCCCCTCGGTGGCCCTGAGAGGTGGGGACAGCACAGCAGCAAGGGGGGTGTGCGGTTGTGGGGCTGGGGGGAGATGAGAGGGGTTGGGGTAGGGGGGCGGGGTGAAAGCCCTTCGGGGCCTGGGGAGGCCCAGGATGCCAGGGCGCCCAGACATATGTCACAGTCAGGGAAGTGACAGAGGCCCGTGGAGCCACTGGGGGGCGCGAAGGGGCCTCGCTGCGGGCCAGGAGTAGCCCGTCGCCCACACCAGCGGCGTCCGGAGGAGGCGGGGAGCGGGCGGCAGGCGCTCGGGCAGACGTGCTCGCCACCCTAGCGGCCCAGCAGCACGGCGCGCGGTCAGAGGCAGGCCGGGAGCAGGCTCTTGGGGCGCGGGGAGCCGGGTCCCAGCGTCTACGGCCATACCACCCTGAACGCGCCCGATCTCCTCTGATCTCGGGAGCTAAGCAGGGAGGGGCCTGGTTAGTACTTGGATGGGAGACCGCCTGGGAATAGCTGCAGGCTTTTGCTCGCCTCTCCTTTTGCGCCGCCGCCCCGGCGTGGCTCCCTCCGAACCCCTGCCGCCCTTTGCCCCTCTGCAGCCGCCCAGGCAGCCGAAGGTCCCCCTGGCCAGAGGAGGGTCAGTCGCCCGGCACTACAAGCTCGCATCCCCGGCCGCACACCAGGCCTGTCGGCCAGGGCTCCCCCCCACTCCCTCTTCTTAGTGCTCTTCGCCGAGGCAGGCCGTCAGCCTGCAGCAGTCAGCCGCGTCTCGGTCGCCGCCGCCGCCGCCACCGCCATCGCAGGGCTCCCTCTCGCTCCCCGACCCTGCCGCCGCCGCAACCCCCAACGCCCAAGCCCAGGGCTGCCTGCCGGCGCAGGCCTCCACCAGGCTCTCTCCATCCCAGGACGTGCCGGTGCTTTGCACCTCGGCCCGAGCCCAGGGCACGCCCATCCCTGCGCCTGCCCCCGGGACCCGACACACAGGATCGGCGTGTCCTCGGGCAAACGGGACGCCCACCCGCCCCGCCCCACCGGAGTCTTCTGTCTCCGCTGGCAGGCACCTCGCCCCACACCCCCGCGCGTCCCCTCCCGTCTCCCACAAGAGCCAGGAGCCCTCCCTTCCCGCCGGCCACGGTGTCCCTGAAACACAGGGCACAAAGAGCCGGGACAAACCAGGGGACGGCGGGAGCAGCACCCCAACACACCACGCGCCATCGACTCCGGGGGAGACCACCACAAGGGCAGAGCAGGCACGCAGGCGCACAACCCTCACAACCAGGGTGCCTGGGGGCTGCCTCTCTCCTCCCGCGGGCGGGTGCCTGGGCGGGGCTCAGAGACCACAGGCCCTCCGGAGACCCTGGCGGCCCGCCCCGGAGGCTGCAATGGTGACTGCCAACGCCAGGGCAATGCCTCCTTAGCGGAGCCCAGCCCCGGGCACGACCACACTCCGGTGGAGGAGCTGCCACTTCAACACAGCCTCAGTGCGTCTGTAACAGTCCGTGTGCCCGCCTGTGCGTCCCTCACACCCTCCCCCACCCCATATCCGTCGGGCTCTGTGACGTGCCTGTTGGGCTCTGGCTCTGGCTCAGGAGCTCTCTCCCCGCGTGCCAGCCCCCTCTTTCTCTGTCTCTGTCCATGTCTCTCTGTATGTCTAGATACATACATGTACATATACGAGCATATTTCCATCTCGCTCCCTCTTACTCCTCCTCCCGTTCTGTCTGTCTGTCCCTGTCCTGCGGGGACTCTAGCCCCTCTGCCCGCACAAGAATGCAGGATTTGGCGAGGCCAAGAGGGAACACCAACAGACCACGGATAGGGGGCTCATAGCACCATGTCTCACGGGCGGCTGGCTCGGAGACTCGGCAAGCCGGAGCCGCCCGATCCCCAGCCTGCCGGCCGATTCTCTGCCAACCAACAGACCCACCAACCTACCGACCCACCAAGCCGGCCAACTGCAGTCCGCGCCCCTCTGCAATTTGCAGTCCACAATCCGCGCTTCCTAGCTTGGCCACCGCAGCTCTGCCGGTGGCCAATGGCCAACTGGCAACAGCTGATGGCCAAGCGGTCACAGCTGATATCCATGCAGCCCGCACGCAGCACCCCTCCACGCGAGGCCCAGAGCCTGGAGAGTGCTCTCTGCGAGTCTGTCCCCACAGTCCCCGTCTGTCTCTCTCCGCCTCTCTCTTGCTCCGTCTCTGGCCTTCTCTCATCCTCTCTCTCACCTCCCTGGGTCAGGAGAGGTGACGTGTAGCCAGTGAAGTGAACAGTGATCGGGCGGGACGCCGGTCGCTGACGAGGGGCGAGAACCCAGAAAGAAGGCTGTGTGAGGAAGGGTGGCGGCAGACTGGAGGTGCTGCCCCCTGGTGGCGGGTGGCTCTCCCTGGCTTTGGGCCAGTGGGTGGGGCCGGCCAGGGCCAGGGCCTGGGTTGCACGTCCCTAGGGTGGAGGGGACTGAGAGGACCCTGCGACCCCCTCGGTGGCCCTGAGAGGTGGGGACAGCACAGCAGCAAGGGGGGTGTGCGGTTGTGGGGCTGGGGGGAGATGAGAGGGGTTGGGGTAGGGGGGCGGGGTAAAAGCCCTTCGGGGCCTGGGGAGGCCCAGGATGCCAGGGCGCCCAGACATATGTCACAGTCAGGGAACTGACAGAGGCCCGTTAGAGCCACTGGGGGGCGCGAAGGGGCCTCGCTGCGGGCCAGGAGGAGCCCGTCGCCCACACCAGCGGCGTCTGGAGGAGGCGGGGAGCTGGCGGGAGGCGCTCGGGCAGACATGCTCGCCACCCGAGCGGCCCAGCAGCATGGCGTGCGCTCAGAAGCAGGTCGGGAGCAGGCTCTTGGAGTGCCGGGAGCCGGGTCCCAGCGCCTAAGGCCACACCACCCTGCACGCGCCAGATCTCGTCTGATCTCGGGAGCTAAGCAGGGAGGGGCCTGGTTAGTACTTGGATGGGAGACCGCCTGGGAATAGCTGCAGGCTTTTGCTCGCCTCTCCTTTTGCGCCGCGGCCCCGGCGTGGCTCCCTCCGAACCCCTGCCGCCCCTTGCCTCTCTGCAGCCGCCCAGCCAGCCGAAGGTCCCCCTGACCAGCAGAGGGTTAGCCGCCAGGCACTACAAGCTGGCAGCCCCGGCCGCACACCAGGCCCGTCGGCCAGGGCTCCCCCGCACACCCTCTTCTCAGTCCTCTTCAGTCCCGGAGGCTGTCATCTCGATCCCTTCGCCGACCTTCGATCGCCGCCCCCGCCAACAGCGCTGCCCTCGCCCCCGCCGCCACCGCCAAATCCGCCGCCATCACCGCGATCTCCACACCCCCCTCCAGCGCTGACCTCACCCCTGCCCCCGCCCTCGCCACCGCCATCGCTGTAGTGCTTCAATCTCCCGCCTCTGCTCTCCCCTCCTCCGCCGCCAGCACCGCCCTCTTCCCCGCTACCGCCGCCGCCGGCGCCAACCCTCCCCGCGCCCAGCGCCCGCCGACACAGCCCCCAACGCTGCCGCCGCCTCCATCGCCGACCTCGCAACCCTCCCGCGCCGCCGCCGCCGCGATCACCGCGCTCCCCACCCCCTCCGCCAGCGCTGCCCTCGCCCCCTCCCCGCCCCCGCTGCCGCCATCGCCGTACTCCCTCAAACTCCCTCCTCTGCTCTCCCCCCCTCGGCCGCCAGCACCGCGCTCCCCACCCCCGCCGCCGCCATTGCCGCACTCCCTCAATCTCCCTCCTCTGCTCTCCCCGCCTCCTGCACCGCCATCTCCCCCGCCCCCGCCCCAGGCCCGCCGCCGCCACCATCGCCATACTCCCTCAATCTCCCGCCTCTGCTCTCCCGGCCTCCTCCGCCCCCGCCGCCGCCGCCGACGCCGCCGCCGCCGCCATCGACCCCCGTGCCCCAGCGCCCACCGTCAAAGCCCCCATTGTCGCCACCGCCATGGCCGCCCTGGCGCCATCCTCGCGGTTGCCATCGCCTACCTCCCCACCCTCCCTCGCCTCCGCCGCGTCCCCCGCCGCCGCAGCCCCCCCCTCCGCAGCCGCCCAAGCCGCCGCCGCGGGGTCCTCCCACAACTCCCAAGCCCAGGGTTGCCTGCTGGTGCAGGCCTCCCCCAGCCTTGGGGGTGCGGTTGTTGGTAAACCTGGTGGCGGTAGGGGGGCGGGGTGTATGGCGGTCTGGGTCCGGGGAGTCCCAGGATGCCAGAGTTCCACGACTTCTGGCACCATCAGGGAAGTGGCAGTGTCCCATGGAGCCTCGGGTGGCGCGAAGGGGCCTCGCTGCCGGCCAGGAGTAGCCCGCCGCCCACGCCAGGGGCATTCGGAAGAGGCGGGGAGCCGGACTGGGGGGGGGGGACGCGGTGCTGGCAGAGCCGGCCAGCGGGTCGATGCTCGCCACCGGAGCCGCGCATCTGCATGGCGGGCGCTCACGAGGCAGGCCGGGAGCAGGCTCTTGGCGCGCGGGGAGCCGAGTCCCATCGTCTATGACCATACCACCCTGAACGCGCCCGATCTCCTCTGATCTCGGGAGCTAAGCAGGGAGGGGCCTGGTTAGTGCTTGGATGGGAGACCGCCTGGGAATACCTGTAGGCTTTTGCTCGCCTCTCCTTTTGCTCCGCCGCCCCTGCGTGGCTCCCTCCGAACCCCTGCCGCCCCTTGCCCCTCTGCAGCCGCCCATCCAGCCGAAGGTCCCCCTGGCCAGAGGCCGGTCAGCCACCCGGCGCTACAAGCTGGCAGCCCCGGCCGCACACCAGGCCCGTCGGCCAGGGCTCACCCCCACACCCTCTTCTTAGTCCTCTTCGCTGAGGCAGGCAGTCAGCCAGCAGCAGTTAGCCGAGCCTGTGTCTCCGCCGGCAGGCACCTCTCCCCACACCCCCGCGCGCCCCCTCCCATCGCCCACAAGAGCCAGGAACCCTCCCTTCCCGCAGTGGCCCCAACACACAGGGTACAAAGAGCCGGGACAAAGCAGGGGACTGAGGGAGGAGCACCCCAACACACCGCACGCCCTCGGACTCCAGGAGAGACCACCACAAGGGGAAGTGCAGGCACGCAGGCACACAACACTCTCAACCAGGGTGCCTGTGGGCTGCCACTCTCCTCCCGCGGGGCGGGGGGTTCCTGGGCGGGGCTCGGAGCCCACTGGCCCTCCCGCCCGGCCCGGGGGCTTCAAGGGTGACTTTCAATGCCCGGGCACTGCCTCCTTAGTGGAGCCCAGCCACGGGCATGACCACACTTCGGTTGAGAAGCTGCCACTTCAAAGCAGCGTCAGTGCGTCTGTCCCAGTCCGTGTGCCCGCTTGTGCGTCCCTCCCCCCTCCCCCACCCCATGTCTCTCTGGCTCTGTGACGTGCCTGTTGGGCTCTGGCTCTGGCTCAGGAGCTCTCTCCCCGCGTGCCAGCCCCCTCTTTCTCTGTCTCTGTCCATGTCTCTCTGTATGTCTAGGTACATACAGGTACATATAGGTGTATATTTCGATCTCGCTCCCTCTTTCTCCTCCTCCCGTTCTCTCTGTCGGTCCCTGTCCTGCGGGGACTCTGGTCCCTCTGCCCGCACAAGAACGCAGGATATGGCGAGGCCAAGAGGGAACACCAACAGAGCCACGGATAGGGGGCTCATAGCACTATGTCTCACGGGCGGCTGGCTCGGAGACACGGCAAGCCGGAGCCGCCCGATCCCCAACCTGTCGGCCGCTTCTCTGCCAACCCACCGACACACCGCCCGTCGACCCGCCAAGCGGGCCCACTGCAATCCGCGCCCCTCTGCAATTTGCAGTCCACCATCCGCGCTTCCTAGCTTGGCCACCGCAGCTCCTCCGGTGGCCAGTGGCCAACTGGCAACAGCTGATGGCCAAGCGGTCACAGCTGATGACCATGCAGCCCGCAAGCAGCACCCCTCCACGCGAGGCCCAGAGCCTGGAGAGTGCTCTCTGCGAGTCTGTCCCCACAGTCCCCGTCTGTCTCTCTCCGCCTCTCTCTTGCTCCGTCTCTGGCCTTCTCTCATCCTCTCTCTCACCTCCCTGGGTCAGGAGAGGTGACGTGTAGCCAGTGAAGGGACCGGACATCGGGCGGGGCTCCGGTCGCTGACGAGGGTTCCAGGGCCCAGACTGAAGGCTTGTGACGAAGGGTGGCTGCAGACTGGAGATGCTGCACCCTGGTGGCGCGGGTGGCTCTCCCTGGCTTTGGGCCTGTGGATGGGTCCGGTCAGGGCCAGGGCCTGGGTTGCACGTCCCTAGGGCCGGAGGGGACTGAGAGGACCCTGCGACCCCCTCGGTGGCCCTGAGAGGTGGGGACAGCACAGCAGCAAGGGGGGTGTGCGGTTGTGGGGCTGGGGGGAGATGAGAGGGGTTGGGGTAGGGGGGCGGGGTGAAAGCCCTTCGGGGCCTGGGGAGGCCCAGGATGCCAGGGCGCCCAGACATATGTCACAGTCAGGGAAGTGACAGAGGCCCGTGGAGCCACTGGGGGGCGCGAAGGGGCCTCGCTGCTGGCCAGGAGTAGCCCGTCGCCCACACCAGCGGCGTCCGGAGGAGGCGGGGAGCGGGCGGCAGGCGCTCGGGCAGACGTGCTCGCCACCCTAGCGGCCCAGCAGCACGGCGCGCGGTCAGAGGCAGGCCGGGAGCAGGCTCTTGGGGCGCGGGGAGCCGGGTCCCAGCGTCTACGGCCATACCACCCTGAACGCGCCCGATCTCCTCTGATCTCGGGAGCTAAGCAGGGAGGGGCCTGGTTAGTACTTGGATGGGAGACCGCCTGGGAATAGCTGCAGGCTTTTGCTCGCCTCTCCTTTTGCGCCGCCGCCCCGGCGTGGCTCCCTCCGAACCCCTGCCGCCCTTTGCCCCTCTGCAGCCGCCCAGGCAGCCGAAGGTCCCCCTGGCCAGAGGAGGGTCAGTCGCCCGGCACTACAAGCTCGCATCCCCGGCCGCACACCAGGCCTGTCGGCCAGGGCTCCCCCCCACTCCCTCTTCTTAGTGCTCTTCGCCGAGGCAGGCCGTCAGCCTGCAGCAGTCAGCCGCGTCTCGGTCGCCGCCGCCGCCGCCACCGCCATCGCAGGGCTCCCTCTCGCTCCCCGACCCTGCCGCCGCCGCAACCCCCAACGCCCAAGCCCAGGGCTGCCTGCCGGCGCAGGCCTCCACCAGGCTCTCTCCATCCCAGGACGTGCCGGTGCTTTGCACCTCGGCCCGAGCCCAGGGCACGCCCATCCCTGCGCCTGCCCCCGGGACCCGACACACAGGATCGGCGTGTCCTCGGGCAAACGGGACGCCCACCCGCCCCGCCCCACCGGAGTCTTCTGTCTCCGCTGGCAGGCACCTCGCCCCACACCCCCGCGCGTCCCCTCCCGTCTCCCACAAGAGCCAGGAGCCCTCCCTTCCCGCCGGCCACGGTGTCCCTGAAACACAGGGCACAAAGAGCCGGGACAAACCAGGGGACGGCGGGAGCAGCACCCCAACACACCACGCGCCATCGACTCCGGGGGAGACCACCACAAGGGCAGAGCAGGCACGCAGGCGCACAACCCTCACAACCAGGGTGCCTGGGGGCTGCCACTCTCCTCCCGCGGGCGGGTGCCTGGGCGGGGCTCAGAGACCACAGGCCCTCCGGAGACCCTGGCGGCCCGCCCCGGAGGCTTCAATGGTGACTGCCAACGCCAGGGCAATGCCTCCTTAGCGGAGCCCAGCCCCGGGCACGACCACACTCCGGTGGAGGAGCTGCCACTTCAACACAGCCTCAGTGCGTCTGTAACAGTCCGTGTGCCCGCCTGTGCGTCCCTCACACCCTCCCCCACCCCATATCCGTCGGGCTCTGTGACGTGCCTGTTGGGCTCTGGCTCTGGCTCAGGAGCTCTCTCCCCGCGTGCCAGCCCCCTCTTTCTCTGTCTCTGTCCATGTCTCTCTGTATGTCTAGATACATACATGTACATATACGAGCATATTTCCATCTCGCTCCCTCTTACTCCTCCTCCCGTTCTGTCTGTCTGTCCCTGTCCTGCGGGGACTCTAGCCCCTCTGCCCGCACAAGAATGCAGGATTTGGCGAGGCCAAGAGGGAACACCAACAGACCACGGATAGGGGGCTCATAGCACCATGTCTCACGGGCGGCTGGCTCGGAGACTCGGCAAGCCGGAGCCGCCCGATCCCCAGCCTGCCGGCCGATTCTCTGCCAACCAACAGACCCACCAACCTACCGACCCACCAAGCCGGCCAACTGCAGTCCGCGCCCCTCTGCAATTTGCAGTCCACAATCCGCGCTTCCTAGCTTGGCCACCGCAGCTCTGCCGGTGGCCAATGGCCAACTGGCAACAGCTGATGGCCAAGCGGTCACAGCTGATATCCATGCAGCCCGCACGCAGCACCCCTCCACGCGAGGCCCAGAGCCTGGAGAGTGCTCTCTGCGAGTCTGTCCCCACAGTCCCCGTCTGTCTCTCTCCGCCTCTCTCTTGCTCCGTCTCTGGCCTTCTCTCATCCTCTCTCTCACCTCCCTGGGTCAGGAGAGGTGACGTGTAGCCAGTGAAGTGAACAGTGATCGGGCGGGACGCCGGTCGCTGACGAGGGGCGAGAACCCAGAAAGAAGGCTGTGTGAGGAAGGGTGGCGGCAGACTGGAGGTGCTGCCCCCTGGTGGCGGGTGGCTCTCCCTGGCTTTGGGCCAGTGGGTGGGGCCGGCCAGGGCCAGGGCCTGGGTTGCACGTCCCTAGGGTGGAGGGGACTGAGAGGACCCTGCGACCCCCTCGGTGGCCCTGAGAGGTGGGGACAGCACAGCAGCAAGGGGGGTGTGCGGTTGTGGGGCTGGGGGGAGATGAGAGGGGTTGGGGTAGGGGGGCGGGGTAAAAGCCCTTCGGGGCCTGGGGAGGCCCAGGATGCCAGGGCGCCCAGACATATGTCACAGTCAGGGAACTGACAGAGGCCCGTTAGAGCCACTGGGGGGCGCGAAGGGGCCTCGCTGCGGGCCAGGAGGAGCCCGTCGCCCACACCAGCGGCGTCTGGAGGAGGCGGGGAGCTGGCGGGAGGCGCTCGGGCAGACATGCTCGCCACCCGAGCGGCCCAGCAGCATGGCGTGCGCTCAGAAGCAGGTCGGGAGCAGGCTCTTGGAGTGCCGGGAGCCGGGTCCCAGCGCCTAAGGCCACACCACCCTGCACGCGCCAGATCTCGTCTGATCTCGGGAGCTAAGCAGGGAGGGGCCTGGTTAGTACTTGGATGGGAGACCGCCTGGGAATAGCTGCAGGCTTTTGCTCGCCTCTCCTTTTGCGCCGCGGCCCCGGCGTGGCTCCCTCCGAACCCCTGCCGCCCCTTGCCTCTCTGCAGCCGCCCAGCCAGCCGAAGGTCCCCCTGACCAGCAGAGGGTTAGCCGCCAGGCACTACAAGCTGGCAGCCCCGGCCGCACACCAGGCCCGTCGGCCAGGGCTCCCCCGCACACCCTCTTCTCAGTCCTCTTCAGTCCCGGAGGCTGTCATCTCGATCCCTTCGCCGACCTTCGATCGCCGCCCCCGCCAACAGCGCTGCCCTCGCCCCCGCCGCCACCGCCAAATCCGCCGCCATCACCGCGATCTCCACACCCCCCTCCAGCGCTGACCTCACCCCTGCCCCCGCCCTCGCCACCGCCATCGCTGTAGTGCTTCAATCTCCCGCCTCTGCTCTCCCCTCCTCCGCCGCCAGCACCGCCCTCTTCCCCGCTACCGCCGCCGCCGGCGCCAACCCTCCCCGCGCCCAGCGCCCGCCGACACAGCCCCCAACGCTGCCGCCGCCTCCATCGCCGACCTCGCAACCCTCCCGCGCCGCCGCCGCCGCGATCACCGCGCTCCCCACCCCCTCCGCCAGCGCTGCCCTCGCCCCCTCCCCGCCCCCGCTGCCGCCATCGCCGTACTCCCTCAAACTCCCTCCTCTGCTCTCCCCCCCTCGGCCGCCAGCACCGCGCTCCCCACCCCCGCCGCCGCCATTGCCGCACTCCCTCAATCTCCCTCCTCTGCTCTCCCCGCCTCCTGCACCGCCATCTCCCCCGCCCCCGCCCCAGGCCCGCCGCCGCCACCATCGCCATACTCCCTCAATCTCCCGCCTCTGCTCTCCCGGCCTCCTCCGCCCCCGCCGCCGCCGCCGACGCCGCCGCCGCCGCCATCGACCCCCGTGCCCCAGCGCCCACCGTCAAAGCCCCCATTGTCGCCACCGCCATGGCCGCCCTGGCGCCATCCTCGCGGTTGCCATCGCCTACCTCCCCACCCTCCCTCGCCTCCGCCGCGTCCCCCGCCGCCGCAGCCCCCCCCTCCGCAGCCGCCCAAGCCGCCGCCGCGGGGTCCTCCCACAACTCCCAAGCCCAGGGTTGCCTGCTGGTGCAGGCCTCCCCCAGCCTTGGGGGTGCGGTTGTTGGTAAACCTGGTGGCGGTAGGGGGGCGGGGTGTATGGCGGTCTGGGTCCGGGGAGTCCCAGGATGCCAGAGTTCCACGACTTCTGGCACCATCAGGGAAGTGGCAGTGTCCCATGGAGCCTCGGGTGGCGCGAAGGGGCCTCGCTGCCGGCCAGGAGTAGCCCGCCGCCCACGCCAGGGGCATTCGGAAGAGGCGGGGAGCCGGACTGGGGGGGGGGACGCGGTGCTGGCAGAGCCGGCCAGCGGGTCGATGCTCGCCACCGGAGCCGCGCATCTGCATGGCGGGCGCTCACGAGGCAGGCCGGGAGCAGGCTCTTGGCGCGCGGGGAGCCGAGTCCCATCGTCTATGACCATACCACCCTGAACGCGCCCGATCTCCTCTGATCTCGGGAGCTAAGCAGGGAGGGGCCTGGTTAGTGCTTGGATGGGAGACCGCCTGGGAATACCTGTAGGCTTTTGCTCGCCTCTCCTTTTGCGCCGCCGCCCCTGCGTGGCTCCCTCCGAACCCCTGCCGCCCCTTGCCCCTCTGCAGCCGCCCATCCAGCCGAAGGTCCCCCTGGCCAGAGGCCGGTCAGCCACCCGGCGCTACAAGCTGGCAGCCCCGGCCGCACACCAGGCCCGTCGGCCAGGGCTCACCCCCACACCCTCTTCTTAGTCCTCTTCGCTGAGGCAGGCAGTCAGCCAGCAGTAGTTAGCCGAGCCTGTGTCTCCGCCGGCAGGCACCTCTCCCCACACCCCCGCGCGCCCCCTCCCATCGCCCACAAGAGCCAGGAACCCTCCCTTCCCGCAGTGGCCCCAACACACAGGGTACAAAGAGCCGGGACAAAGCAGGGGACTGAGGGAGGAGCACCCCAACACACCGCACGCCCTCGGACTCCAGGAGAGACCACCACAAGGGGAAGTGCAGGCACGCAGGCACACAACACTCTCAACCAGGGTGCCTGTGGGCTGCCACTCTCCTCCCGCGGGGCGGGGGGTTCCTGGGCGGGGCTCGGAGCCCACTGGCCCTCCCGCCCGGCCCGGGGGCTTCAAGGGTGACTTTCAATGCCCGGGCACTGCCTCCTTAGTGGAGCCCAGCCACGGGCATGACCACACTTCGGTTGAGAAGCTGCCACTTCAAAGCAGCGTCAGTGCGTCTGTCCCAGTCCGTGTGCCCGCTTGTGCGTCCCTCCCCCCTCCCCCACCCCATGTCTCTCTGGCTCTGTGACGTGCCTGTTGGGCTCTGGCTCTGGCTCAGGAGCTCTCTCCCCGCGTGCCAGCCCCCTCTTTCTCTGTCTCTGTCCATGTCTCTCTGTATGTCTAGGTACATACAGGTACATATAGGTGTATATTTCGATCTCGCTCCCTCTTTCTCCTCCTCCCGTTCTCTCTGTCGGTCCCTGTCCTGCGGGGACTCTGGTCCCTCTGCCCGCACAAGAACGCAGGATATGGCGAGGCCAAGAGGGAACACCAACAGAGCCACGGATAGGGGGCTCATAGCACTATGTCTCACGGGCGGCTGGCTCGGAGACACGGCAAGCCGGAGCCGCCCGATCCCCAACCTGTCGGCCGCTTCTCTGCCAACCCACCGACACACCGCCCGTCGACCCGCCAAGCGGGCCCACTGCAATCCGCGCCCCTCTGCAATTTGCAGTCCACCATCCGCGCTTCCTAGCTTGGCCACCGCAGCTCCTCCGGTGGCCAGTGGCCAACTGGCAACAGCTGATGGCCAAGCGGTCACAGCTGATGACCATGCAGCCCCCAAGCAGCACCCCTCCACGCGAGGCCCAGAGCCTGGAGAGTGCTCTCTGCGAGTCTGTCCCCACAGTCCCCGTCTGTCTCTCTCCGCCTCTCTCTTGCTCCGTCTCTGGCCTTCTCTCATCCTCTCTCTCACCTCCCTGGGTCAGGAGAGGTGACGTGTAGCCAGTGAAGGGACCGGACATCGGGCGGGGCTCCGGTCGCTGACGAGGGTTCCAGGGCCCAGACTGAAGGCTTGTGACGAAGGGTGGCTGCAGACTGGAGATGCTGCACCCTGGTGGCGCGGGTGGCTCTCCCTGGCTTTGGGCCTGTGGATGGGTCCGGTCAGGGCCAGGGCCTGGGTTGCACGTCCCTAGGGCCGGAGGGGACTGAGAGGACCCTGCGACCCCCTCGGTGGCCCTGAGAGGTGGGGACAGCACAGCAGCAAGGGGGGTGTGCGGTTGTGGGGCTGGGGGGAGATGAGAGGGGTTGGGGTAGGGGGGCGGGGTGAAAGCCCTTCGGGGCCTGGGGAGGCCCAGGATGCCAGGGCGCCCAGACATATGTCACAGTCAGGGAACTGACAGAGGCCCGTGGAGCCACTGGGGGGCGCGAAGGGGCCTCGCTGCTGGCCAGGAGTAGCCCGTCGCCCACACCAGCGGCGTCCGGAGGAGGCGGGGAGCGGGCGGCAGGCGCTCGGGCAGACGTGCTCGCCACCCTAGCGGCCCAGCAGCACGGCGCGCGGTCAGAGGCAGGCCGGGAGCAGGCTCTTGGGGCGCGGGGAGCCGGGTCCCAGCGTCTACGGCCATACCACCCTGAACGCGCCCGATCTCCTCTGATCTCGGGAGCTAAGCAGGGAGGGGCCTGGTTAGTACTTGGATGGGAGACCGCCTGGGAATAGCTGCAGGCTTTTGCTCGCCTCTCCTTTTGCGCCGCCGCCCCGGCGTGGCTCCCTCCGAACCCCTGCCGCCCTTTGCCCCTCTGCAGCCGCCCAGGCAGCCGAAGGTCCCCCTGGCCAGAGGAGGGTCAGTCGCCCGGCACTACAAGCTCGCATCCCCGGCCGCACACCAGGCCTGTCGGCCAGGGCTCCCCCCCACTCCCTCTTCTTAGTGCTCTTCGCCGAGGCAGGCCGTCAGCCTGCAGCAGTCAGCCGCGTCTCGGTCGCCGCCGCCGCCGCCACCGCCATCGCAGGGCTCCCTCTCGCTCCCCGACCCTGCCGCCGCCGCAACCCCCAACGCCCAAGCCCAGGGCTGCCTGCCGGCGCAGGCCTCCACCAGGCTCTCTCCATCCCAGGACGTGCCGGTGCTTTGCACCTCGGCCCGAGCCCAGGGCACGCCCATCCCTGCGCCTGCCCCCGGGACCCGACACACAGGATCGGCGTGTCCTCGGGCAAACGGGACGCCCACCCGCCCCGCCCCACCGGAGTCTTCTGTCTCCGCTGGCAGGCACCTCGCCCCACACCCCCGCGCGTCCCCTCCCGTCTCCCACAAGAGCCAGGAGCCCTCCCTTCCCGCCGGCCACGGTGTCCCTGAAACACAGGGCACAAAGAGCCGGGACAAACCAGGGGACGGCGGGAGCAGCACCCCAACACACCACGCGCCATCGACTCCGGGGGAGACCACCACAAGGGCAGAGCAGGCACGCAGGCGCACAACCCTCACAACCAGGGTGCCTGGGGGCTGCCACTCTCCTCCCGCGGGCGGGTGCCTGGGCGGGGCTCAGAGACCACAGGCCCTCCGGAGACCCTGGCGGCCCGCCCCGGAGGCTTCAATGGTGACTGCCAACGCCAGGGCAATGCCTCCTTAGCGGAGCCCAGCCCCGGGCACGACCACACTCCGGTGGAGGAGCTGCCACTTCAACACAGCCTCAGTGCGTCTGTAACAGTCCGTGTGCCCGCCTGTGCGTCCCTCACACCCTCCCCCACCCCATATCCGTCGGGCTCTGTGACGTGCCTGTTGGGCTCTGGCTCTGGCTCAGGAGCTCTCTCCCCGCGTGCCAGCCCCCTCTTTCTCTGTCTCTGTCCATGTCTCTCTGTATGTCTAGATACATACATGTACATATACGAGCATATTTCCATCTCGCTCCCTCTTACTCCTCCTCCCGTTCTGTCTGTCTGTCCCTGTCCTGCGGGGACTCTAGCCCCTCTGCCCGCACAAGAATGCAGGATTTGGCGAGGCCAAGAGGGAACACCAACAGACCACGGATAGGGGGCTCATAGCACCATGTCTCACGGGCGGCTGGCTCGGAGACTCGGCAAGCCGGAGCCGCCCGATCCCCAGCCTGCCGGCCGATTCTCTGCCAACCAACAGACCCACCAACCTACCGACCCACCAAGCCGGCCAACTGCAGTCCGCGCCCCTCTGCAATTTGCAGTCCACAATCCGCGCTTCCTAGCTTGGCCACCGCAGCTCTGCCGGTGGCCAATGGCCAACTGGCAACAGCTGATGGCCAAGCGGTCACAGCTGATATCCATGCAGCCCGCACGCAGCACCCCTCCACGCGAGGCCCAGAGCCTGGAGAGTGCTCTCTGCGAGTCTGTCCCCACAGTCCCCGTCTGTCTCTCTCCGCCTCTCTCTTGCTCCGTCTCTGGCCTTCTCTCATCCTCTCTCTCACCTCCCTGGGTCAGGAGAGGTGACGTGTAGCCAGTGAAGTGAACAGTGATCGGGCGGGACGGCGGTCGCTGACGAGGGGCGAGAACCCAGAAAGAAGGCTGTGTGAGGAAGGGTGGCGGCAGACTGGAGGTGCTGCCCCCTGGTGGCGGGTGGCTCTCCCTGGCTTTGGGCCAGTGGGTGGGGCCGGCCAGGGCCAGGGCCTGGGTTGCACGTCCCTAGGGTGGAGGGGACTGAGAGGACCCTGCGACCCCCTCGGTGGCCCTGAGAGGTGGGGACAGCACAGCAGCAAGGGGGGTGTGCGGTTGTGGGGCTGGGGGGAGATGAGAGGGGTTGGGGTAGGGGGGCGGGGTAAAAGCCCTTCGGGGCCTGGGGAGGCCCAGGATGCCAGGGCGCCCAGACATATGTCACAGTCAGGGAACTGACAGAGGCCCGTTAGAGCCACTGGGGGGCGCGAAGGGGCCTCGCTGCGGGCCAGGAGGAGCCCGTCGCCCACACCAGCGGCGTCTGGAGGAGGCGGGGAGCTGGCGGGAGGCGCTCGGGCAGACATGCTCGCCACCCGAGCGGCCCAGCAGCATGGCGTGCGCTCAGAAGCAGGTCGGGAGCAGGCTCTTGGAGTGCCGGGAGCCGGGTCCCAGCGCCTAAGGCCACACCACCCTGCACGCGCCAGATCTCGTCTGATCTCGGGAGCTAAGCAGGGAGGGGCCTGGTTAGTACTTGGATGGGAGACCGCCTGGGAATAGCTGCAGGCTTTTGCTCGCCTCTCCTTTTGCGCCGCGGCCCCGGCGTGGCTCCCTCCGAACCCCTGCCGCCCCTTGCCTCTCTGCAGCCGCCCAGCCAGCCGAAGGTCCCCCTGACCAGCAGAGGGTTAGCCGCCAGGCACTACAAGCTGGCAGCCCCGGCCGCACACCAGGCCCGTCGGCCAGGGCTGCCCCGCACACCCTCTTCTCAGTCCTCTTCAGTCCCGGAGGCTGTCATCTCGATCCCTTCGCCGACCTTCGATCGCCGCCACCGCCAACAGCGCTGCCCTCGCCCCCGCCGCCACCGCCAAATCCGCCGCCATCACCGCGATCTCCACACCCCCCTCCAGCGCTGACCTCACCCCTGCCCCCGCCCTTGCCACCGCCATCGCTGTACTGCTTCAATCTCCCGCCTCTGCTCTCCCCTCCTCCGCCACCAGCACCGCCCTCTTCCCCGCTACCGCCGCCGCCGGCGCCAACCCTCCCCGCGCCCAGCGCCCGCCGACACAGCCCCCAACGCTGCCGCCGCCTCCATCGCCGACCTCGCAACCCTCCCGCGCCGCCGCCGCCGCGATCACCGCGCTCCCCACCCCCTCCGCCAGCGCTGCCCTCGCCCCCTCCCCGCCCCCGCTGCCGCCATCGCCGTACTCCCTCAAACTCCCTCCTCTGCTCTCCCCCCCTCGGCCGCCAGCACCGCGCTCCCCACCCCCGCCGCCGCCATTGCCGCACTCCCTCAATCTCCCTCCTCTGCTCTCCCCGCCTCCTGCACCGCCATCTCCCCCGCCCCCGCCCCAGGCCCGCCGCCGCCACCATCGCCATACTCCCTCAATCTCCCGCCTCTGCTCTCCCGGCCTCCTCCGCCCCCGCCGCCGCCGCCGACGCCGCCGCCGCCGCCATCGACCCCCGTGCCCCAGCGCCCACCGTCAAAGCCCCCATTGTCGCCACCGCCATGGCCGCCCTGGCGCCATCCTCGCGGTTGCCATCGCCTACCTCCCCACCCTCCCTCGCCTCCGCCGCGTCCCCCGCCGCCGCAGCCCCCCCCTCCGTAGCCGCCCAAGCCGCCGCCGCGGGGTCCTCCCACAACTCCCAAGCCCAGGGTTGCCTGCTGGTGCAGGCCTCCCCCAGCCTTGGGGGTGCGGTTGTTGGTAAACCTGGTGGCGGTAGGGGGGCGGGGTGTATGGCGGTCTGGGTCCGGGGAGTCCCAGGATGCCAGAGTTCCACGACTTCTGGCACCATCAGGGAAGTGGCAGTGTCCCATGGAGCCTCGGGTGGCGCGAAGGGGCCTCGCTGCCGGCCAGGAGTAGCCCGCCGCCCACGCCAGGGGCATTCGGAAGAGGCGGGGAGCCGGACTGGGGGGGGGGACGCGGTGCTGGCAGAGCTGGCCAGCGGGTCGATGCTCGCCACCGGAGCCGCGCATCTGCATGGCGGGCGCTCACGAGGCAGGCCGGGAGCAGGCTCTTGGCGCGCGGGGAGCCGAGTCCCATCGTCTATGACCATACCACCCTGAACGCGCCCGATCTCCTCTGATCTCGGGAGCTAAGCAGGGAGGGGCCTGGTTAGTGCTTGGATGGGAGACCGCCTGGGAATACCTGTAGGCTTTTGCTCGCCTCTCCTTTTGCGCCGCCGCCCCTGCGTGGCTCCCTCCGAACCCCTGCCGCCCCTTGCCCCTCTGCAGCCGCCCATCCAGCCGAAGGTCCCCCTGGCCAGAGGCCGGTCAGCCACCCGGCGCTACAAGCTGGCAGCCCCGGCCGCACACCAGGCCCGTCGGCCAGGGCTCACCCCCACACCCTCTTCTTAGTCCTCTTCGCTGAGGCAGGCAGTCAGCCAGCAGTAGTTAGCCGAGCCTGTGTCTCCGCCGGCAGGCACCTCTCCCCACACCCCCGCGCGCCCCCTCCCATCGCCCACAAGAGCCAGGAACCCTCCCTTCCCGCAGTGGCCCCAACACACAGGGTACAAAGAGCCGGGACAAAGCAGGGGACTGAGGGAGGAGCACCCCAACACACCGCACGCCCTCGGACTCCAGGAGAGACCACCACAAGGGGAAGTGCAGGCACGCAGGCACACAACACTCTCAACCAGGGTGCCTGTGGGCTGCCACTCTCCTCCCGCGGGGCGGGGGGTTCCTGGGCGGGGCTCGGAGCCCACTGGCCCTCCCGCCCGGCCCGGGGGCTTCAAGGGTGACTTTCAATGCCCGGGCACTGCCTCCTTAGTGGAGCCCAGCCACGGGCATGACCACACTTCGGTTGAGAAGCTGCCACTTCAAAGCAGCGTCAGTGCGTCTGTCCCAGTCCGTGTGCCCGCTTGTGCGTCCCTCCCCCCTCCCCCACCCCATGTCTCTCTGGCTCTGTGACGTGCCTGTTGGGCTCTGGCTCTGGCTCAGGAGCTCTCTCCCCGCGTGCCAGCCCCCTCTTTCTCTGTCTCTGTCCATGTCTCTCTGTATGTCTAGGTACATACAGGTACATATAGGTGTATATTTCGATCTCGCTCCCTCTTTCTCCTCCTCCCGTTCTCTCTGTCGGTCCCTGTCCTGCGGGGACTCTGGTCCCTCTGCCCGCACAAGAACGCAGGATATGGCGAGGCCAAGAGGGAACACCAACAGAGCCACGGATAGGGGGCTCATAGCACTATGTCTCACGGGCGGCTGGCTCGGAGACACGGCAAGCCGGAGCCGCCCGATCCCCAACCTGTCGGCCGCTTCTCTGCCAACCCACCGACACACCGCCCGTCGACCCGCCAAGCGGGCCCACTGCAATCCGCGCCCCTCTGCAATTTGCAGTCCACCATCCGCGCTTCCTAGCTTGGCCACCGCAGCTCCTCCGGTGGCCAGTGGCCAACTGGCAACAGCTGATGGCCAAGCGGTCACAGCTGATGACCATGCAGCCCCCAAGCAGCACCCCTCCACGCGAGGCCCAGAGCCTGGAGAGTGCTCTCTGCGAGTCTGTCCCCACAGTCCCCGTCTGTCTCTCTCCGCCTCTCTCTTGCTCCGTCTCTGGCCTTCTCTCATCCTCTCTCTCACCTCCCTGGGTCAGGAGAGGTGACGTGTAGCCAGTGAAGGGACCGGACATCGGGCGGGGCTCCGGTCGCTGACGAGGGTTCCAGGGCCCAGACTGAAGGCTTGTGACGAAGGGTGGCTGCAGACTGGAGATGCTGCACCCTGGTGGCGCGGGTGGCTCTCCCTGGCTTTGGGCCTGTGGATGGGTCCGGTCAGGGCCAGGGCCTGGGTTGCACGTCCCTAGGGCCGGAGGGGACTGAGAGGACCCTGCGACCCCCTCGGTGGCCCTGAGAGGTGGGGACAGCACAGCAGCAAGGGGGGTGTGCGGTTGTGGGGCTGGGGGGAGATGAGAGGGGTTGGGGTAGGGGGGCGGGGTGAAAGCCCTTCGGGGCCTGGGGAGGCCCAGGATGCCAGGGCGCCCAGACATATGTCACAGTCAGGGAACTGACAGAGGCCCGTGGAGCCACTGGGGGGCGCGAAGGGGCCTCGCTGCTGGCCAGGAGTAGCCCGTCGCCCACACCAGCGGCGTCCGGAGGAGGCGGGGAGCGGGCGGCAGGCGCTCGGGCAGACGTGCTCGCCACCCTAGCGGCCCAGCAGCACGGCGCGCGGTCAGAGGCAGGCCGGGAGCAGGCTCTTGGGGCGCGGGGAGCCGGGTCCCAGCGTCTACGGCCATACCACCCTGAACGCGCCCGATCTCCTCTGATCTCGGGAGCTAAGCAGGGAGGGGCCTGGTTAGTACTTGGATGGGAGACCGCCTGGGAATAGCTGCAGGCTTTTGCTCGCCTCTCCTTTTGCGCCGCCGCCCCGGCGTGGCTCCCTCCGAACCCCTGCCGCCCTTTGCCCCTCTGCAGCCGCCCAGGCAGCCGAAGGTCCCCCTGGCCAGAGGAGGGTCAGTCGCCCGGCACTACAAGCTCGCATCCCCGGCCGCACACCAGGCCTGTCGGCCAGGGCTCCCCCCCACTCCCTCTTCTTAGTGCTCTTCGCCGAGGCAGGCCGTCAGCCTGCAGCAGTCAGCCGCGTCTCGGTCGCCGCCGCCGCCGCCACCGCCATCGCAGGGCTCCCTCTCGCTCCCCGACCCTGCCGCCGCCGCAACCCCCAACGCCCAAGCCCAGGGCTGCCTGCCGGCGCAGGCCTCCACCAGGCTCTCTCCATCCCAGGACGTGCCGGTGCTTTGCACCTCGGCCCGAGCCCAGGGCACGCCCATCCCTGCGCCTGCCCCCGGGACCCGACACACAGGATCGGCGTGTCCTCGGGCAAACAGGACGCCCACCCGCCCCGCCCCACCGGAGTCTTCTGTCTCCGCTGGCAGGCACCTCGCCCCACACCCCCGCGCGTCCCCTCCCGTCTCCCACAAGAGCCAGGAGCCCTCCCTTCCCGCCGGCCACGGTGTCCCTGAAACACAGGGCACAAAGAGCCGGGACAAACCAGTGGACGGCGGGAGCAGCACCCCAACACACCACGCGCCATCGACTCCGGGGGAGACCACCACAAGGGCAGAGCAGGCACGCAGGCGCACAACCCTCACAACCAGGGTGCCTGGGGGCTGCCTCTCTCCTCCCGCGGGCGGGTGCCTGGGCGGGGCTCAGAGACCACAGGCCCTCCGGAGACCCTGGCGGCCCGCCCCGGAGGCTGCAATGGTGACTGCCAACGCCAGGGCAATGCCTCCTTAGCGGAGCCCAGCCCCGGGCACGACCACACTCCGGTGGAGGAGCTGCCACTTCAACACAGCCTCAGTGCGTCTGTAACAGTCCGTGTGCCCGCCTGTGCGTCCCTCACACCCTCCCCCACCCCATATCCGTCGGGCTCTGTGACGTGCCTGTTGGGCTCTGGCTCTGGCTCAGGAGCTCTCTCCCCGCGTGCCAGCCCCCTCTTTCTCTGTCTCTGTCCATGTCTCTCTGTATGTCTAGATACACACATGTACATATACGAGCATATTTCCATCTCGCTCCCTCTTACTCCTCCTCCCGTTCTGTCTGTCTGTCCCTGTCCTGCGGGGACTCTAGCCCCTCTGCCCGCACAAGAATGCAGGATTTGGCGAGGCCAAGAGGGAACACCAACAGACCACGGATAGGGGGCTCATAGCACCATGTCTCACGGGCGGCTGGCTCGGAGACTCGGCAAGCCGGAGCCGCCCGATCCCCAGCCTGCCGGCCGATTCTCTGCCAACCAACAGACCCACCAACCTACCGACCCACCAAGCCGGCCAACTGCAGTCCGCGCCCCTCTGCAATTTGCAGTCCACAATCCGCGCTTCCTAGCTTGGCCACCGCAGCTCTGCCGGTGGCCAATGGCCAACTGGCAACAGCTGATGGCCAAGCGGTCACAGCTGATATCCATGCAGCCCGCACGCAGCACCCCTCCACGCGAGGCCCAGAGCCTGGAGAGTGCTCTCTGCGAGTCTGTCCCCACAGTCCCCGTCTGTCTCTCTCCGCCTCTCTCTTGCTCCGTCTCTGGCCTTCTCTCATCCTCTCTCTCACCTCCCTGGGTCAGGAGAGGTGACGTGTAGCCAGTGAAGTGAACAGTGATCGGGCGGGACGCCGGTCGCTGACGAGGGGCGAGAACCCAGAAAGAAGGCTGTGTGAGGAAGGGTGGCGGCAGACTGGAGGTGCTGCCCCCTGGTGGCGGGTGGCTCTCCCTGGCTTTGGGCCAGTGGGTGGGGCCGGCCAGGGCCAGGGCCTGGGTTGCACGTCCCTAGGGTGGAGGGGACTGAGAGGACCCTGCGACCCCCTCGGTGGCCCTGAGAGGTGGGGACAGCACAGCAGCAAGGGGGGTGTGCGGTTGTGGGGCTGGGGGGAGATGAGAGGGGTTGGGGTAGGGGGGCGGGGTAAAAGCCCTTCGGGGCCTGGGGAGGCCCAGGATGCCAGGGCGCCCAGACATATGTCACAGTCAGGGAACTGACAGAGGCCCGTTAGAGCCACTGGGGGGCGCGAAGGGGCCTCGCTGCGGGCCAGGAGGAGCCCGTCGCCCACACCAGCGGCGTCTGGAGGAGGCGGGGAGCTGGCGGGAGGCGCTCGGGCAGACATGCTCGCCACCCGAGCGGCCCAGCAGCATGGCGTGCGCTCAGAAGCAGGTCGGGAGCAGGCTCTTGGAGTGCCGGGAGCCGGGTCCCAGCGCCTAAGGCCACACCACCCTGCACGCGCCAGATCTCGTCTGATCTCGGGAGCTAAGCAGGGAGGGGCCTGGTTAGTACTTGGATGGGAGACCGCCTGGGAATAGCTGCAGGCTTTTGCTCGCCTCTCCTTTTGCGCCGCGGCCCCGGCGTGGCTCCCTCCGAACCCCTGCCGCCCCTTGCCTCTCTGCAGCCGCCCAGCCAGCCGAAGGTCCCCCTGACCAGCAGAGGGTTAGCCGCCAGGCACTACAAGCTGGCAGCCCCGGCCGCACACCAGGCCCGTCGGCCAGGGCTCCCCCGCACACCCTCTTCTCAGTCCTCTTCAGTCCCGGAGGCTGTCATCTCGATCCCTTCGCCGACCTTCGATCGCCGCCCCCGCCAACAGCGCTGCCCTCGCCCCCGCCGCCACCGCCAAATCCGCCGCCATCACCGCGATCTCCACACCCCCCTCCAGCGCTGACCTCACCCCTGCCCCCGCCCTTGCCACCGCCATCGCTGTACTGCTTCAATCTCCCGCCTCTGCTCTCCCCTCCTCCGCCGCCAGCACCGCCCTCTTCCCCGCTACCGCCGCCGCCGGCGCCAACCCTCCCCGCGCCCAGCGCCCGCCGACACAGCCCCCAACGCTGCCGCCGCCTCCATCGCCGACCTCGCAACCCTCCCGCGCCGCCGCCGCCGCGATCACCGCGCTCCCCACCCCCTCCGCCAGCGCTGCCCTCGCCCCCTCCCCGCCCCCGCTGCCGCCATCGCCGTACTCCCTCAAACTCCCTCCTCTGCTCTCCCCCCCTCGGCCGCCAGCACCGCGCTCCCCACCCCCGCCGCCGCCATTGCCGCACTCCCTCAATCTCCCTCCTCTGCTCTCCCCGCCTCCTGCACCGCCATCTCCCCCGCCCCCGCCCCAGGCCCGCCGCCGCCACCATCGCCATACTCCCTCAATCTCCCGCCTCTGCTCTCCCGGCCTCCTCCGCCCCCGCCGCCGCCGCCGACGCCGCCGCCGCCGCCATCGACCCCCGTGCCCCAGCGCCCACCGTCAAAGCCCCCATTGTCGCCACCGCCATGGCCGCCCTGGCGCCATCCTCGCGGTTGCCATCGCCTACCTCCCCACCCTCCCTCGCCTCCGCCGCGTCCCCCGCCGCCGCAGCCCCCCCCTCCGCAGCCGCCCAAGCCGCCGCCGCGGGGTCCTCCCACAACTCCCAAGCCCAGGGTTGCCTGCTGGTGCAGGCCTCCCCCAGCCTTGGGGGTGCGGTTGTTGGTAAACCTGGTGGCGGTAGGGGGGCGGGGTGTATGGCGGTCTGGGTCCGGGGAGTCCCAGGATGCCAGAGTTCCACGACTTCTGGCACCATCAGGGAAGTGGCAGTGTCCCATGGAGCCTCGGGTGGCGCGAAGGGGCCTCGCTGCCGGCCAGGAGTAGCCCGCCGCCCACGCCAGGGGCATTCGGAAGAGGCGGGGAGCCGGACTGGGGGGGGGGGACGCGGTGCTGGCAGAGCCGGCCAGCGGGTCGATGCTCGCCACCGGAGCCGCGCATCTGCATGGCGGGCGCTCACGAGGCAGGCCGGGAGCAGGCTCTTGGCGCGCGGGGAGCCGAGTCCCATCGTCTATGACCATACCACCCTGAACGCGCCCGATCTCCTCTGATCTCGGGAGCTAAGCAGGGAGGGGCCTGGTTAGTGCTTGGATGGGAGACCGCCTGGGAATACCTGTAGGCTTTTGCTCGCCTCTCCTTTTGCGCCGCCGCCCCTGCGTGGCTCCCTCCGAACCTCTGCCGCCCCTTGCCCCTCTGCAGCCGCCCATCCAGCCGAAGGTCCCCCTGGCCAGAGGCCGGTCAGCCACCCGGCGCTACAAGCTGGCAGCCCCGGCCGCACACCAGGCCCGTCGGCCAGGGCTCACCCCCACACCCTCTTCTTAGTCCTCTTCGCTGAGGCAGGCAGTCAGCCAGCAGCAGTTAGCCGAGCCTGTGTCTCCGCCGGCAGGCACCTCTCCCCACACCCCCGCGCGCCCCCTCCCATCGCCCACAAGAGCCAGGAACCCTCCCTTCCCGCAGTGGCCCCAACACACAGGGTACAAAGAGCCGGGACAAAGCAGGGGACTGAGGGAGGAGCACCCCAACACACCGCACGCCCTCGGACTCCAGGAGAGACCACCACAAGGGGAAGTGCAGGCACGCAGGCACACAACACTCTCAACCAGGGTGCCTGTGGGCTGCCACTCTCCTCCCGCGGGGCGGGGGGTTCCTGGGCGGGGCTCGGAGCCCACTGGCCCTCCCGCCCGGCCCGGGGGCTTCAAGGGTGACTTTCAATGCCCGGGCACTGCCTCCTTAGTGGAGCCCAGCCACGGGCATGACCACACTTCGGTTGAGAAGCTGCCACTTCAAAGCAGCGTCAGTGCGTCTGTCCCAGTCCGTGTGCCCGCTTGTGCGTCCCTCCCCCCTCCCCCACCCCATGTCTCTCTGGCTCTGTGACGTGCCTGTTGGGCTCTGGCTCTGGCTCAGGAGCTCTCTCCCCGCGTGCCAGCCCCCTCTTTCTCTGTCTCTGTCCATGTCTCTCTGTATGTCTAGGTACATACAGGTACATATAGGTGTATATTTCGATCTCGCTCCCTCTTTCTCCTCCTCCCGTTCTCTCTGTCGGTCCCTGTCCTGCGGGGACTCTGGTCCCTCTGCCCGCACAAGAACGCAGGATATGGCGAGGCCAAGAGGGAACACCAACAGAGCCACGGATAGGGGGCTCATAGCACTATGTCTCACGGGCGGCTGGCTCGGAGACACGGCAAGCCGGAGCCGCCCGATCCCCAACCTGTCGGCCGCTTCTCTGCCAACCCACCGACACACCGCCCGTCGACCCGCCAAGCGGGCCCACTGCAATCCGCGCCCCTCTGCAATTTGCAGTCCACCATCCGCGCTTCCTAGCTTGGCCACCGCAGCTCCTCCGGTGGCCAGTGGCCAACTGGCAACAGCTGATGGCCAAGCGGTCACAGCTGATGACCATGCAGCCCGCAAGCAGCACCCCTCCACGCGAGGCCCAGAGCCTGGAGAGTGCTCTCTGCGAGTCTGTCCCCACAGTCCCCGTCTGTCTCTCTCCGCCTCTCTCTTGCTCCGTCTCTGGCCTTCTCTCATCCTCTCTCTCACCTCCCTGGGTCAGGAGAGGTGACGTGTAGCCAGTGAAGGGACCGGACATCGGGCGGGGCTCCGGTCGCTGACGAGGGTTCCAGGGCCCAGACTGAAGGCTTGTGATGAAGGGTGGCTGCAGACTGGAGATGCTGCACCCTGGTGGCGCGGGTGGCTCTCCCTGGCTTTGGGCCTGTGGATGGGTCCGGTCAGGGCCAGGGCCTGGGTTGCACGTCCCTAGGGCCGGAGGGGACTGAGAGGACCCTGCGACCCCCTCGGTGGCCCTGAGAGGTGGGGACAGCACAGCAGCAAGGGGGGTGTGCGGTTGTGGGGCTGGGGGGAGATGAGAGGGGTTGGGGTAGGGGGGCGGGGTGAAAGCCCTTCGGGGCCTGGGGAGGCCCAGGATGCCAGGGCGCCCAGACATATGTCACAGTCAGGGAACTGACAGAGGCCCGTGGAGCCACTGGGGGGCGCGAAGGGGCCTCGCTGCTGGCCAGGAGTAGCCCGTCGCCCACACCAGCGGCGTCCGGAGGAGGCGGGGAGCGGGCGGCAGGCGCTCGGGCAGACGTGCTCGCCACCCTAGCGGCCCAGCAGCACGGCGCGCGGTCAGAGGCAGGCCGGGAGCAGGCTCTTGGGGCGCGGGGAGCCGGGTCCCAGCGTCTACGGCCATACCACCCTGAACGCGCCCGATCTCCTCTGATCTCGGGAGCTAAGCAGGGAGGGGCCTGGTTAGTACTTGGATGGGAGACCGCCTGGGAATAGCTGCAGGCTTTTGCTCGCCTCTCCTTTTGCGCCGCCGCCCCGGCGTGGCTCCCTCCGAACCCCTGCCGCCCTTTGCCCCTCTGCAGCCGCCCAGGCAGCCGAAGGTCCCCCTGGCCAGAGGAGGGTCAGTCGCCCGGCACTACAAGCTCGCATCCCCGGCCGCACACCAGGCCTGTCGGCCAGGGCTCCCCCCCACTCCCTCTTCTTAGTGCTCTTCGCCGAGGCAGGCCGTCAGCCTGCAGCAGTCAGCCGCGTCTCGGTCGCCGCCGCCGCCGCCACCGCCATCGCAGGGCTCCCTCTCGCTCCCCGACCCTGCCGCCGCCGCAACCCCCAACGCCCAAGCCCAGGGCTGCCTGCCGGCGCAGGCCTCCACCAGGCTCTCTCCATCCCAGGACGTGCCGGTGCTTTGCACCTCGGCCCGAGCCCAGGGCACGCCCATCCCTGCGCCTGCCCCCGGGACCCGACACACAGGATCGGCGTGTCCTCGGGCAAACGGGACGCCCACCCGCCCCGCCCCACCGGAGTCTTCTGTCTCCGCTGGCAGGCACCTCGCCCCACACCCCCGCGCGTCCCCTCCCGTCTCCCACAAGAGCCAGGAGCCCTCCCTTCCCGCCGGCCACGGTGTCCCTGAAACACAGGGCACAAAGAGCCGGGACAAACCAGGGGACGGCGGGAGCAGCACCCCAACACACCACGCGCCATCGACTCCGGGGGAGACCACCACAAGGGCAGAGCAGGCACGCAGGCGCACAACCCTCACAACCAGGGTGCCTGGGGGCTGCCACTCTCCTCCCGCGGGCGGGTGCCTGGGCGGGGCTCAGAGACCACAGGCCCTCCGGAGACCCTGGCGGCCCGCCCCGGAGGCTTCAATGGTGACTGCCAACGCCAGGGCAATGCCTCCTTAGCGGAGCCCAGCCCCGGGCACGACCACACTCCGGTGGAGGAGCTGCCACTTCAACACAGCCTCAGTGCGTCTGTAACAGTCCGTGTGCCCGCCTGTGCGTCCCTCACACCCTCCCCCACCCCATATCCGTCGGGCTCTGTGACGTGCCTGTTGGGCTCTGGCTCTGGCTCAGGAGCTCTCTCCCCGCGTGCCAGCCCCCTCTTTCTCTGTCTCTGTCCATGTCTCTCTGTATGTCTAGATACATACATGTACATATACGAGCATATTTCCATCTCGCTCCCTCTTACTCCTCCTCCCGTTCTGTCTGTCTGTCCCTGTCCTGCGGGGACTCTAGCCCCTCTGCCCGCACAAGAATGCAGGATTTGGCGAGGCCAAGAGGGAACACCAACAGACCACGGATAGGGGGCTCATAGCACCATGTCTCACGGGCGGCTGGCTCGGAGACTCGGCAAGCCGGAGCCGCCCGATCCCCAGCCTGCCGGCCGATTCTCTGCCAACCAACAGACCCACCAACCTACCGACCCACCAAGCCGGCCAACTGCAGTCCGCGCCCCTCTGCAATTTGCAGTCCACAATCCGCGCTTCCTAGCTTGGCCACCGCAGCTCTGCCGGTGGCCAATGGCCAACTGGCAACAGCTGATGGCCAAGCGGTCACAGCTGATATCCATGCAGCCCGCACGCAGCACCCCTCCACGCGAGGCCCAGAGCCTGGAGAGTGCTCTCTGCGAGTCTGTCCCCACAGTCCCCGTCTGTCTCTCTCCGCCTCTCTCTTGCTCCGTCTCTGGCCTTCTCTCATCCTCTCTCTCACCTCCCTGGGTCAGGAGAGGTGACGTGTAGCCAGTGAAGTGAACAGTGATCGGGCGGGACGCCGGTCGCTGACGAGGGGCGAGAACCCAGAAAGAAGGCTGTGTGAGGAAGGGTGGCGGCAGACTGGAGGTGCTGCCCCCTGGTGGCGGGTGGCTCTCCCTGGCTTTGGGCCAGTGGGTGGGGCCGGCCAGGGCCAGGGCCTGGGTTGCACGTCCCTAGGGTGGAGGGGACTGAGAGGACCCTGCGACCCCCTCGGTGGCCCTGAGAGGTGGGGACAGCACAGCAGCAAGGGGGGTGTGCGGTTGTGGGGCTGGGGGGAGATGAGAGGGGTTGGGGTAGGGGGGCGGGGTAAAAGCCCTTCGGGGCCTGGGGAGGCCCAGGATGCCAGGGCGCCCAGACATATGTCACAGTCAGGGAACTGACAGAGGCCCGTTAGAGCCACTGGGGGGCGCGAAGGGGCCTCGCTGCGGGCCAGGAGGAGCCCGTCGCCCACACCAGCGGCGTCTGGAGGAGGCGGGGAGCTGGCGGGAGGCGCTCGGGCAGACATGCTCGCCACCCGAGCGGCCCAGCAGCATGGCGTGCGCTCAGAAGCAGGTCGGGAGCAGGCTCTTGGAGTGCCGGGAGCCGGGTCCCAGCGCCTAAGGCCACACCACCCTGCACGCGCCAGATCTCGTCTGATCTCGGGAGCTAAGCAGGGAGGGGCCTGGTTAGTACTTGGATGGGAGACCGCCTGGGAATAGCTGCAGGCTTTTGCTCGCCTCTCCTTTTGCGCCGCGGCCCCGGCGTGGCTCCCTCCGAACCCCTGCCGCCCCTTGCCTCTCTGCAGCCGCCCAGCCAGCCGAAGGTCCCCCTGACCAGCAGAGGGTTAGCCGCCAGGCACTACAAGCTGGCAGCCCCGGCCGCACACCAGGCCCGTCGGCCAGGGCTGCCCCGCACACCCTCTTCTCAGTCCTCTTCAGTCCCGGAGGCTGTCATCTCGATCCCTTCGCCGACCTTCGATCGCCGCCACCGCCAACAGCGCTGCCCTCGCCCCCGCCGCCACCGCCAAATCCGCCGCCATCACCGCGATCTCCACACCCCCCTCCAGCGCTGACCTCACCCCTGCCCCCGCCCTTGCCACCGCCATCGCTGTACTGCTTCAATCTCCCGCCTCTGCTCTCCCCTCCTCCGCCGCCAGCACCGCCCTCTTCCCCGCTACCGCCGCCGCCGGCGCCAACCCTCCCCGCGCCCAGCGCCCGCCGACACAGCCCCCAACGCTGCCGCCGCCTCCATCGCCGACCTCGCAACCCTCCCGCGCCGCCGCCGCCGCGATCACCGCGCTCCCCACCCCCTCCGCCAGCGCTGCCCTCGCCCCCTCCCCGCCCCCGCTGCCGCCATCGCCGTACTCCCTCAAACTCCCTCCTCTGCTCTCCCCCCCTCGGCCGCCAGCACCGCGCTCCCCACCCCCGCCGCCGCCATTGCCGCACTCCCTCAATCTCCCTCCTCTGCTCTCCCCGCCTCCTGCACCGCCATCTCCCCCGCCCCCGCCCCAGGCCCGCCGCCGCCACCATCGCCATACTCCCTCAATCTCCCGCCTCTGCTCTCCCGGCCTCCTCCGCCCCCGCCGCCGCCGCCGACGCCGCCGCCGCCGCCATCGACCCCCGTGCCCCAGCGCCCACCGTCAAAGCCCCCATTGTCGCCACCGCCATGGCCGCCCTGGCGCCATCCTCGCGGTTGCCATCGCCTACCTCCCCACCCTCCCTCGCCTCCGCCGCGTCCCCCGCCGCCGCAGCCCCCCCCTCCGCAGCCGCCCAAGCCGCCGCCGCGGGGTCCTCCCACAACTCCCAAGCCCAGGGTTGCCTGCTGGTGCAGGCCTCCCCCAGCCTTGGGGGTGCGGTTGTTGGTAAACCTGGTGGCGGTAGGGGGGCGGGGTGTATGGCGGTCTGGGTCCGGGGAGTCCCAGGATGCCAGAGTTCCACGACTTCTGGCACCATCAGGGAAGTGGCAGTGTCCCATGGAGCCTCGGGTGGCGCGAAGGGGCCTCGCTGCCGGCCAGGAGTAGCCCGCCGCCCACGCCAGGGGCATTCGGAAGAGGCGGGGAGCCGGACTGGGGGGGGGGGACGCGGTGCTGGCAGAGCCGGCCAGCGGGTCGATGCTCGCCACCGGAGCCGCGCATCTGCATGGCGGGCGCTCACGAGGCAGGCCGGGAGCAGGCTCTTGGCGCGCGGGGAGCCGAGTCCCATCGTCTATGACCATACCACCCTGAACGCGCCCGATCTCCTCTGATCTCGGGAGCTAAGCAGGGAGGGGCCTGGTTAGTGCTTGGATGGGAGACCGCCTGGGAATACCTGTAGGCTTTTGCTCGCCTCTCCTTTTGCGCCGCCGCCCCTGCGTGGCTCCCTCCGAACCCCTGCCGCCCCTTGCCCCTCTGCAGCCGCCCATCCAGCCGAAGGTCCCCCTGGCCAGAGGCCGGTCAGCCACCCGGCGCTACAAGCTGGCAGCCCCGGCCGCACACCAGGCCCGTCGGCCAGGGCTCACCCCCACACCCTCTTCTTAGTCCTCTTCGCTGAGGCAGGCAGTCAGCCAGCAGCAGTTAGCCGAGCCTGTGTCTCCGCCGGCAGGCACCTCTCCCCACACCCCCGCGCGCCCCCTCCCATCGCCCACAAGAGCCAGGAACCCTCCCTTCTCGCAGTGGCCCCAACACACAGGGTACAAAGAGCCGGGACAAAGCAGGGGACTGAGGGAGGAGCACCCCAACACACCGCACGCCCTCGGACTCCAGGAGAGACCACCACAAGGGGAAGTGCAGGCACGCAGGCACACAACACTCTCAACCAGGGTGCCTGTGGGCTGCCACTCTCCTCCCGCGGGGCGGGGGGTTCCTGGGCGGGGCTCGGAGCCCACTGGCCCTCCCGCCCGGCCCGGGGGCTTCAAGGGTGACTTTCAATGCCCGGGCACTGCCTCCTTAGTGGAGCCCAGCCACGGGCATGACCACACTTCGGTTGAGAAGCTGCCACTTCAAAGCAGCGTCAGTGCGTCTGTCCCAGTCCGTGTGCCCGCTTGTGCGTCCCTCCCCCCTCCCCCACCCCATGTCTCTCTGGCTCTGTGACGTGCCTGTTGGGCTCTGGCTCTGGCTCAGGAGCTCTCTCCCCGCGTGCCAGCCCCCTCTTTCTCTGTCTCTGTCCATGTCTCTCTGTATGTCTAGGTACATACAGGTACATATAGGTGTATATTTCGATCTCGCTCCCTCTTTCTCCTCCTCCCGTTCTCTCTGTCGGTCCCTGTCCTGCGGGGACTCTGGTCCCTCTGCCCGCACAAGAACGCAGGATATGGCGAGGCCAAGAGGGAACACCAACAGAGCCACGGATAGGGGGCTCATAGCACTATGTCTCACGGGCGGCTGGCTCGGAGACACGGCAAGCCGGAGCCGCCCGATCCCCAACCTGTCGGCCGCTTCTCTGCCAACCCACCGACACACCGCCCGTCGACCCGCCAAGCGGGCCCACTGCAATCCGCGCCCCTCTGCAATTTGCAGTCCACCATCCGCGCTTCCTAGCTTGGCCACCGCAGCTCCTCCGGTGGCCAGTGGCCAACTGGCAACAGCTGATGGCCAAGCGGTCACAGCTGATGACCATGCAGCCCGCAAGCAGCACCCCTCCACGCGAGGCCCAGAGCCTGGAGAGTGCTCTCTGCGAGTCTGTCCCCACAGTCCCCGTCTGTCTCTCTCCGCCTCTCTCTTGCTCCGTCTCTGGCCTTCTCTCATCCTCTCTCTCACCTCCCTGGGTCAGGAGAGGTGACGTGTAGCCAGTGAAGGGACCGGACATCGGGCGGGGCTCCGGTCGCTGACGAGGGTTCCAGGGCCCAGACTGAAGGCTTGTGATGAAGGGTGGCTGCAGACTGGAGATGCTGCATCCTGGTGGCGCGGGTGGCTCTCCCTGGCTTTGGGCCTGTGGATGGGTCCGGTCAGGGTCAGGGCCTGGGTTGCACGTCCCTAGGGCCGGAGGGGACTGAGAGGACCCTGCGACCCCCTCGGTGGCCCTGAGAGGTGGGGACAGCACAGCAGCAAGGGGGGTGTGCGGTTGTGGGGCTGGGGGGAGATGAGAGGGGTTGGGGTAGGGGGGCGGGGTGAAAGCCCTTCGGGGCCTGGGGAGGCCCAGGATGCCAGGGCGCCCAGACATATGTCACAGTCAGGGAAGTGACAGAGGCCCGTGGAGCCACTGGGGGGCGCGAAGGGGCCTCGCTGCTGGCCAGGAGTAGCCCGTCGCCCACACCAGCGGCGTCCGGAGGAGGCGGGGAGCGGGCGGCAGGCGCTCGGGCAGACGTGCTCGCCACCCTAGCGGCCCAGCAGCACGGCGCGCGGTCAGAGGCAGGCCGGGAGCAGGCTCTTGGGGCGCGGGGAGCCGGGTCCCAGCGTCTACGGCCATACCACCCTGAACGCGCCCGATCTCCTCTGATCTCGGGAGCTAAGCAGGGAGGGGCCTGGTTAGTACTTGGATGGGAGACCGCCTGGGAATAGCTGCAGGCTTTTGCTCGCCTCTCCTTTTGCGCCGCCGCCCCGGCGTGGCTCCCTCCGAACCCCTGCCGCCCTTTGCCCCTCTGCAGCCGCCCAGGCAGCCGAAGGTCCCCCTGGCCAGAGGAGGGTCAGTCGCCCGGCACTACAAGCTCGCATCCCCGGCCGCACACCAGGCCTGTCGGCCAGGGCTCCCCCCCACTCCCTCTTCTTAGTGCTCTTCGCCGAGGCAGGCCGTCAGCCTGCAGCAGTCAGCCGCGTCTCGGTCGCCGCCGCCGCCGCCACCGCCATCGCAGGGCTCCCTCTCGCTCCCCGACCCTGCCGCCGCCGCAACCCCCAACGCCCAAGCCCAGGGCTGCCTGCCGGCGCAGGCCTCCACCAGGCTCTCTCCATCCCAGGACGTGCCGGTGCTTTGCACCTCGGCCCGAGCCCAGGGCACGCCCATCCCTGCGCCTGCCCCCGGGACCCGACACACAGGATCGGCGTGTCCTCGGGCAAACGGGACGCCCACCCGCCCCGCCCCACCGGAGTCTTCTGTCTCCGCTGGCAGGCACCTCGCCCCACACCCCCGCGCGTCCCCTCCCGTCTCCCACAAGAGCCAGGAGCCCTCCCTTCCCGCCGGCAACGGTGTCCCTGAAACACAGGGCACAAAGAGCCGGGACAAACCAGGGGACGGCGGGAGCAGCACCCCAACACACCACGCGCCATCGACTCCGGGGGAGACCACCACAAGGGCAGAGCAGGCACGCAGGCGCACAACCCTCACAACCAGGGTGCCTGGGGGCTGCCTCTCTCCTCCCGCGGGCGGGTGCCTGGGCGGGGCTCAGAGACCACAGGCCCTCCGGAGACCCTGGCGGCCCGCCCCGGAGGCTGCAATGGTGACTGCCAACGCCAGGGCAATGCCTCCTTAGCGGAGCCCAGCCCCGGGCACGACCACACTCCGGTGGAGGAGCTGCCACTTCAACACAGCCTCAGTGCGTCTGTAACAGTCCGTGTGCCCGCCTGTGCGTCCCTCACACCCTCCCCCACCCCATATCCGTCGGGCTCTGTGACGTGCCTGTTGGGCTCTGGCTCTGGCTCAGGAGCTCTCTCCCCGCGTGCCAGCCCCCTCTTTCTCTGTCTCTGTCCATGTCTCTCTGTATGTCTAGATACATACATGTACATATACGAGCATATTTCCATCTCGCTCCCTCTTACTCCTCCTCCCGTTCTGTCTGTCTGTCCCTGTCCTGCGGGGACTCTAGCCCCTCTGCCCGCACAAGAATGCAGGATTTGGCGAGGCCAAGAGGGAACACCAACAGACCACGGATAGGGGGCTCATAGCACCATGTCTCACGGGCGGCTGGCTCGGAGACTCGGCAAGCCGGAGCCGCCCGATCCCCAGCCTGCCGGCCGATTCTCTGCCAACCAACAGACCCACCAACCTACCGACCCACCAAGCCGGCCAACTGCAGTCCGCGCCCCTCTGCAATTTGCAGTCCACAATCCGCGCTTCCTAGCTTGGCCACCGCAGCTCTGCCGGTGGCCAATGGCCAACTGGCAACAGCTGATGGCCAAGCGGTCACAGCTGATATCCATGCAGCCCGCACGCAGCACCCCTCCACGCGAGGCCCAGAGCCTGGAGAGTGCTCTCTGCGAGTCTGTCCCCACAGTCCCCGTCTGTCTCTCTCCGCCTCTCTCTTGCTCCGTCTCTGGCCTTCTCTCATCCTCTCTCTCACCTCCCTGGGTCAGGAGAGGTGACGTGTAGCCAGTGAAGTGAACAGTGATCGGGCGGGACGCCGGTCGCTGACGAGGGGCGAGAACCCAGAAAGAAGGCTGTGTGAGGAAGGGTGGCGGCAGACTGGAGGTGCTGCCCCCTGGTGGCGGGTGGCTCTCCCTGGCTTTGGGCCAGTGGGTGGGGCCGGCCAGGGCCAGGGCCTGGGTTGCACGTCCCTAGGGTGGAGGGGACTGAGAGGACCCTGCGACCCCCTCGGTGGCCCTGAGAGGTGGGGACAGCACAGCAGCAAGGGGGGTGTGCGGTTGTGGGGCTGGGGGGAGATGAGAGGGGTTGGGGTAGGGGGGCGGGGTAAAAGCCCTTCGGGGCCTGGGGAGGCCCAGGATGCCAGGGCGCCCAGACATATGTCACAGTCAGGGAACTGACAGAGGCCCGTTAGAGCCACTGGGGGGCGCGAAGGGGCCTCGCTGCGGGCCAGGAGGAGCCCGTCGCCCACACCAGCGGCGTCTGGAGGAGGCGGGGAGCTGGCGGGAGGCGCTCGGGCAGACATGCTCGCCACCCGAGCGGCCCAGCAGCATGGCGTGCGCTCAGAAGCAGGTCGGGAGCAGGCTCTTGGAGTGCCGGGAGCCGGGTCCCAGCGCCTAAGGCCACACCACCCTGCACGCGCCAGATCTCGTCTGATCTCGGGAGCTAAGCAGGGAGGGGCCTGGTTAGTACTTGGATGGGAGACCGCCTGGGAATAGCTGCAGGCTTTTGCTCGCCTCTCCTTTTGCGCCGCGGCCCCGGCGTGGCTCCCTCCGAACCCCTGCCGCCCCTTGCCTCTCTGCAGCCGCCCAGCCAGCCGAAGGTCCCCCTGACCAGCAGAGGGTTAGCCGCCAGGCACTACAAGCTGGCAGCCCCGGCCGCACACCAGGCCCGTCGGCCAGGGCTGCCCCGCACACCCTCTTCTCAGTCCTCTTCAGTCCCGGAGGCTGTCATCTCGATCCCTTCGCCGACCTTCGATCGCCGCCACCGCCAACAGCGCTGCCCTCGCCCCCGCCGCCACCGCCAAATCCGCCGCCATCACCGCGATCTCCACACCCCCCTCCAGCGCTGACCTCACCCCTGCCCCCGCCCTTGCCACCGCCATCGCTGTACTGCTTCAATCTCCCGCCTCTGCTCTCCCCTCCTCCGCCGCCAGCACCGCCCTCTTCCCCGCTACCGCCGCCGCCGGCGCCAACCCTCCCCGCGCCCAGCGCCCGCCGACACAGCCCCCAACGCTGCCGCCGCCTCCATCGCCGACCTCGCAACCCTCCCGCGCCGCCGCCGCCGCGATCACCGCGCTCCCCACCCCCTCCGCCAGCGCTGCCCTCGCCCCCTCCCCGCCCCCGCTGCCGCCATCGCCGTACTCCCTCAAACTCCCTCCTCTGCTCTCCCCCCCTCGGCCGCCAGCACCGCGCTCCCCACCCCCGCCGCCGCCATTGCCGCACTCCCTCAATCTCCCTCCTCTGCTCTCCCCGCCTCCTGCACCGCCATCTCCCCCGCCCCCGCCCCAGGCCCGCCGCCGCCACCATCGCCATACTCCCTCAATCTCCCGCCTCTGCTCTCCCGGCCTCCTCCGCCCCCGCCGCCGCCGCCGACGCCGCCGCCGCCGCCATCGACCCCCGTGCCCCAGCGCCCACCGTCAAAGCCCCCATTGTCGCCACCGCCATGGCCGCCCTGGCGCCATCCTCGCGGTTGCCATCGCCTACCTCCCCACCCTCCCTCGACTCCGCCGCGTCCCCCGCCGCCGCAGCCCCCCCCTCCGCAGCCGCCCAAGCCGCCGCCGCGGGGTCCTCCCACAACTCCCAAGCCCAGGGTTGCCTGCTGGTGCAGGCCTCCCCCAGCCTTGGGGGTGCGGTTGTTGGTAAACCTGGTGGCGGTAGGGGGGCGGGGTGTATGGCGGTCTGGGTCCGGGGAGTCCCAGGATGCCAGAGTTCCACGACTTCTGGCACCATCAGGGAAGTGGCAGTGTCCCATGGAGCCTCGGGTGGCGCGAAGGGGCCTCGCTGCCGGCCAGGAGTAGCCCGCCGCCCACGCCAGGGGCATTCGGAAGAGGCGGGGAGCCGGACTGGGGGGGGGGACGCGGTGCTGGCAGAGCCGGCCAGCGGGTCGATGCTCGCCACCGGAGCCGCGCATCTGCATGGCGGGCGCTCACGAGGCAGGCCGGGAGCAGGCTCTTGGCGCGCGGGGAGCCGAGTCCCATCGTCTATGACCATACCACCCTGAACGCGCCCGATCTCCTCTGATCTCGGGAGCTAAGCAGGGAGGGGCCTGGTTAGTGCTTGGATGGGAGACCGCCTGGGAATACCTGTAGGCTTTTGCTCGCCTCTCCTTTTGCGCCGCCGCCCCTGCGTGGCTCCCTCCGAACCCCTGCCGCCCCTTGCCCCTCTGCAGCCGCCCATCCAGCCGAAGGTCCCCCTGGCCAGAGGCCGGTCAGCCACCCGGCGCTACAAGCTGGCAGCCCCGGCCGCACACCAGGCCCGTCGGCCAGGGCTCACCCCCACACCCTCTTCTTAGTCCTCTTCGCTGAGGCAGGCAGTCAGCCAGCAGCAGTTAGCCGAGCCTGTGTCTCCGCCGGCAGGCACCTCTCCCCACACCCCCGCGCGCCCCCTCCCATCGCCCACAAGAGCCAGGAACCCTCCCTTCCCGCAGTGGCCCCAACACACAGGGTACAAAGAGCCGGGACAAAGCAGGGGACTGAGGGAGGAGCACCCCAACACACCGCACGCCCTCGGACTCCAGGAGAGACCACCACAAGGGGAAGTGCAGGCACGCAGGCACACAACACTCTCAACCAGGGTGCCTGTGGGCTGCCACTCTCCTCCCGCGGGGCGGGGGGTTCCTGGGCGGGGCTCGGAGCCCACTGGCCCTCCCGCCCGGCCCGGGGGCTTCAAGGGTGACTTTCAATGCCCGGGCACTGCCTCCTTAGTGGAGCCCAGCCACGGGCATGACCACACTTCGGTTGAGAAGCTGCCACTTCAAAGCAGCGTCAGTGCGTCTGTCCCAGTCCGTGTGCCCGCTTGTGCGTCCCTCCCCCCTCCCCCACCCCATGTCTCTCTGGCTCTGTGACGTGCCTGTTGGGCTCTGGCTCTGGCTCAGGAGCTCTCTCCCCGCGTGCCAGCCCCCTCTTTCTCTGTCTCTGTCCATGTCTCTCTGTATGTCTAGGTACATACAGGTACATATAGGTGTATATTTCGATCTCGCTCCCTCTTTCTCCTCCTCCCGTTCTCTCTGTCGGTCCCTGTCCTGCGGGGACTCTGGTCCCTCTGCCCGCACAAGAACGCAGGATATGGCGAGGCCAAGAGGGAACACCAACAGAGCCACGGATAGGGGGCTCATAGCACTATGTCTCACGGGCGGCTGGCTCGGAGACACGGCAAGCCGGAGCCGCCCGATCCCCAACCTGTCGGCCGCTTCTCTGCCAACCCACCGACACACCGCCCGTCGACCCGCCAAGCGGGCCCACTGCAATCCGCGCCCCTCTGCAATTTGCAGTCCACCATCCGCGCTTCCTAGCTTGGCCACCGCAGCTCCTCCGGTGGCCAGTGGCCAACTGGCAACAGCTGATGGCCAAGCGGTCACAGCTGATGACCATGCAGCCCCCAAGCAGCACCCCTCCACGCGAGGCCCAGAGCCTGGAGAGTGCTCTCTGCGAGTCTGTCCCCACAGTCCCCGTCTGTCTCTCTCCGCCTCTCTCTTGCTCCGTCTCTGGCCTTCTCTCATCCTCTCTCTCACCTCCCTGGGTCAGGAGAGGTGACGTGTAGCCAGTGAAGGGACCGGACATCGGGCGGGGCTCCGGTCGCTGACGAGGGTTCCAGGGCCCAGACTGAAGGCTTGTGACGAAGGGTGGCTGCAGACTGGAGATGCTGCACCCTGGTGGCGCGGGTGGCTCTCCCTGGCTTTGGGCCTGTGGATGGGTCCGGTCAGGGCCAGGGCCTGGGTTGCACGTCCCTAGGGCCGGAGGGGACTGAGACGACCCTGCGACCCCCTCGGTGGCCCTGAGAGGTGGGGACAGCACAGCAGCAAGGGGGGTGTGCGGTTGTGGGGCTGGGGGGAGATGAGAGGGGTTGGGGTAGGGGGGCGGGGTGAAAGCCCTTCGGGGCCTGGGGAGGCCCAGGATGCCAGGGCGCCCAGACATATGTCACAGTCAGGGAACTGACAGAGGCCCGTTAGAGCCACTGGGGGGCGCGAAGGGGCCTCGCTGCGGGCCAGGAGGAGCCCGTCGCCCACACCAGCGGCGTCTGGAGGAGGCGGGGAGCTGGCGGGAGGCGCTCGGGCAGACATGCTCGCCACCCGAGCGGCCCAGCAGCATGGCGTGCGCTCAGAAGCAGGTCGGGAGCAGGCTCTTGGAGTGCCGGGAGCCGGGTCCCAGCGCCTAAGGCCACACCACCCTGCACGCACCAGATCTCGTCTGATCTCGGGAGCTAAGCAGGGAGGGGCCTGGTTAGTACTTGGATGGGAGACCGCCTGGGAATAGCTGCAGGCTTTTGCTCGCCTCTCCTTTTGCGCCGCGGCCCCGGTGTGGCTCCCTCCGAACCCCTGCCGCCCCTTGCCTCTCTGCAGCCGCCCAGCCAGCCGAAGGTCCCCCTGACCAGCAGAGGGTTAGCCGCCAGGCACTACAAGCTGGCAGCCCCGGCCGCACACCAGGCCGCTCGGCCAGGGCTGCCCCGCACACCCTCTTCTCAGTCCTCTTCAGTCCCGGAGGCTGTCATCTCGATCCCTTCGCCGACCTTCGATCGCCGCCACCGCCAACAGCGCTGCCCTCGCCCCCGCCGCCACCGCCAAATCCGCCGCCATCACCGCGCTCCCCACACCCCCCTCCAGCGCTGACCTCACCCCTGCCCCCGCCCTCGCCACCGCCATCGCTGTAGTGCTTCAATCTCCCGCCTCTGCTCTCCCCTCCTCCGCCGCCAGCACCGCCCTCTTCCCCGCTACCGCCGCCGCCGGCGCCAACCCTCCCCGCGCCCAGCGCCCGCCGACACAGCCCCCAACGCTGCCGCCGCCTCCATCGCCGACCTCGCAACCCTCCCGCGCCGCAGCCGACGCCGCCGCCGCCGCCGCCGCCATCGCTGCTCGCGATCAGCCCCCGCTTCTCCCGCCGCCGCCGCCGCGATCACCGCGCTCCCCACCCCCTCCGCCAGCGCTGCCCTCGCCCCCTCCCCGCCCCCGCTGCCGCCATCGCCGTACTCCCTCAAACTCCCTCCTCTGCTCTCTCCCCCTCGGCCGCCAGCACCGCGCTCCCCATCCCCGCCGCCAGCGCTGCCCTCTTCCCCACCCCCGCCCCCGCCGCCGCCATTGCCGCACTCCCTCAATCTCCCTCCTCTGCTCTCCCCGCCTCCTGCACCGCCATCTCCCCCGCCCCCGCCCCAGGCCCGCCGCCGCCACCATCGCCATACTCCCTCAATCTCCCGCCTCTGCTCTCCCGGCCTCCTCCGCCCCCGCCGCCGCCGCCGACGCCGCCGCCGCCGCCATCGACCCCCGTGCCCCAGCGCCCACCGTCAAAGCCCCCATTGTCGCCACCGCCATGGCCGCCCTGGCGCCATCCTCGCGGTTGCCATCGCCTACCTCCCCACCCTCCCTCGCCTCCGCCGCGTCCCCCGCCGCCGCAGCCCCCCCCTCCGCAGCCGCCCAAGCCGCCGCCGCGGGGTCCTCCCACAACTCCCAAGCCCAGGGTTGCCTGCTGGTGCAGGCGTCCCCCAGCCTTGGGGGTGCGGTTGTTGGTAAACCTGGTGGCGGTAGGGGGGCGGGGTGTATGGCGGTCTGGGTCCGGGGAGTCCCAAGATGCCAGAGTTCCACGACTTCTGGCACCATCAGGGAAGTGGCAGTGTCCCATGGAGCCTCGGGTGGCGCGAAGGGGCCTCGCTGCCGGCCAGGAGTAGCCCGCCGCCCACGCCAGGGGCATTCGGAAGAGGCGGGGAGCCGGACTGGGGGGGGGGACGCGGTGCTGGCAGAGCCGGCCAGCGGGTCGATGCTCGCCACCGGAGCCGCGCATCTGCATGGCGGGCGCTCACGAGGCAGGCCGGGAGCAGGCTCTTGGCGCGCGGGGAGCCGAGTCCCATCGTCTATGACCATACCACCCTGAACGCGCCCGATCTCCTCTGATCTCGGGAGCTAAGCAGGGAGGGGCCTGGTTAGTGCTTGGATGGGAGACCGCCTGGGAATACCTGTAGGCTTTTGCTCGCCTCTCCTTTTGCGCCGCCGCCCCTGCGTGGCTCCCTCCGAACCCCTGCCGCCCCTTGCCCCTCTGCAGCCGCCCATCCAGCCGAAGGTCCCCCTGGCCAGAGGCCGGTCAGCCACCCGGCGCTACAAGCTGGCAGCCCCGGCCGCACACCAGGCCCGTCGGCCAGGGCTCACCCCCACACCCTCTTCTTAGTCCTCTTCGCTGAGGCAGGCAGTCAGCCAGCAGCAGTTAGCCGAGCCTGTGTCTCCGCCGGCAGGCACCTCTCCCCACACCCCCGCGCGCCCCCTCCCATCGCCCACAAGAGCCAGGAACCCTCCCTTCCCGCAGTGGCCCCAACACACAGGGTACAAAGTGCCGGGACAAAGCAGGGGACTGAGGGAGGAGCACCCCAACACACCGCACGCCCTCGGACTCCAGGAGAGACCACCACAAGGGGAAGTGCAGGCACGCAGGCACACAACACTCTCAACCAGGGTGCCTGTGGGCTGCCACTCTCCTCCCGCGGGGCGGGGGGTTCCTGGGCGGGGCTCGGAGCCCACTGGCCCTCCCGCCCGGCCCGGGGGCTTCAAGGGTGACTTTCAATGCCCGGGCACTGCCTCCTTAGTGGAGCCCAGCCACGGGCATGACCACACTTCGGTTGAGAAGCTGCCACTTCAAAGCAGCGTCAGTGCGTCTGTCCCAGTCCGTGTGCCCGCTTGTGCGTCCCTCCCCCCTCCCCCACCCCATGTCTCTCTGGCTCTGTGACGTGCCTGTTGGGCTCTGGCTCTGGCTCAGGAGCTCTCTCCCCGCGTGCCAGCCCCCTCTTTCTCTGTCTCTGTCCATGTCTCTCTGTATGTCTAGGTACATACAGGTACATATAGGTGTATATTTCGATCTCGCTCCCTCTTTCTCCTCCTCCCGTTCTCTCTGTCGGTCCCTGTCCTGCGGGGACTCTGGTCCCTCTGCCCGCACAAGAACGCAGGATATGGCGAGGCCAAGAGGGAACACCAACAGAGCCACGGATAGGGGGCTCATAGCACTATGTCTCACGGGCGGCTGGCTCGGAGACACGGCAAGCCGGAGCCGCCCGATCCCCAACCTGTCGGCCGCTTCTCTGCCAACCCACCGACACACCGCCCGTCGACCCGCCAAGCGGGCCCACTGCAATCCGCGCCCCTCTGCAATTTGCAGTCCACCATCCGCGCTTCCTAGCTTGGCCACCGCAGCTCCTCCGGTGGCCAGTGGCCAACTGGCAACAGCTGATGGCCAAGCGGTCACAGCTGATGACCATGCAGCCCCCAAGCAGCACCCCTCCACGCGAGGCCCAGAGCCTGGAGAGTGCTCTCTGCGAGTCTGTCCCCACAGTCCCCGTCTGTCTCTCTCCGCCTCTCTCTTGCTCCGTCTCTGGCCTTCTCTCATCCTCTCTCTCACCTCCCTGGGTCAGGAGAGGTGACGTGTAGCCAGTGAAGGGACCGGACATCGGGCGGGGCTCCGGTCGCTGACGAGGGTTCCAGGGCCCAGACTGAAGGCTTGTGACGAAGGGTGGCTGCAGACTGGAGATGCTGCACCCTGGTGGCGCGGGTGGCTCTCCCTGGCTTTGGGCCTGTGGATGGGTCCGGTCAGGGCCAGGGCCTGGGTTGCACGTCCCTAGGGCCGGAGGGGACTGAGAGGACCCTGCGACCCCCTCGGTGGCCCTGAGAGGTGGGGACAGCACAGCAGCAAGGGGGGTGTGCGGTTGTGGGGCTGGGGGGAGATGAGAGGGGTTGGGGTAGGGGGGCGGGGTGAAAGCCCTTCGGGGCCTGGGGAGGCCCAGGATGCCAGGGCGCCCAGACATATGTCACAGTCAGGGAAGTGACAGAGGCCCGTGGAGCCACTGGGGGGCGCGAAGGGGCCTCGCTGCTGGCCAGGAGTAGCCCGTCGCCCACACCAGCGGCGTCCGGAGGAGGCGGGGAGCGGGCGGCAGGCGCTCGGGCAGACGTGCTCGCCACCCTAGCGGCCCAGCAGCACGGCGCGCGGTCAGAGGCAGGCCGGGAGCAGGCTCTTGGGGCGCGGGGAGCCGGGTCCCAGCGTCTACGGCCATACCACCCTGAACGCGCCCGATCTCCTCTGATCTCGGGAGCTAAGCAGGGAGGGGCCTGGTTAGTACTTGGATGGGAGACCGCCTGGGAATAGCTGCAGGCTTTTGCTCGCCTCTCCTTTTGCGCCGCCGCCCCGGCGTGGCTCCCTCCGAACCCCTGCCGCCCTTTGCCCCTCTGCAGCCGCCCAGGCAGCCGAAGGTCCCCCTGGCCAGAGGAGGGTCAGTCGCCCGGCACTACAAGCTCGCATCCCCGGCCGCACACCAGGCCTGTCGGCCAGGGCTCCCCCCCACTCCCTCTTCTTAGTGCTCTTCGCCGAGGCAGGCCGTCAGCCTGCAGCAGTCAGCCGCGTCTCGGTCGCCGCCGCCGCCGCCACCGCCATCGCAGGGCTCCCTCTCGCTCCCCGACCCTGCCGCCGCCGCAACCCCCAACGCCCAAGCCCAGGGCTGCCTGCCGGCGCAGGCCTCCACCAGGCTCTCTCCATCCCAGGACGTGCCGGTGCTTTGCACCTCGGCCCGAGCCCAGGGCACGCCCATCCCTGCGCCTGCCCCCGGGACCCGACACACAGGATCGGCGTGTCCTCGGGCAAACGGGACGCCCACCCGCCCCGCCCCACCGGAGTCTTCTGTCTCCGCTGGCAGGCACCTCGCCCCACACCCCCGCGCGTCCCCTCCCGTCTCCCACAAGAGCCAGGAGCCCTCCCTTCCCGCCGGCAACGGTGTCCCTGAAACACAGGGCACAAAGAGCCGGGACAAACCAGGGGACGGCGGGAGCAGCACCCCAACACACCACGCGCCATCGACTCCGGGGGAGACCACCACAAGGGCAGAGCAGGCACGCAGGCGCACAACCCTCACAACCAGGGTGCCTGGGGGCTGCCTCTCTCCTCCCGCGGGCGGGTGCCTGGGCGGGGCTCAGAGACCACAGGCCCTCCGGAGACCCTGGCGGCCCGCCCCGGAGGCTGCAATGGTGACTGCCAACGCCAGGGCAATGCCTCCTTAGCGGAGCCCAGCCCCGGGCACGACCACACTCCGGTGGAGGAGCTGCCACTTCAACACAGCCTCAGTGCGTCTGTAACAGTCCGTGTGCCCGCCTGTGCGTCCCTCACACCCTCCCCCACCCCATATCCGTCGGGCTCTGTGACGTGCCTGTTGGGCTCTGGCTCTGGCTCAGGAGCTCTCTCCCCGCGTGCCAGCCCCCTCTTTCTCTGTCTCTGTCCATGTCTCTCTGTATGTCTAGATACATACATGTACATATACGAGCATATTTCCATCTCGCTCCCTCTTACTCCTCCTCCCGTTCTGTCTGTCTGTCCCTGTCCTGCGGGGACTCTAGCCCCTCTGCCCGCACAAGAATGCAGGATTTGGCGAGGCCAAGAGGGAACACCAACAGACCACGGATAGGGGGCTCATAGCACCATGTCTCACGGGCGGCTGGCTCGGAGACTCGGCAAGCCGGAGCCGCCCGATCCCCAGCCTGCCGGCCGATTCTCTGCCAACCAACAGACCCACCAACCTACCGACCCACCAAGCCGGCCAACTGCAGTCCGCGCCCCTCTGCAATTTGCAGTCCACAATCCGCGCTTCCTAGCTTGGCCACCGCAGCTCTGCCGGTGGCCAATGGCCAACTGGCAACAGCTGATGGCCAAGCGGTCACAGCTGATATCCATGCAGCCCGCACGCAGCACCCCTCCACGCGAGGCCCAGAGCCTGGAGAGTGCTCTCTGCGAGTCTGTCCCCACAGTCCCCGTCTGTCTCTCTCCGCCTCTCTCTTGCTCCGTCTCTGGCCTTCTCTCATCCTCTCTCTCACCTCCCTGGGTCAGGAGAGGTGACGTGTAGCCAGTGAAGTGAACAGTGATCGGGCGGGACGCCGGTCGCTGACGAGGGGCGAGAACCCAGAAAGAAGGCTGTGTGAGGAAGGGTGGCGGCAGACTGGAGGTGCTGCCCCCTGGTGGCGGGTGGCTCTCCCTGGCTTTGGGCCAGTGGGTGGGGCCGGCCAGGGCCAGGGCCTGGGTTGCACGTCCCTAGGGTGGAGGGGACTGAGAGGACCCTGCGACCCCCTCGGTGGCCCTGAGAGGTGGGGACAACACAGCAGCAAGGGGGGTGTGCGGTTGTGGGGCTGGGGGGAGATGAGAGGGGTTGGGGTAGGGGGGCGGGGTAAAAGCCCTTCGGGGCCTGGGGAGGCCCAGGATGCCAGGGCGCCCAGACATATGTCACAGTCAGGGAACTGACAGAGGCCCGTTAGAGCCACTGGGGGGCGCGAAGGGGCCTCGCTGCGGGCCAGGAGGAGCCCGTCGCCCACACCAGCGGCGTCTGGAGGAGGCGGGGAGCTGGCGGGAGGCGCTCGGGCAGACATGCTCGCCACCCGAGCGGCCCAGCAGCATGGCGGGCGCTCAGAAGCAGGTCGGGAGCAGGCTCTTGGAGTGCCCGGAGCCGGGTCCCAGCGCCTAAGGCCACACCACCCTGCACGCGCCAGATCTCCTCTGATCTCGGGAGCTAAGCAGGGAGGGGCCTGGTTAGTACTTGGATGGGAGACCGCCTGGGAATAGCTGCAGGCTTTTGCTCGCCTCTCCTTTTGCGCCGCGGCCCCGGCGTGGCTCCCTCCGAACCCCTGCCGCCCCTTGCCTCTCTGCAGCCGCCCAGCCAGCCGAAGGTCCCCCTGACCAGCAGAGGGTTAGCCGCCAGGCACTACAAGCTGGCAGCCCCGGCCGCACACCAGGCCCGTCGGCCAGGGCTCCCCCGCACACCCTCTTCTCAGTCCTCTTCAGTCCCGGAGGCTGTCATCTCGATCCCTTCGCCGACCTTCGATCGCCGCCCCCGCCAACAGCGCTGCCCTCGCCCCCGCCGCCACCGCCAAATCCGCCGCCATCACCGCGATCTCCACACCCCCCTCCAGCGCTGACCTCACCCCTGCCCCCGCCCTTGCCACCGCCATCGCTGTACTGCTTCAATCTCCCGCCTCTGCTCTCCCCTCCTCCGCCGCCAGCACCGCCCTCTTCCCCGCTACCGCCGCCGCCGGCGCCAACCCTCCCCGCGCCCAGCGCCCGCCGACACAGCCCCCAACGCTGCCGCCGCCTCCATCGCCGACCTCGCAACCCTCCCGCGCCGCCGCCGCCGCGATCACCGCGCTCCCCACCCCCTCCGCCAGCGCTGCCCTCGCCCCCTCCCCGCCCCCGCTGCCGCCATCGCCGTACTCCCTCAAACTCCCTCCTCTGCTCTCCCCCCCTCGGCCGCCAGCACCGCGCTCCCCACCCCCGCCGCCGCCATTGCCGCACTCCCTCAATCTCCCTCCTCTGCTCTCCCCGCCTCCTGCACCGCCATCTCCCCCGCCCCCGCCCCAGGCCCGCCGCCGCCACCATCGCCATACTCCCTCAATCTCCCGCCTCTGCTCTCCCGGCCTCCTCCGCCCCCGCCGCCGCCGCCGCCGCCGCCGCCGCCGCCATCGACCCCCGTGCCCCAGCGCCCACCGTCAAAGCCCCCATTGTCGCCACCGCCATGGCCGCCCTGGCGCCATCCTCGCGGTTGCCATCGCCTACCTCCCCACCCTCCCTCGCCTCCGCCGCGTCCCCCGCCGCCGCAGCCCCCCCCTCCGCAGCCGCCCAAGCCGCCGCCGCGGGGTCCTCCCACAACTCCCAAGCCCAGGGTTGCCTGCTGGTGCAGGCCTCCCCCAGCCTTGGGGGTGCGGTTGTTGGTAAACCTGGTGGCGGTAGGGGGGCGGGGTGTATGGCGGTCTGGGTCCGGGGAGTCCCAGGATGCCAGAGTTCCACGACTTCTGGCACCATCAGGGAAGTGGCAGTGTCCCATGGAGCCTCGGGTGGCGCGAAGGGGCCTCGCTGCCGGCCAGGAGTAGCCCGCCGCCCACGCCAGGGGCATTCGGAAGAGGCGGGGAGCCGGACTGGGGGGGGGGGACGCGGTGCTGGCAGAGCCGGCCAGCGGGTCGATGCTCGCCACCGGAGCCGCGCATCTGCATGGCGGGCGCTCACGAGGCAGGCCGGGAGCAGGCTCTTGGCGCGCGGGGAGCCGAGTCCCATCGTCTATGACCATACCACCCTGAACGCGCCCGATCTCCTCTGATCTCGGGAGCTAAGCAGGGAGGGGCCTGGTTAGTGCTTGGATGGGAGACCGCCTGGGAATACCTGTAGGCTTTTGCTCGCCTCTCCTTTTGCTCCGCCGCCCCTGCGTGGCTCCCTCCGAACCCCTGCCGCCCCTTGCCCCTCTGCAGCCGCCCATCCAGCCGAAGGTCCCCCTGGCCAGAGGCCGGTCAGCCACCCGGCGCTACAAGCTGGCAGCCCCGGCCGCACACCAGGCCCGTCGGCCAGGGCTCACCCCCACACCCTCTTCTTAGTCCTCTTCGCTGAGGCAGGCAGTCAGCCAGCAGCAGTTAGCCGAGCCTGTGTCTCCGCCGGCAGGCACCTCTCCCCACACCCCCGCGCGCCCCCTCCCATCGCCCACAAGAGCCAGGAACCCTCCCTTCCCGCAGTGGCCCCAACACACAGGGTACAAAGAGCCGGGACAAAGCAGGGGACTGAGGGAGGAGCACCCCAACACACCGCACGCCCTCGGACTCCAGGAGAGACCACCACAAGGGGAAGTGCAGGCACGCAGGCACACAACACTCTCAACCAGGGTGCCTGTGGGCTGCCACTCTCCTCCCGCAGGGCGGGGGGTTCCTGGGCGGGGCTCGGAGCCCACTGGCCCTCCCGCCCGGCCCGGGGGCTTCAAGGGTGACTTTCAATGCCCGGGCACTGCCTCCTTAGTGGAGCCCAGCCACGGGCATGACCACACTTCGGTTGAGAAGCTGCCACTTCAAAGCAGCGTCAGTGCGTCTGTCCCAGTCCGTGTGCCCGCTTGTGCGTCCCTCCCCCCTCCCCCACCCCATGTCTCTCTGGCTCTGTGACGTGCCTGTTGGGCTCTGGCTCTGGCTCAGGAGCTCTCTCCCCGCGTGCCAGCCCCCTCTTTCTCTGTCTCTGTCCATGTCTCTCTGTATGTCTAGGTACATACAGGTACATATAGGTGTATATTTCGATCTCGCTCCCTCTTTCTCCTCCTCCCGTTCTCTCTGTCGGTCCCTGTCCTGCGGGGACTCTGGTCCCTCTGCCCGCACAAGAACGCAGGATATGGCGAGGCCAAGAGGGAACACCAACAGAGCCACGGATAGGGGGCTCATAGCACTATGTCTCACGGGCGGCTGGCTCGGAGACACGGCAAGCCGGAGCCGCCCGATCCCCAACCTGTCGGCCGCTTCTCTGCCAACCCACCGACACACCGCCCGTCGACCCGCCAAGCGGGCCCACTGCAATCCGCGCCCCTCTGCAATTTGCAGTCCACCATCCGCGCTTCCTAGCTTGGCCACCGCAGCTCCTCCGGTGGCCAGTGGCCAACTGGCAACAGCTGATGGCCAAGCGGTCACAGCTGATGACCATGCAGCCCCCAAGCAGCACCCCTCCACGCGAGGCCCAGAGCCTGGAGAGTGCTCTCTGCGAGTCTGTCCCCACAGTCCCCGTCTGTCTCTCTCCGCCTCTCTCTTGCTCCGTCTCTGGCCTTCTCTCATCCTCTCTCTCACCTCCCTGGGTCAGGAGAGGTGACGTGTAGCCAGTGAAGGGACCGGACATCGGGCGGGGCTCCGGTCGCTGACGAGGGTTCCAGGGCCCAGACTGAAGGCTTGTGACGAAGGGTGGCTGCAGACTGGAGATGCTGCACCCTGGTGGCGCGGGTGGCTCTCCCTGGCTTTGGGCCTGTGGATGGGTCCGGTCAGGGCCAGGGCCTGGGTTGCACGTCCCTAGGGCCGGAGGGGACTGAGAGGACCCTGCGACCCCCTCGGTGGCCCTGAGAGGTGGGGACAGCACAGCAGCAAGGGGGGTGTGCGGTTGTGGGGCTGGGGGGAGATGAGAGGGGTTGGGGTAGGGGGGCGGGGTGAAAGCCCTTCGGGGCCTGGGGAGGCCCAGGATGCCAGGGCGCCCAGACATATGTCACAGTCAGGGAAGTGACAGAGGCCCGTGGAGCCACTGGGGGGCGCGAAGGGGCCTCGCTGCGGGCCAGGAGTAGCCCGTCGCCCACACCAGCGGCGTCCGGAGGAGGCGGGGAGCGGGCGGCAGGCGCTCGGGCAGACGTGCTCGCCACCCTAGCGGCCCAGCAGCACGGCGCGCGGTCAGAGGCAGGCCGGGAGCAGGCTCTTGGGGCGCGGGGAGCCGGGTCCCAGCGTCTACGGCCATACCACCCTGAACGCGCCCGATCTCCTCTGATCTCGGGAGCTAAGCAGGGAGGGGCCTGGTTAGTACTTGGATGGGAGACCGCCTGGGAATAGCTGCAGGCTTTTGCTCGCCTCTCCTTTTGCGCCGCCGCCCCGGCGTGGCTCCCTCCGAACCCCTGCCGCCCTTTGCCCCTCTGCAGCCGCCCAGGCAGCCGAAGGTCCCCCTGGCCAGAGGAGGGTCAGTCGCCCGGCACTACAAGCTCGCATCCCCGGCCGCACACCAGGCCTGTCGGCCAGGGCTCCCCCCCACTCCCTCTTCTTAGTGCTCTTCGCCGAGGCAGGCCGTCAGCCTGCAGCAGTCAGCCGCGTCTCGGTCGCCGCCGCCGCCGCCACCGCCATCGCAGGGCTCCCTCTCGCTCCCCGACCCTGCCGCCGCCGCAACCCCCAACGCCCAAGCCCAGGGCTGCCTGCCGGCGCAGGCCTCCACCAGGCTCTCTCCATCCCAGGACGTGCCGGTGCTTTGCACCTCGGCCCGAGCCCAGGGCACGCCCATCCCTGCGCCTGCCCCCGGGACCCGACACACAGGATCGGCGTGTCCTCGGGCAAACGGGACGCCCACCCGCCCCGCCCCACCGGAGTCTTCTGTCTCCGCTGGCAGGCACCTCGCCCCACACCCCCGCGCGTCCCCTCCCGTCTCCCACAAGAGCCAGGAGCCCTCCCTTCCCGCCGGCAACGGTGTCCCTGAAACACAGGGCACAAAGAGCCGGGACAAACCAGGGGACGGCGGGAGCAGCACCCCAACACACCACGCGCCATCGACTCCGGGGGAGACCACCACAAGGGCAGAGCAGGCACGCAGGCGCACAACCCTCACAACCAGGGTGCCTGGGGGCTGCCTCTCTCCTCCCGCGGGCGGGTGCCTGGGCGGGGCTCAGAGACCACAGGCCCTCCGGAGACCCTGGCGGCCCGCCCCGGAGGCTTCAATGGTGACTGCCAACGCCAGGGCAATGCCTCCTTAGCGGAGCCCAGCCCCGGGCACGACCACACTCCGGTGGAGGAGCTGCCACTTCAACACAGCCTCAGTGCGTCTGTAACAGTCCGTGTGCCCGCCTGTGCGTCCCTCACACCCTCCCCCACCCCATATCCGTCGGGCTCTGTGACGTGCCTGTTGGGCTCTGGCTCTGGCTCAGGAGCTCTCTCCCCGCGTGCCAGCCCCCTCTTTCTCTGTCTCTGTCCATGTCTCTCTGTATGTCTAGATACATACATGTACATATACGAGCATATTTCCATCTCGCTCCCTCTTACTCCTCCTCCCGTTCTGTCTGTCTGTCCCTGTCCTGCGGGGACTCTAGCCCCTCTGCCCGCACAAGAATGCAGGATTTGGCGAGGCCAAGAGGGAACACCAACAGACCACGGATAGGGGGCTCATAGCACCATGTCTCACGGGCGGCTGGCTCGGAGACTCGGCAAGCCGGAGCCGCCCGATCCCCAGCCTGCCGGCCGATTCTCTGCCAACCAACAGACCCACCAACCTACCGACCCACCAAGCCGGCCAACTGCAGTCCGCGCCCCTCTGCAATTTGCAGTCCACAATCCGCGCTTCCTAGCTTGGCCACCGCAGCTCCTCCGGTGGCCAGTGGCCAACTGGCAACAGCTGATGGCCAAGCGGTCACAGCTGATATCCATGCAGCCCGCACGCAGCACCCCTCCACGCGAGGCCCAGAGCCTGGAGAGTGCTCTCTGCGAGTCTGTCCCCACAGTCCCCGTCTGTCTCTCTCCGCCTCTCTCTTGCTCCGTCTCTGGCCTTCTCTCATCCTCTCTCTCACCTCCCTGGGTCAGGAGAGGTGACGTGTAGCCAGTGAAGTGAACAGTGATCGGGCGGGACGCCGGTCGCTGACGAGGGGCGAGAACCCAGAAAGAAGGCTGTGTGAGGAAGGGTGGCGGCAGACTGGAGGTGCTGCCCCCTGGTGGCGGGTGGCTCTCCCTGGCTTTGGGCCAGTGGGTGGGGCCGGCCAGGGCCAGGGCCTGGGTTGCACGTCCCTAGGGTGGAGGGGACTGAGAGGACCCTGCGACCCCCTCGGTGGCCCTGAGAGGTGGGGACAGCACAGCAGCAAGGGGGGTGTGCGGTTGTGGGGCTGGGGGGAGATGAGAGGGGTTGGGGTAGGGGGGCGGGGTGAATGCCCTTCGGGGCCTGGGGAGGCCCAGGATGCCAGGGCGCCCAGACATATGTCACAGTCAGGGAACTGACAGAGGCCCGTTAGAGCCACTGGGGGGCGCGAAGGGGCCTCGCTGCGGGCCAGGAGGAGCCCGTCGCCCACACCAGCGGCGTCTGGAGGAGGCGGGGAGCTGGCGGGAGGCGCTCGGGCAGACATGCTCGCCACCCGAGCGGCCCAGCAGCATGGCGTGCGCTCAGAAGCAGGTCGGGAGCAGGCTCTTGGAGTGCCGGGAGCCGGGTCCCAGCGCCTAAGGCCACACCACCCTGCACGCGCCAGATCTCGTCTGATCTCGGGAGCTAAGCAGGGAGGGGCCTGGTTAGTACTTGGATGGGAGACCGCCTGGGAATAGCTGCAGGCTTTTGCTCGCCTCTCCTTTTGCGCCGCGGCCCCGGCGTGGCTCCCTCCGAACCCCTGCCGCCCCTTGCCTCTCTGCAGCCGCCCAGCCAGCCGAAGGTCCCCCTGACCAGCAGAGGGTTAGCCGCCAGGCACTACAAGCTGGCAGCCCCGGCCGCACACCAGGCCCGTCGGCCAGGGCTCCCCCGCACACCCTCTTCTCAGTCCTCTTCAGTCCCGGAGGCTGTCATCTCGATCCCTTCGCCGACCTTCGATCGCCGCCACCGCCAACAGCGCTGCCCTCGCCCCCGCCGCCACCGCCAAATCCGCCGCCATCACCGCGATCTCCACACCCCCCTCCAGCGCTGACCTCACCCCTGCCCCCGCCCTTGCCACCGCCATCGCTGTACTGCTTCAATCTCCCGCCTCTGCTCTCCCGTCCTCCGCCGCCAGCACCGCCCTCTTCCCCGCTACCGCCGCCGCCGGCGCCAACCCTCCCCGCGCCCAGCGCCCGCCGACACAGCCCCCAACGCTGCCGCCGCCTCCATCGCCGACCTCGCAACCCTCCCGCGCCGCCGCCGCCGCGATCACCGCGCTCCCCACCCCCTCCGCCAGCGCTGCCCTCGCCCCCTCCCCGCCCCCGCTGCCGCCATCGCCGTACTCCCTCAAACTCCCTCCTCTGCTCTCCCCCCCTCGGCAGCCAGCACCGCGCTCCCCACCCCCGCCGCCGCCATTGCCGCACTCCCTCAATCTCCCTCCTCTGCTCTCCCCGCCTCCTGCACCGCCATCTCCCCCGCCCCCGCCCCAGGCCCGCCGCCGCCACCATCGCCATACTCCCTCAATCTCCCGCCTCTGCTCTCCCGGCCTCCTCCGCCCCCGCCGCCGCCGCCGACGCCGCCGCCGCCGCCATCGACCCCCGTGCCCCAGCGCCCACCGTCAAAGCCCCCATTGTCGCCACCGCCATGGCCGCCCTGGCGCCATCCTCGCGGTTGCCATCGCCTACCTCCCCACCCTCCCTCGCCTCCGCCGCGTCCCCCGCTGCCGCAGCCCCCCCCTCCGCAGCCGCCCAAGCCGCCGCCGCGGGGTCCTCCCACAACTCCCAAGCCCAGGGTTGCCTGCTGGTGCAGGCCTCCCCCAGCCTTGGGGGTGCGGTTGTTGGTAAACCTGGTGGCGGTAGGGGGGCGGGGTGTATGGCGGTCTGGGTCCGGGGAGTCCCAGGATGCCAGAGTTCCACGACTTCTGGCACCATCAGGGAAGTGGCAGTGTCCCATGGAGCCTCGGGTGGCGCGAAGGGGCCTCGCTGCCGGCCAGGAGTAGCCCGCCGCCCACGCCAGGGGCATTCGGAAGAGGCGGGGAGCCGGACTGGGGGGGGGGGACGCGGTGCTGGCAGAGCCGGCCAGCGGGTCGATGCTCGCCACCGGAGCCGCGCATCTGCATGGCGGGCGCTCACGAGGCAGGCCGGGAGCAGGCTCTTGGCGCGCGGGGAGCCGAGTCCCATCGTCTATGACCATACCACCCTGAACGCGCCAGATCTCCTCTGATCTCGGGAGCTAAGCAGGGAGGGGCCTGGTTAGTGCTTGGATGGGAGACCGCCTGGGAATACCTGTAGGCTTTTGCTCGCCTCTCCTTTTGCGCCGCCGCCCCTGCGTGGCTCCCTCCGAACCCCTGCCGCCCCTTGCCCCTCTGCAGCCGCCCATCCAGCCGAAGGTCCCCCTGGCCAGAGGCCGGTCAGCCACCCGGCGCTACAAGCTGGCAGCCCCGGCCGCACACCAGGCCCGTCGGCCAGGGCTCACCCCCACACCCTCTTCTTAGTCCTCTTCGCTGAGGCAGGCAGTCAGCCAGCAGCAGTTAGCCGAGCCTGTGTCTCCGCCGGCAGGCACCTCTCCCCACACCCCCGCGCGCCCCCTCCCATCGCCCACAAGAGCCAGGAACCCTCCCTTCCCGCAGTGGCCCCAACACACAGGGTACAAAGTGCCGGGACAAAGCAGGGGACTGAGGGAGGAGCACCCCAACACACCGCACGCCCTCGGACTCCAGGAGAGACCACCACAAGGGGAAGTGCAGGCACGCAGGCACACAACACTCTCAACCAGGGTGCCTGTGGGCTGCCACTCTCCTCCCGCGGGGCGGGGGGTTCCTGGGCGGGGCTCGGAGCCCACTGGCCCTCCCGCCCGGCCCGGGGGCTTCAAGGGTGACTTTCAATGCCCGGGCACTGCCTCCTTAGTGGAGCCCAGCCACGGGCATGACCACACTTCGGTTGAGAAGCTGCCACTTCAAAGCAGCGTCAGTGCGTCTGTCCCAGTCCGTGTGCCCTCTTGTGCGTCCCTCCCCCCTCCCCCACCCCATGTCTCTCTGGCTCTGTGACGTGCCTGTTGGGCTCTGGCTCTGGCTCAGGAGCTCTCTCCCCGCGTGCCAGCCCCCTCTTTCTCTGTCTCTGTCCATGTCTCTCTGTATGTCTAGATACATACATGTACATATACGAGCATATTTCCATCTCGCTCCCTCTTACTCCTCCTCCCGTTCTCTCTGTCGGTCCCTGTCCTGCGGGGACTCTGGTCCCTCTGCTCGCACAAGAACGCAGGATATGGCGAGGCCAAGAGGGAACACCAACAGAGCCACGGATAGGGGGCTCATAGCACTATGTCTCACGGGCGGCTGGCTCGGAGACACGGCAAGCCGGAGCCGCCCGATCCCCAACCTGTCGGCCGCTTCTCTGCCAACCCACCGACACACCGCCCGTCGACCCGCCAAGCGGGCCCACTGCAATCCGCGCCCCTCTGCAATTTGCAGTCCACCATCCGCGCTTCCTAGCTTGGCCACCGCAGCTCCTCCGGTGGCCAGTGGCCAACTGGCAACAGCTGATGGCCAAGCGGTCACAGCTGATGACCATGCAGCCCCCAAGCAGCACCCCTCCACGCGAGGCCCAGAGCCTGGAGAGTGCTCTCTGCGAGTCTGTCCCCACAGTCCCCGTCTGTCTCTCTCCGCCTCTCTCTTGCTCCGTCTCTGGCCTTCTCTCATCCTCTCTCTCACCTCCCTGGGTCAGGAGAGGTGACGTGTAGCCAGTGAAGGGACCGGACATCGGGCGGGGCTCCGGTCGCTGACGAGGGTTCCAGGGCCCAGACTGAAGGCTTGTGACGAAGGGTGGCTGCAGACTGGAGATGCTGCACCCTGGTGGCGCGGGTGGCTCTCCCTGGCTTTGGGCCTGTGGATGGGTCCGGTCAGGGCCAGGGCCTGGGTTGCACGTCCCTAGGGCCGGAGGGGACTGAGAGGACCCTGCGACCCCCTCGGTGGCCCTGAGAGGTGGGGACAGCACAGCAGCAAGGGGGGTGTGCGGTTGTGGGGCTGGGGGGAGATGAGAGGGGTTGGGGTAGGGGGGCGGGGTGAAAGCCCTTCGGGGCCTGGGGAGGCCCAGGATGCCAGGGCGCCCAGACATATGTCACAGTCAGGGAAGTGACAGAGGCCCGTGGAGCCACTGGGGGGCGCGAAGGGGCCTCGCTGCGGGCCAGGAGTAGCCCGTCGCCCACACCAGCGGCGTCCGGAGGAGGCGGGGAGCGGGCGGCAGGCGCTCGGGCAGACGTGCTCGCCACCCTAGCGGCCCAGCAGCACGGCGCGCGGTCAGAGGCAGGCCGGGAGCAGGCTCTTGGGGCGCGGGGAGCCGGGTCCCAGCGTCTACGGCCATACCACCCTGAACGCGCCCGATCTCCTCTGATCTCGGGAGCTAAGCAGGGAGGGGCCTGGTTAGTACTTGGATGGGAGACCGCCTGGGAATAGCTGCAGGCTTTTGCTCGCCTCTCCTTTTGCGCCGCCGCCCCGGCGTGGCTCCCTCCGAACCCCTGCCGCCCTTTGCCCCTCTGCAGCCGCCCAGGCAGCCGAAGGTCCCCCTGGCCAGAGGAGGGTCAGTCGCCCGGCACTACAAGCTCGCATCCCCGGCCGCACACCAGGCCTGTCGGCCAGGGCTCCCCCCCACTCCCTCTTCTTAGTGCTCTTCGCCGAGGCAGGCCGTCAGCCTGCAGCAGTCAGCCGCGTCTCGGTCGCCGCCGCCGCCGCCACCGCCATCGCAGGGCTCCCTCTCGCTCCCCGACCCTGCCGCCGCCGCAACCCCCAACGCCCAAGCCCAGGGCTGCCTGCCGGCGCAGGCCTCCACCAGGCTCTCTCCATCCCAGGACGTGCCGGTGCTTTGCACCTCGGCCCGAGCCCAGGGCACGCCCATCCCTGCGCCTGCCCCCGGGACCCGACACACAGGATCGGCGTGTCCTCGGGCAAACGGGACGCCCACCCGCCCCGCCCCACCGGAGTCTTCTGTCTCCGCTGGCAGGCACCTCGCCCCACACCCCCGCGCGTCCCCTCCCGTCTCCCACAAGAGCCAGGAGCCCTCCCTTCCCGCCGGCAACGGTGTCCCTGAAACACAGGGCACAAAGAGCCGGGACAAACCAGGGGACGGCGGGAGCAGCACCCCAACACACCACGCGCCATCGACTCCGGGGGAGACCACCACAAGGGCAGAGCAGGCACGCAGGCGCACAACCCTCACAACCAGGGTGCCTGGGGGCTGCCTCTCTCCTCCCGCGGGCGGGTGCCTGGGCGGGGCTCAGAGACCACAGGCCCTCCGGAGACCCTGGCGGCCCGCCCCGGAGGCTTCAATGGTGACTGCCAACGCCAGGGCAATGCCTCCTTAGCGGAGCCCAGCCCCGGGCACGACCACACTCCGGTGGAGGAGCTGCCACTTCAACACAGCCTCAGTGCGTCTGTAACAGTCCGTGTGCCCGCCTGTGCGTCCCTCACACCCTCCCCCACCCCATATCCGTCGGGCTCTGTGACGTGCCTGTTGGGCTCTGGCTCTGGCTCAGGAGCTCTCTCCCCGCGTGCCAGCCCCCTCTTTCTCTGTCTCTGTCCATGTCTCTCTGTATGTCTAGATACATACATGTACATATACGAGCATATTTCCATCTCGCTCCCTCTTACTCCTCCTCCCGTTCTGTCTGTCTGTCCCTGTCCTGCGGGGACTCTAGCCCCTCTGCCCGCACAAGAATGCAGGATTTGGCGAGGCCAAGAGGGAACACCAACAGACCACGGATAGGGGGCTCATAGCACCATGTCTCACGGGCGGCTGGCTCGGAGACTCGGCAAGCCGGAGCCGCCCGATCCCCAGCCTGCCGGCCGATTCTCTGCCAACCAACAGACCCACCAACCTACCGACCCACCAAGCCGGCCAACTGCAGTCCGCGCCCCTCTGCAATTTGCAGTCCACAATCCGCGCTTCCTAGCTTGGCCACCGCAGCTCCTCCGGTGGCCAGTGGCCAACTGGCAACAGCTGATGGCCAAGCGGTCACAGCTGATATCCATGCAGCCCGCACGCAGCACCCCTCCACGCGAGGCCCAGAGCCTGGAGAGTGCTCTCTGCGAGTCTGTCCCCACAGTCCCCGTCTGTCTCTCTCCGCCTCTCTCTTGCTCCGTCTCTGGCCTTCTCTCATCCTCTCTCTCACCTCCCTGGGTCAGGAGAGGTGACGTGTAGCCAGTGAAGTGAACAGTGATCGGGCGGGACGCCGGTCGCTGACGAGGGGCGAGAACCCAGAAAGAAGGCTGTGTGAGGAAGGGTGGCGGCAGACTGGAGGTGCTGCCCCCTGGTGGCGGGTGGCTCTCCCTGGCTTTGGGCCAGTGGGTGGGGCCGGCCAGGGCCAGGGCCTGGGTTGCACGTCCCTAGGGTGGAGGGGACTGAGAGGACCCTGCGACCCCCTCGGTGGCCCTGAGAGGTGGGGACAGCACAGCAGCAAGGGGGGTGTGCGGTTGTGGGGCTGGGGGGAGATGAGAGGGGTTGGGGTAGGGGGGCGGGGTGAATGCCCTTCGGGGCCTGGGGAGGCCCAGGATGCCAGGGCGCCCAGACATATGTCACAGTCAGGGAACTGACAGAGGCCCGTTAGAGCCACTGGGGGGCGCGAAGGGGCCTCGCTGCGGGCCAGGAGGAGCCCGTCGCCCACACCAGCGGCGTCTGGAGGAGGCGGGGAGCTGGCGGGAGGCGCTCGGGCAGACATGCTCGCCACCCGAGCGGCCCAGCAGCATGGCGTGCGCTCAGAAGCAGGTCGGGAGCAGGCTCTTGGAGTGCCGGGAGCCGGGTCCCAGCGCCTAAGGCCACACCACCCTGCACGCGCCAGATCTCGTCTGATCTCGGGAGCTAAGCAGGGAGGGGCCTGGTTAGTACTTGGATGGGAGACCGCCTGGGAATAGCTGCAGGCTTTTGCTCGCCTCTCCTTTTGCGCCGCGGCCCCGGCGTGGCTCCCTCCGAACCCCTGCCGCCCCTTGCCTCTCTGCAGCCGCCCAGCCAGCCGAAGGTCCCCCTGACCAGCAGAGGGTTAGCCGCCAGGCACTACAAGCTGGCAGCCCCGGCCGCACACCAGGCCCGTCGGCCAGGGCTGCCCCGCACACCCTCTTCTCAGTCCTCTTCAGTCCCGGAGGCTGTCATCTCGATCCCTTCGCCGACCTTCGATCGCCGCCACCGCCAACAGCGCTGCCCTCGCCCCCGCCGCCACCGCCAAATCCGCCGCCATCACCGCGATCTCCACACCCCCCTCCAGCGCTGACCTCACCCCTGCCCCCGCCCTTGCCACCGCCATCGCTGTACTGCTTCAATCTCCCGCCTCTGCTCTCCCGTCCTCCGCCGCCAGCACCGCCCTCTTCCCCGCTACCGCCGCCGCCGGCGCCAACCCTCCCCGCGCCCAGCGCCCGCCGACACAGCCCCCAACGCTGCCGCCGCCTCCATCGCCGACCTCGCAACCCTCCCGCGCCGCCGCCGCCGCGATCACCGCGCTCCCCACCCCCTCCGCCAGCGCTGCCCTCGCCCCCTCCCCGCCCCCGCTGCCGCCATCGCCGTACTCCCTCAAACTCCCTCCTCTGCTCTCCCCCCCTCGGCAGCCAGCACCGCGCTCCCCACCCCCGCCGCCGCCATTGCCGCACTCCCTCAATCTCCCTCCTCTGCTCTCCCCGCCTCCTGCACCGCCATCTCCCCCGCCCCCGCCCCAGGCCCGCCGCCGCCACCATCGCCATACTCCCTCAATCTCCCGCCTCTGCTCTCCCGGCCTCCTCCGCCCCCGCCGCCGCCGCCGACGCCGCCGCCGCCGCCATCGACCCCCGTGCCCCAGCGCCCACCGTCAAAGCCCCCATTGTCGCCACCGCCATCGCCGCCCTGGCGCCATCCTCGCGGTTGCCATCGCCTACCTCCCCACCCTCCCTCGCCTCCGCCGCGTCCCCCGCTGCCGCAGCCCCCCCCTCCGCAGCCGCCCAAGCCGCCGCCGCGGGGTCCTCCCACAACTCCCAAGCCCAGGGTTGCCTGCTGGTGCAGGCCTCCCCCAGCCTTGGGGGTGCGGTTGTTGGTAAACCTGGTGGCGGTAGGGGGGCGGGGTGTATGGCGGTCTGGGTCCGGGGAGTCCCAGGATGCCAGAGTTCCACGACTTCTGGCACCATCAGGGAAGTGGCAGTGTCCCATGGAGCCTCGGGTGGCGCGAAGGGGCCTCGCTGCCGGCCAGGAGTAGCCCGCCGCCCACGCCAGGGGCATTCGGAAGAGGCGGGGAGCCGGACTGGGGGGGGGGGACGCGGTGCTGGCAGAGCCGGCCAGCGGGTCGATGCTCGCCACCGGAGCCGCGCATCTGCATGGCGGGCGCTCACGAGGCAGGCCGGGAGCAGGCTCTTGGCGCGCGGGGAGCCGAGTCCCATCGTCTATGACCATACCACCCTGAACGCGCCAGATCTCCTCTGATCTCGGGAGCTAAGCAGGGAGGGGCCTGGTTAGTGCTTGGATGGGAGACCGCCTGGGAATACCTGTAGGCTTTTGCTCGCCTCTCCTTTTGCGCCGCCGCCCCTGCGTGGCTCCCTCCGAACCCCTGCCGCCCCTTGCCCCTCTGCAGCCGCCCATCCAGCCGAAGGTCCCCCTGGCCAGAGGCCGGTCAGCCACCCGGCGCTACAAGCTGGCAGCCCCGGCCGCACACCAGGCCCGTCGGCCAGGGCTCACCCCCACACCCTCTTCTTAGTCCTCTTCGCTGAGGCAGGCAGTCAGCCAGCAGCAGTTAGCCGAGCCTGTGTCTCCGCCGGCAGGCACCTCTCCCCACACCCCCGCGCGCCCCCTCCCATCGCCCACAAGAGCCAGGAACCCTCCCTTCCCGCAGTGGCCCCAACACACAGGGTACAAAGTGCCGGGACAAAGCAGGGGACTGAGGGAGGAGCACCCCAACACACCGCACGCCCTCGGACTCCAGGAGAGACCACCACAAGGGGAAGTGCAGGCACGCAGGCACACAACACTCTCAACCAGGGTGCCTGTGGGCTGCCACTCTCCTCCCGCGGGGCGGGGGGTTCCTGGGCGGGGCTCGGAGCCCACTGGCCCTCCCGCCCGGCCCGGGGGCTTCAAGGGTGACTTTCAATGCCCGGGCACTGCCTCCTTAGTGGAGCCCAGCCACGGGCATGACCACACTTCGGTTGAGAAGCTGCCACTTCAAAGCAGCGTCAGTGCGTCTGTCCCAGTCCGTGTGCCCGCTTGTGCGTCCCTCCCCCCTCCCCCACCCCATGTCTCTCTGGCTCTGTGACGTGCCTGTTGGGCTCTGGCTCTGGCTCAGGAGCTCTCTCCCCGCGTGCCAGCCCCCTCTTTCTCTGTCTCTGTCCATGTCTCTCTGTATGTCTAGATACATACATGTACATATACGAGCATATTTCCATCTCGCTCCCTCTTACTCCTCCTCCCGTTCTCTCTGTCGGTCCCTGTCCTGCGGGGACTCTGGTCCCTCTGCTCGCACAAGAACGCAGGATATGGCGAGGCCAAGAGGGAACACCAACAGAGCCACGGATAGGGGGCTCATAGCACTATGTCTCACGGGCGGCTGGCTCGGAGACACGGCAAGCCGGAGCCGCCCGATCCCCAACCTGTCGGCCGCTTCTCTGCCAACCCACCGACACACCGCCCGTCGACCCGCCAAGCGGGCCCACTGCAATCCGCGCCCCTCTGCAATTTGCAGTCCACCATCCGCGCTTCCTAGCTTGGCCACCGCAGCTCCTCCGGTGGCCAGTGGCCAACTGGCAACAGCTGATGGCCAAGCGGTCACAGCTGATGACCATGCAGCCCCCAAGCAGCACCCCTCCACGCGAGGCCCAGAGCCTGGAGAGTGCTCTCTGCGAGTCTGTCCCCACAGTCCCCGTCTGTCTCTCTCCGCCTCTCTCTTGCTCCGTCTCTGGCCTTCTCTCATCCTCTCTCTCACCTCCCTGGGTCAGGAGAGGTGACGTGTAGCCAGTGAAGGGACCGGACATCGGGCGGGGCTCCGGTCGCTGACGAGGGTTCCAGGGCCCAGACTGAAGGCTTGTGATGAAGGGTGGCTGCAGACTGGAGATGCTGCACCCTGGTGGCGCGGGTGGCTCTCCCTGGCTTTGGGCCTGTGGATGGGTCCGGTCAGGGCCAGGGCCTGGGTTGCACGTCCCTAGGGCCGGAGGGGACTGAGAGGACCCTGCGACCCCCTCGGTGGCCGTGAGAGGTGGGGACAGCACAGCAGCAAGGGGGGTGTGCGGTTGTGGGGCTGGGGGGAGATGAGAGGGGTTGGGGTAGGGGGGCGGGGTGAATGCCCTTCGGGGCCTGGGGAGGCCCAGGATGCCAGGGCGCCCAGACATATGTCACAGTCAGGGAAGTGACAGAGGCCCGTGGAGTCACTGGGGGGCGCGAAGGGGCCTCGCTGCTGGCCAGGAGTAGCCCGTCGCCCACACCAGCGGCGTCCGGAGGAGGCGGGGAGCGGGCGGCAGGCGCTCAGGCAGACGTGCTCGCCACCCTAGCGGCCCAGCAGCACGGCGCGCGGTCAGAGGCAGGCCGGGAGCAGGCTCTTGGGGCGCGGGGAGCCGGGTCCCAGCGTCTACGGCCATACCACCCTGAACGCGCCCGATCTCCTCTGATCTCGGGAGCTAAGCAGGGAGGGGCCTGGTTAGTACTTGGATGGGAGACCGCCTGGGAATAGCTGCAGGCTTTTGCTCGCCTCTCCTTTTGCGCCGCCGCCCCGGCGTGGCTCCCTCCGAACCCCTGCCGCCCTTTGCCCCTCTGCAGCCGCCCAGGCAGCCGAAGGTCCCCCTGGCCAGAGGAGGGTCAGTCGCCCGGCACTACAAGCTCGCATCCCCGGCCGCACACCAGGCCTGTCGGCCAGGGCTCCCCCCCACTCCCTCTTCTTAGTGCTCTTCGCCGAGGCAGGCCGTCAGCCTGCAGCAGTCAGCCGCGTCTCGGTCGCCGCCACCGCCATCGCAGGGCTCCCTCTCGCTCCCCGACCCTGCCGCCGCCGCAACCCCCAACGCCCAAGCCCAGGGCTGCCTGCCGGCGCAGGCCTCCACCAGGCTCTCTCCATCCCAGGACGTGCCGGTGCTTTGCACCTCGGCCCGAGCCCAGGGCACGCCCATCCCTGCGCCTGCCCCCGGGACCCGACACACAGGATCGGCGTGTCCTCGGGCAAACGGGACGCCCACCCGCCCCGCCCCACCGGAGTCTTCTGTCTCCGCTGGCAGGCACCTCCCCCCACACCCCCGCGCGCCCCTCCCGTCTCCCACAAGAGCCAGGTGCCCTCCCTTCCCGCCGGCCACGGTGTCCCTGAAACACAGGGCACAAAGAGCCGGGACAAACCAGGGGACGGCGGGAGCAGCACCCCAACACACCACGCGCCATCGACTCCGGGGGAGACCACCACAAGGGCAGAGCAGGCAAGCAGGCGCACAACCCTCACAACCAGGGTGCCTGGGGGCTGCCACTCTCCTCCCGCGGGCGGGTGCCTGGGCGGGGCTCAGAGACCACAGGCCCTCCGGAGACCCTGGCGGCCCGCCCCGGAGGCTTCAATGGTGACTGCCAACGCCAGGGCAATGCCTCCTTAGCGGAGCCCAGCCCCGGGCACGACCACACTCCGGTGGAGGAGCTGCCACTTCAACACAGCCTCAGTGCGTCTGTAACAGTCCGTGTGCCCGCCTGTGCGTCCCTCACACCCTCCCCCACCCCATATCCGTCGGGCTCTGTGACGTGCCTGTTGGGCTCTGGCTCTGGCTCAGGAGCTCTCTCCCCGCGTGCCAGCCCCCTCTTTCTCTGTCTCTGTCCATGTCTCTCTGTATGTCTAGATACACACATGTACATATACGAGCATATTTCCATCTCGCTCCCTCTTACTCCTCCTCCCGTTCTGTCTGTCTGTCCCTGTCCTGCGGGGACTCTAGCCCCTCTGCCCGCACAAGAATGCAGGATTTGGCGAGGCCAAGAGGGAACACCAACAGACCACGGATAGGGGGCTCATAGCACCATGTCTCACGGGCGGCTGGCTCGGAGACTCGGCAAGCCGGAGCCGCCCGATCCCCAGCCTGCCGGCCGATTCTCTGCCAACCAACAGACCCACCAACCTACCGACCCACCAAGCCGGCCAACTGCAGTCCGCGCCCCTCTGCAATTTGCAGTCCACAATCCGCGCTTCCTAGCTTGGCCACCGCAGCTCTGCCGGTGGCCAATGGCCAACTGGCAACAGCTGATGGCCAAGCGGTCACAGCTGATATCCATGCAGCCCGCACGCAGCACCCCTCCACGCGAGGCCCAGAGCCTGGAGAGTGCTCTCTGCGAGTCTGTCCCCACAGTCCCCGTCTGTCTCTCTCCGCCTCTCTCTTGCTCCGTCTCTGGCCTTCTCTCATCCTCTCTCTCACCTCCCTGGGTCAGGAGAGGTGACGTGTAGCCAGTGAAGTGAACAGTGATCGGGCGGGACGCCGGTCGCTGACGAGGGGCGAGAACCCAGAAAGAAGGCTGTGTGAGGAAGGGTGGCGGCAGACTGGAGGTGCTGCCCCCTGGTGGCGGGTGGCTCTCCCTGGCTTTGGGCCAGTGGGTGGGGCCGGCCAGGGCCAGGGCCTGGGTTGCACGTCCCTAGGGTGGAGGGGACTGAGAGGACCCTGCGACCCCCTCGGTGGCCCTGAGAGGTGGGGACAGCACAGCAGCAAGGGGGGTGTGCGGTTGTGGGGCTGGGGGGAGATGAGAGGGGTTGGGGTAGGGGGGCGGGGTAAAAGCCCTTCGGGGCCTGGGGAGGCCCAGGATGCCAGGGCGCCCAGACATATGTCACAGTCAGGGAACTGACAGAGGCCCGTTAGAGCCACTGGGGGGCGCGAAGGGGCCTCGCTGCGGGCCAGGAGGAGCCCGTCGCCCACACCAGCGGCGTCTGGAGGAGGCGGGGAGCTGGCGGGAGGCGCTCGGGCAGACATGCTCGCCACCCGAGCGGCCCAGCAGCATGGCGTGCGCTCAGAAGCAGGTCGGGAGCAGGCTCTTGGAGTGCCGGGAGCCGGGTCCCAGCGCCTAAGGCCACACCACCCTGCACGCGCCAGATCTCGTCTGATCTCGGGAGCTAAGCAGGGAGGGGCCTGGTTAGTACTTGGATGGGAGACCGCCTGGGAATAGCTGCAGGCTTTTGCTCGCCTCTCCTTTTGCGCCGCGGCCCCGGCGTGGCTCCCTCCGAACCCCTGCCGCCCCTTGCCTCTCTGCAGCCGCCCAGCCAGCCGAAGGTCCCCCTGACCAGCAGAGGGTTAGCCGCCAGGCACTACAAGCTGGCAGCCCCGGCCGCACACCAGGCCCGTCGGCCAGGGCTCCCCCGCACACCCTCTTCTCAGTCCTCTTCAGTCCCGGAGGCTGTCATCTCGATCCCTTCGCCGACCTTCGATCGCCGCCCCCGCTAACAGCGCTGCCCTCGCCCCCGCCGCCACCGCCAAATCCGCCGCCATCACCGCGATCTCCACACCCCCCTCCAGCGCTGACCTCACCCCTGCCCCCGCCCTCGCCACCGCCATCGCTGTACTGCTTCAATCTCCCGCCTCTGCTCTCCCCTCCTCTGCCGCCAGCACCGCCCTCTTCCCCGCTACCGCCGCCGCCGGCGCCAACCCTCCCCGCGCCCAGCGCCCGCCGACACAGCCCCCAACGCTGCCGCCGCCTCCATCGCCGACCTCGCAACCCTCCCGCGCCGCAGCCGCCGCCGCCGCCGCCGCCGCCGCCGCCGCCATCGCTGCTCGCGATCAGCCCCCGCTTCTCCCGCCGCCGCCGCCGCGATCACCGCGCTCCCCACCCCCTCCGCCAGCGCTGCCCTCGCCCCCTCCCCGCCCCCGCTGCCGCCATCGCCGTACTCCCTCAAACTCCCTCCTCTGCTCTCCCCCCCTCGGCCGCCAGCACCGCGCTCCCCACCCCCGCCCCCGCCGCCGCCATTGCCGCACTCCCTCAATCTCCCTCCTCTGCTCTCCCCGCCTCCTGCACCGCCATCTCCCCCGCCCCCGCCCCAGGCCCGCCGCCGCCACCATCGCCATACTCCCTCAATCTCCCGCCTCTGCTCTCCCGGCCTCCTCCGCCCCCGCCGCCGCCGCCGACGCCGCCGCCGCCGCCATCGACCCCCGTGCCCAGCGCCCACCGTCAAAGCCCCCATTGTCGCCACCGCCATCGCCGCCCTGGCGCCATCCTCGCGGTTGCCATCGCCTACCTCCCCACCCTCCCTCGCCTCCGCCGCGTCCCCCGCCGCCGCAGCCCCCCCCTCCGCAGCCGCCCAAGCCGCCGCCGCGGGGTCCTCCCACAACTCCCAAGCCCAGGGTTGCCTGCTGGTGCAGGCCTCCCCCAGCCTTGGGGGTGCGGTTGTTGGTAAACCTGGTGGCGGTAGGGGGGCGGGGTGTATGGCGGTCTGGGTCCGGGGAGTCCCAGGATGCCAGAGTTCCACGACTTCTGGCACCATCAGGGAAGTGGCAGTGTCCCATGGAGCCTCGGGTGGCGCGAAGGGGCCTCGCTGCCGGCCAGGAGTAGCCCGCCGCCCACGCCAGGGGCATTCGGAAGAGGCGGGGAGCCGGACTGGGGGGGGGGGACGCGGTGCTGGCAGAGCCGGCCAGCGGGTCGATGCTCGCCACCGGAGCCGCGCATCTGCATGGCGGGCGCTCACGAGGCAGGCCGGGAGCAGGCTCTTGGCGCGCGGGGAGCCGAGTCCCATCGTCTATGACCATACCACCCTGAACGCGCCCGATCTCCTCTGATCTCGGGAGCTAAGCAGGGAGGGGCCTGGTTAGTGCTTGGATGGGAGACCGCCTGGGAATACCTGTAGGCTTTTGCTCGCCTCTCCTTTTGCGCCGCCGCCCCTGCGTGGCTCCCTCCGAACCCCTGCCGCCCCTTGCCCCTCTGCAGCCGCCCATCCAGCCGAAGGTCCCCCTGGCCAGAGGCCGGTCAGCCACCCGGCGCTACAAGCTGGCAGCCCCGGCCGCACACCAGGCCCGTCGGCCAGGGCTCACCCCCACACCCTCTTCTTAGTCCTCTTCGCTGAGGCAGGCAGTCAGCCAGCAGCAGTTAGCCGAGCCTGTGTCTCCGCCGGCAGGCACCTCTCCCCACACCCCCGCGCGCCCCCTCCCATCGCCCACAAGAGCCAGGAACCCTCCCTTCCCGCAGTGGCCCCAACACACAGGGTACAAAGTGCCGGGACAAAGCAGGGGACTGAGGGAGGAGCACCCCAACACACCGCACGCCCTCGGACTCCAGGAGAGACCACCACAAGGGGAAGTGCAGGCACGCAGGCACACAACACTCTCAACCAGGGTGCCTGTGGGCTGCCACTCTCCTCCCGCGGGGCGGGGGGTTCCTGGGCGGGGCTCGGAGCCCACTGGCCCTCCCGCCCGGCCCGGGGGCTTCAAGGGTGACTTTCAATGCCCGGGCACTGCCTCCTTAGTGGAGCCCAGCCACGGGCATGACCACACTTCGGTTGAGAAGCTGCCACTTCAAAGCAGCGTCAGTGCGTCTGTCCCAGTCCGTGTGCCCGCTTGTGCGTCCCTCCCCCCTCCCCCACCCCATGTCTCTCTGGCTCTGTGACGTGCCTGTTGGGCTCTGGCTCTGGCTCAGGAGCTCTCTCCCCGCGTGCCAGCCCCCTCTTTCTCTGTCTCTGTCCATGTCTCTCTGTATGTCTAGGTACATACAGGTACATATAGGTGTGTATTTCGATCTCGCTCCCTCTTTCTCCTCCTCCCGTTCTCTCTGTCGGTCCCTGTCCTGCGGGGACTCTGGTCCCTCTGCCCGCACAAGAACGCAGGATATGGCGAGGCCAAGAGGGAACACCAACAGAGCCACGGATAGGGGGCTCATAGCACTATGTCTCACGGGCGGCTGGCTCGGAGACACGGCAAGCCGGAGCCGCCCGATCCCCAACCTGTCGGCCGCTTCTCTGCCAACCCACCGACACACCGCCCGTCGACCCGCCAAGCGGGCCCACTGCAATCCGCGCCCCTCTGCAATTTGCAGTCCACCATCCGCGCTTCCTAGCTTGGCCACCGCAGCTCCTCCGGTGGCCAGTGGCCAACTGGCAACAGCTGATGGCCAAGCGGTCACAGCTGATGACCATGCAGCCCCCAAGCAGCACCCCTCCACGCGAGGCCCAGAGCCTGGAGAGTGCTCTCTGCGAGTCTGTCCCCACAGTCCCCGTCTGTCTCTCTCCGCCTCTCTCTTGCTCCGTCTCTGGCCTTCTCTCATCCTCTCTCTCACCTCCCTGGGTCAGGAGAGGTGACGTGTAGCCAGTGAAGGGACCGGACATCGGGCGGGGCTCCGGTCGCTGACGAGGGTTCCAGGGCCCAGACTGAAGGCTTGTGATGAAGGGTGGCTGCAGACTGGAGATGCTGCACCCTGGTGGCGCGGGTGGCTCTCCCTGGCTTTGGGCCTGTGGATGGGTCCGGTCAGGGCCAGGGCCTGGGTTGCACGTCCCTAGGGCCGGAGGGGACTGAGAGGACCCTGCGACATCCTCGGTGGCCCTGAGAGGTGGGGACAGCACAGCAGCAAGGGGGGTGTGCGGTTGTGGGGCTGGGGGGAGATGAGAGGGGTTGGGGTAGGGGGGCGGGGTGAAAGCCCTTCGGGGCCTGGGGAGGCCCAGGATGCCAGGGCGCCCAGACATATGTCACTGTCAGGGAAGTGACAGAGGCCCGTGGAGCCACTGGGGGGCGCGAAGGGGCCTCGCTGCGGGCCAGGAGTAGCCCGTCGCCCACACCAGCGGCGTCCGGAGGAGGCGGGGAGCGGGCGGCAGGCGCTCGGGCAGACGTGCTCGCCACCCTAGCGGCCCAGCAGCACGGCGCGCGGTCAGAGGCAGGCCGGGAGCAGGCTCTTGGGGCGCGGGGAGCCGGGTCCCAGCGTCTACGGCCATACCACCCTGAACGCGCCCGATCTCCTCTGATCTCGGGAGCTAAGCAGGGAGGGGCCTGGTTAGTACTTGGATGGGAGACCGCCTGGGAATAGCTGCAGGCTTTTGCTCGCCTCTCCTTTTGCGCCGCCGCCCCGGCGTGGCTCCCTCCGAACCCCTGCCGCCCTTTGCCCCTCTGCAGCCGCCCAGGCAGCCGAAGGTCCCCCTGGCCAGAGGAGGGTCAGTCGCCCGGCACTACAAGCTCGCATCCCCGGCCGCACACCAGGCCTGTCGGCCAGGGCTCCCCCCCACTCCCTCTTCTTAGTGCTCTTCGCCGAGGCAGGCCGTCAGCCTGCAGCAGTCAGCCGCGTCTCGGTCGCCGCCGCCGCCGCCACCGCCATCGCAGGGCTCCCTCTCGCTCCCCGACCCTGCCGCCGCCGCAACCCCCAACGCCCAAGCCCAGGGCTGCCTGCCGGCGCAGGCCTCCACCAGGCTCTCTCCATCCCAGGACGTGCCGGTGCTTTGCACCTCGGCCCGAGCCCAGGGCACGCCCATCCCTGCGCCTGCCCCCGGGACCCGACACACAGGATCGGCGTGTCCTCGGGCAAACGGGACGCCCACCCGCCCCGCCCCACCGGAGTCTTCTGTCTCCGCTGGCAGGCACCTCGCCCCACACCCCCGCGCGTCCCCTCCCGTCTCCCACAAGAGCCAGGAGCCCTCCCTTCCCGCCGGCCACGGTGTCCCTGAAACACAGGGCACAAAGAGCCGGGACAAACCAGGGGACGGCGGGAGCAGCACCCCAACACACCACGCGCCATCGACTCCGGGGGAGACCACCACAAGGGCAGAGCAGGCACGCAGGCGCACAACCCTCACAACCAGGGTGCCTGGGGGCTGCCACTCTCCTCCCGCGGGCGGGTGCCTGGGCGGGGCTCAGAGACCACAGGCCCTCCGGAGACCCTGGCGGCCCGCCCCGGAGGCTTCAATGGTGACTGCCAACGCCAGGGCAATGCCTCCTTAGCGGAGCCCAGCCCCGGGCACGACCACACTCCGGTGGAGGAGCTGCCACTTCAACACAGCCTCAGTGCGTCTGTAACAGTCCGTGTGCCCGCCTGTGCGTCCCTCACACCCTCCCCCACCCCATATCCGTCGGGCTCTGTGACGTGCCTGTTGGGCTCTGGCTCTGGCTCAGGAGCTCTCTCCCCGCGTGCCAGCCCCCTCTTTCTCTGTCTCTGTCCATGTCTCTCTGTATGTCTAGATACATACATGTACATATACGAGCATATTTCCATCTCGCTCCCTCTTACTCCTCCTCCCGTTCTGTCTGTCTGTCCCTGTCCTGCGGGGACTCTAGCCCCTCTGCCCGCACAAGAATGCAGGATTTGGCGAGGCCAAGAGGGAACACCAACAGACCACGGATAGGGGGCTCATAGCACCATGTCTCACGGGCGGCTGGCTCGGAGACTCGGCAAGCCGGAGCCGCCCGATCCCCAGCCTGCCGGCCGATTCTCTGCCAACCAACAGACCCACCAACCTACCGACCCACCAAGCCGGCCAACTGCAGTCCGCGCCCCTCTGCAATTTGCAGTCCACAATCCGCGCTTCCTAGCTTGGCCACTGCAGCTCTGCCGGTGGCCAATGGCCAACTGGCAACAGCTGATGGCCAAGCGGTCACAGCTGATATCCATGCAGCCCGCACGCAGCACCCCTCCACGCGAGGCCCAGAGCCTGGAGAGTGCTCTCTGCGAGTCTGTCCCCACAGTCCCCGTCTGTCTCTCTCCGCCTCTCTCTTGCTCCGTCTCTGGCCTTCTCTCATCCTCTCTCTCACCTCCCTGGGTCAGGAGAGGTGACGTGTAGCCAGTGAAGTGAACAGATATCGGGCGGGACGCCGGTCGCTGACGAGGGGCGAGAACCCAGAAAGAAGGCTGTGTGAGGAAGGGTGGCGGCAGACTGGAGGTGCTGCCCCCTGGTGGCGGGTGGCTCTCCCTGGCTTTGGGCCAGTGGGTGGGGCCGGCCAGGGCCAGGGCCTGGGTTGCACGTCCCTAGGGTGGAGGGGACTGAGAGGACCCTGCGACCCCCTCGGTGGCCCTGAGAGGTGGGGACAGCACAGCAGCAAGGGGGGTTTGCGGTTGTGGGGCTGGGGGGAGATGAGAGGGGTTGGGGTAGGGGGGCGGGGTAAAAGCCCTTCGGGGCCTGGGGAGGCCCAGGATGCCAGGGCGCCCAGACATATGTCACAGTCAGGGAACTGACAGAGGCCCGTTAGAGCCACTGGGGGGCACGAAGGGGCCTCGCTGCGGGCCAGGAGGAGCCCGTCGCCCACACCAGCGGCGTCTGGAGGAGGCGGGGAGCTGGCGGGAGGCGCTCGGGCAGACATGCTCGCCACCCGAGCGGCCCAGCAGCATGGCGTGCGCTCAGAAGCAGGTCGGGAGCAGGCTCTTGGAGTGCCGGGAGCCGGGTCCCAGCGCCTAAGGCCACACCACCCTGCACGCGCCAGATCTCGTCTGATCTCGGGAGCTAAGCAGGGAGGGGCCTGGTTAGTACTTGGATGGGAGACCGCCTGGGAATAGCTGCAGGCTTTTGCTCGCCTCTCCTTTTGCGCCGCGGCCCCGGCGTGGCTCCCTCCGAACCCCTGCCGCCCCTTGCCTCTCTGCAGCCGCCCAGCCAGCCGAAGGTCCCCCTGACCAGCAGAGGGTTAGCCGCCAGGCACTACAAGCTGGCAGCCCCGGCCGCACACCAGGCCCGTCGGCCAGGGCTCCCCCGCACACCCTCTTCTCAGTCCTCTTCAGTCCCGGAGGCTGTCATCTCGATCCCTTCGCCGACCTTCGATCGCCGCCACCGCCAACAGCGCTGCCCTCGCCCCCGCCGCCACCGCCAAATCCGCCGCCATCACCGCGATCTCCACACCCCCCTCCAGCGCTGACCTCACCCCTGCCCCCGCCCTCGCCACCGCCATCGCTGTAGTGCTTCAATCTCCCGCCTCTGCTCTCCCCTCCTCCGCCGCCAGCACCGCCCTCTTCCCCGCTACCGCCGCCGCCGGCGCCAACCCTCCCCGCGCCCAGCGCCCGCCGACACAGCCCCCAACGCTGCCGCCGCCTCCATCGCCGACCTCGCAACCCTCCCGCGCCGCAGCCGACGCCGCCATCGCTGCTCGCGATCAGCCCCCGCTTCTCCCGCTGCCGCCGCCGCGATCACCGCGCTCCCCACCCCCTCCGCCAGCGCTGCCCTCGCCCCCTCCCCGCCCCCGCTGCCGCCATCGCCGTACTCCCTCAAACTCCCTCCTCTGCTCTCCCCCCCTCGGCCGCCAGCACCGCGCTCCCCACCCCCGCCCCCGCCGCCGCCATTGCCGCACTCCCTCAATCTCCCTCCTCTGCTCTCCCCGCCTCCTGCACCGCCATCTCCCCCGCCCCCGCCCCAGGCCCGCCGCCGCCACCATCGCCATACTCCCTCAATCTCCCGCCTCTGCTCTCCCGGCCTCCTCCGTCCCCGCCGCTGCCGCCGACGCCGCCGCCGCCGCCGCCATCGACCCCCGTGCCCCAGCGCCCACCGTCAAAGCCCCCATTGTCGCCACCGCCATCGCCGCCCTGGCGCCATCCTCGCGGTTGCCATCGCCTACCTCCCCACCCTCCCTCGCCTCCGCCGCGTCCCCCGCCGCCGCAGCCCCCCCCTCCGCAGCCGCCCAAGCCGCCGCCGCGGGGTCCTCCCACAACTCCCAAGCCCAGGGTTGCCTGCTGGTGCAGGCCTCCCCCAGCCTTGGGGGTGCGGTTGTTGGTAAACCTGGTGGCGGTAGGGGGGCGGGGTGTATGGCGGTCTGGGTCCGGGGAGTCCCAGGATGCCAGAGTTCCACGACTTCTGGCACCATCAAGGAAGTGGCAGTGTCCCATGGAGCCTCGGGTGGCGCGAAGGGGCCTCGCTGCCGGCCAGGAGTAGCCCGCCGCCCACGCCAGGGGCATTCGGAAGAGGCGGGGAGCCGGACTGGGGGGGGGGGACGCGGTGCTGGCAGAGCCGGCCAGCGGGTCGATGCTCGCCACCGGAGCCGCGCATCTGCATGGCGGGCGCTCACGAGGCAGGCCGGGAGCAGGCTCTTGGCGCGCGGGGAGCCGAGTCCCATCGTCTATGACCATACCACCCTGAACGCGCCCGATCTCCTCTGATCTCGGGAGCTAAGCAGGGAGGGGCCTGGTTAGTGCTTGGATGGGAGACCGCCTGGGAATACCTGTAGGCTTTTGCTCGCCTCTCCTTTTGCGCCGCCGTCCCTGCGTGGCTCCCTCCGAACCCCTGCCGCCCCTTGCCCCTCTGCAGCCGCCCATCCAGCCGAAGGTCCCCCTGGCCAGAGGCCGGTCAGCCACCCGGCGCTACAAGCTGGCAGCCCCGGCCGCACACCAGGCCCGTCGGCCAGGGCTCACCCCCACACCCTCTTCTTAGTCCTCTTCGCTGAGGCAGGCAGTCAGCCAGCAGCAGTTAGCCGAGCCTGTGTCTCCGCCGGCAGGCACCTCTCCCCACACCCCCGCGCGCCCCCTCCCATCGCACACAAGAGCCAGGAACCCTCCCTTCCCTCAGTGGCCCCAACACACAGGGTACAAAGTGCCGGGACAAAGCAGGGGACTGAGGGAGGAGCACCCCAACACACCGCACGCCCTCGGACTCCAGGAGAGACCACCACAAGGGGAAGTGCAGGCACGCAGGCACACAACACTCTCAACCAGGGTGCCTGTGGGCTGCCACTCTCCTCCCGCGGGGCGGGGGGTTCCTGGGCGGGGCTCGGAGCCCACTGGCCCTCCCGCCCGGCCCGGGGGCTTCAAGGGTGACTTTCAATGCCCGGGCACTGCCTCCTTAGTGGAGCCCAGCCACGGGCATGACCACACTTCGGTTGAGAAGCAGCCACTTCAAAGCAGCGTCAGTGCGTCTGTCCCAGTCCGTGTGCCCGCTTGTGCGTCCCTCTCCCCTCCCCCACCCCATGTCTCTCTGGCTCTGTGACGTGCCTGTTGGGCTCTGGCTCTGGCTCAGGAGCTCTCTCCCCGCGTGCCAGCCCCCTCTTTCTCTGTCTCTGTCCATGTCTCTCTGTATGTCTAGGTACATACAGGTACATATAGGTGTGTATTTCGATCTCACTCCCTCTTTCTCCTCCTCCCGTTCTCTCTGTCGGTCCCTGTCCTGCGGGGACTCTGGTCCCTCTGCCCGCACAAGAACGCAGGATATGGCGAGGCCAAGAGGGAACACCAACAGAGCCACGGATAGGGGGCTCATAGCACTATGTCTCACGGGCGGCTGGCTCGGAGACACGGCAAGCCGGAGCCGCCCGATCCCCAACCTGTCGGCCGCTTCTCTGCCAACCCACCGACACACCGCCCGTCGACCCGCCAAGCGGGCCCACTGCAATCCGCGCCCCTCTGCAATTTGCAGTCCACCATCCGCGCTTCCTAGCTTGGCCACCGCAGCTCCTCCGGTGGCCAGTGGCCAACTGGCAACAGCTGATGGCCAAGCGGTCACAGCTGATGACCATGCAGCCCCCAAGGAGCACCCCTCCACGCGAGGCCCAGAGCCTGGAGAGTGCTCTCTGCGAGTCTGTCCCCACAGTCCCCGTCTGTCTCTCTCCGCCTCTCTTTTGCTCCGTCTCTGGCCTTCTCTCATCCTCTCTCTCACCTCCCTGGGTCATGAGAGGTGACGTGTAGCCAGTGAAGGGACCGGACATCGGGCGGGGCTCCGGTCGCTGACGAGGGTTCCAGGGCCCAGACTGAAGGCTTGTGACGAAGGGTGGCTGCAGACTAGAGATGCTGCACCCTGGTGGCGCGGGTGGCTCTCCCTGGCTTTGGGCCTGTGGATGGGTCCGGTCAGGGCCAGGGCCTGGGTTGCACGTCCCTAGGGCCGGAGGGGACTGAGAGGACCCTGCGACCCCCTCGGTGGCCCTGAGAGGTGGGGACAGCACAGCAGCAAGGGGGGTGTGCGGTTGTGGGGCTGGGGGGAGATGAGAGGGGTTGGGGTAGGGGGGCGGGGTGAAAGCCCTTCGGGGCCTGGGGAGGCCCAGGATGCCAGGGCGCCCAGACATATGTCACAGTCAGGGAAGTGACAGAAGCCCGTGGAGCCACTGGGGGGCGCGAAGGGGCCTCGCTGCGGGCCAGGAGTAGCCCGTCGCCCACACCAGCGGCGTCCGGAGGAGGCGGGGAGCGGGCGGCAGGCGCTCGGGCAGACGTGCTCGCCACCCTAGCGGACCAGCAGCACGGCGCGCGGTCAGAGGCAGGCCGGGAGCAGGCTCTTGGGGCGCGGGGAGCCGGGTCCCAGCGTCTACGGCCATACCACCCTGAACGCGCCCGATCTCCTCTGATCTCGGGAGCTAAGCAGGGAGGGGCCTGGTTAGTACTTGGATGGGAGACCGCCTGGGAATAGCTGCAGGCTTTTGCTCGCCTCTCCTTTTGCGCCGCCGCCCCGGCGTGGCTCCCTCCGAACCCCTGCCGCCCTTTGCCCCTCTGCAGCCGCCCAGGCAGCCGAAGGTCCCCCTGGCCAGAGGAGGGTCAGTCGCCCGGCACTACAAGCTCGCATCCCCGGCCGCACACCAGGCCTGTCGGCCAGGGCTCCCCCCCACTCCCTCTTCTTAGTGCTCTTCGCCGAGGCAGGCCGTCAGCCTGCAGCAGTCAGCCGCGTCTCGGTCGCCGCCGCCGCCGCCACCGCCATCGCAGGGCTCCCTCTCGCTCCCCGACCCTGCCGCCGCCGCAACCCCCAACGCCCAAGCCCAGGGCTGCCTGCCGGCGCAGGCCTCCACCAGGCTCTCTCCATCCCAGGACGTGCCGGTGCTTTGCACCTCGGCCCGAGCCCAGGGCACGCCCATCCCTGCGCCTGCCCCCGGGACCCGACACACAGGATCGGCGTGTCCTCGGGCAAACGGGACGCCCACCCGCCCCGCCCCACCGGAGTCTTCTGTCTCCGCTGGCAGGCACCTCGCCCCACACCCCCGCGCGCCCCTCCCGTCTCCCACAAGAGCCAGGAGCCCTCCCTTCCCGCCAGCCACGGTGTCCCTGAAACACAGGGCACAAAGAGCCGGGACAAACCAGGGGACGGCGGGAGCAGCACCCCAACACACCACGCGCCATCGACTCCGGGGGAGACCACCACAAGGGCAGAGCAGGCACGCAGGCGCACAACCCTCACAACCAGGGTGCCTGGGGGCTAACTCTCTCCTCCCGCGGGCGGGTGCCTGGGCGGGGCTCAGAGACCACAGGCCCTCCGGAGACCCTGGCGGCCCGCCCCGGAGGCTTCAATGGTGACTGCCAACGCCAGGGCAATGCCTCCTTAGCGGAGCCCAGCCCCGGGCACGACCACACTCCGGTGGAGGAGCTGCCACTTCAACACAGCCTCAGTGCGTCTGTAACAGTCCGTGTGCCCGCCTGTGCGTCCCTCACACCCTCCCCCACCCCATATCCCTCGGGCTCTGTGACGTGCCTGTTGGGCTCTGGCTCTGGCTCAGGAGCTCTCTCCCCGCGTGCCAGCCCCCTCTTTCTCTGTCTCTGTCCATGTCTCTCTGTATGTCTAGATACACACATGTACATATACGAGCATATTTCCATCTCGCTCCCTCTTACTCCTCCTCCCGTTCTGTCTGTCTGTCCCTGTCCTGCGGGGACTCTAGCCCCTCTGCCCGCACAAGAATGCAGGATTTGGCGAGGCCAAGAGGGAACACCAACAGACCACGGATAGGGGGCTCATAGCACCATGTCTCACGGGCGGCTGGCTCGGAGACTCGGCAAGCCGGAGCCGCCCGATCCCCAGCCTGCCGGCCGATTCTCTACCAACCAACAGACCCACCAACCTACCGACCCACCAAGCCGGCCAACTGCAGTCCGCGCCCCTCTGCAATTTGCAGTCCACAATCCGCGCTTCCTAGCTTGGCCACCGCAGCTCTGCCGGTGGCCAATGGCCAACTGGCAACAGCTGATGGCCAAGCGGTCACAGCTGATATCCATGCAGCCCGCACGCAGCACCCCTCCACGCGAGGCCCAGAGCCTGGAGAGTGCTCTCTGCGAGTCTGTCCCCACAGTCCCCGTCTGTCTCTCTCCGCCTCTCTCTTGCTCCGTCTCTGGCCTTCTCTCATCCTCTCTCTCACCTCCCTGGGTCAGGAGAGGTGACGTGTAGCCAGTGAAGTGAACAGTGATCGGGCGGGACGCCGGTCGCTGACGAGGGGCGAGAACCCAGAAAGAAGGCTGTGTGAGGAAGGGTGGCGGCAGACTGGAGGTGCTGCCCCCTGGTGGCGGGTGGCTCTCCCTGGCTTTGGGCCAGTGGGTGGGGCCGGCCAGGGCCAGGGCCTGGGTTGCACGTCCCTCTGGCCGGAGGGGACTGAGAGGACCCTGCGACCCCCTCGGTGGCCCTGAGAGGTGGGGACAGCACAGCAGCAAGGGGGGTGTGCGGTTGTGGGGCTGGGGGGAGATGAGAGGGGTTGGGGTAGGGGGGCGGGGTGAAAGCCCTTCGGGGCCTGGGGAGGCCCAGGATGCCAGGGCGCCCAGACATATGTCACAGTCAGGGAAGTGACAGAGGCCCGTGGAGCCACTGGGGGGCGCGAAGGGGCCTCGCTGCGGGCCAGGAGTAGCCCGTCGCCCACACCAGCGGCGTCCGGAGGAGGCGGGGAGCGGGCGGCAGGCGCTCGGGCAGACGTGCTCGCCACCCTAGCGGCCCAGCAGCACGGCGCGCGGTCAGAGGCAGGCCGGGAGCAGGCTCTTGGGGCGCGGGGAGCCGGGTCCCAGCGTCTACGGCCATACCACCCTGAACGCGCCCGATCTCCTCTGATCTCGGGAGCTAAGCAGGGAGGGGCCTGGTTAGTACTTGGATGGGAGACCGCCTGGGAATAGCTGCAGGCTTTTGCTCGCCTCTCCTTTTGCGCCGCCGCCCCGGCGTGGCTCCCTCCGAACCCCTGCCGCCCTTTGCCCCTCTGCAGCCGCCCAGGCAGCCGAAGGTCCCCCTGGCCAGAGGAGGGTCAGTCGCCCGGCACTACAAGCTCGCATCCCCGGCCGCACACCAGGCCTGTCGGCCAGGGCTCCCCCCCACTCCCTCTTCTTAGTGCTCTTCGCCGAGGCAGGCCGTCAGCCTGCAGCAGTCAGCCGCGTCTCGGTCGCCGCCGCCGCCGCCACCGCCATCGCAGGGCTCCCTCTCGCTCCCCGACCCTGCCGCCGCCGCAACCCCCAACGCCCAAGCCCAGGGCTGCCTGCCGCCGCAGGCCTCCACCAGGCTCTCTCCATCCCAGGACGTGCCGGTGCTTTGCACCTCGGCCCGAGCCCAGGGCACGCCCATCCCTGCGCCTGCCCCCGGGACCCGACACACAGGATCGGCGTGTCCTCGGGCAAACGGGACGCCCACCCGCCCCGCCCCACCGGAGTCTTCTTTCTCCGCTGGCAGGCACCTCGCCCCACACCCCCGCGCGTCCCCTCCCGTCTCCCACAAGAGCCAGGAGCCCTCCCTTCCCGCCGGCCACGGTGTCCCTGAAACACAGGGCACAAAGAGCCGGGACAAACCAGGGGACGGCGGGAGCAACACCCCAACACACCACGCGCCATCGACTCCGGGGGAGACCACCACAAGGGCAGAGCAGGCACGCAGGCGCACAACCCTCACAACCAGGGTGCCTGGGGGCTGCCACTCTCCTCCCGCGGGCGGGTGCCTGGGCGGGGCTCAGAGACCACAGGCCCTCCGGAGACCCTGGCGGCCCGCCCCGGAGGCTTCAATGGTGACTGCCAACCCCAGGGCAATGCCTCCTTAGCGGAGCCCAGCCCCGGGCACGACCACACTCCGGTGGAGGAGCTGCCACTTCAACACAGCCTCAGTGCGTCTGTAACAGTCCGTGTGCCCGCCTGTGCGTCCCTCACACCCTCCCCCACCCCATATCCGTCGGGCTCTGTGACGTGCCTGTTGGGCTCTGGCTCTGGCTCAGGAGCTCTCTCCCCGCGTGCCAGCCCCCTCTTTCTCTGTCTCTGTCCATGTCTCTCTGTATGTCTAGATACATACATGTACATATACGAGCATATTTCCATCTCGCTCCCTCTTACTCCTCCTCCCGTTCTGTCTGTCTGTCCCTGTCCTGCGGGGACTCTAGCCCCTCTGCCCGCACAAGAATGCAGGATTTGGCGAGGCCAAGAGGGAACACCAACAGACCACGGATAGGGGGCTCATAGCACCATGTCTCACGGGCGGCTGGCTGGGAGACTCGGCAAGCCGGAGCCGCCCGATCCCCAACCTGTCGGCCGCTTCTCTGCCAACCCACCGACACACCGCCCGTCGACCCGCCAAGCGGGCCCACTGCAATCCGCGCCCCTCTGCAATTTGCAGTCCACCATCCGCGCTTCCTAGCTTGGCCACCGCAGCTCCTCCGGTGGCCAGTGGCCAACTGGCAACAGCTGATGGCCAAGCGGTCACAGCTGATGACCATGCAGCCCCCAAGCAGCACCCCTCCACGCGAGGCCCAGAGCCTGGAGAGTGCTCTCTGCGAGTCTGTCCCCACAGTCCCCGTCTGTCTCTCTCCGCCTCTCTCTTGCTCCGTCTCTGGCCTTCTCTCATCCTCTCTCTCACCTCCCTGGGTCAGGAGAGGTGACGTGTAGCCAGTGAAGGGACCGGACATCGGGCGGGGCTCCGGTCGCTGACGAGGGTTCCAGGGCCCAGACTGAAGGCTTGTGATGAAGGGTGGCTGCAGACTGGAGATGCTGCACCCTGGTGGCGCGGGTGGCTCTCCCTGGCTTTGGGCCTGTGGATGGGTCCGGTCAGGGCCAGGGCCTGGGTTGCACGTCCCTAGGGCCGGAGGGGACTGAGAGGACCCTGCGACCCCCTCGGTGGCCCTGAGAGGTGGGGACAGCACAGCAGCAAGGGGGGTGTGCGGTTGTGGGGCTGGGGGGAGATGAGAGGGGTTGGGGTAGGGGGGCGGGGTGAAAGCCCTTCGGGGCCTGGGGAGGCCCAGGATGCCAGGGCGCCCAGACATATGTCACAGTCAGGGAAGTGACAGAGGCCCGTGGAGCCACTGGGGGGCGCGAAGGGGCCTCGCTGCGGGCCAGGAGTAGCCCGTCGCCCACACCAGCGGCGTCCGGAGGAGGCGGGGAGCGGGCGGCAGGCGCTCGGGCAGACGTGCTCGCCACCCTAGCGGCCCAGCAGCACGGCGCGCGGTCAGAGGCAGGCCGGGAGCAGGCTCTTGGGGCGCGGGGAGCCGGGTCCCAGCGTCTACGGCCATACCACCCTGAACGCGCCCGATCTCCTCTGATCTCGGGAGCTAAGCAGGGAGGGGCCTGGTTAGTACTTGGATGGGAGACCGCCTGGGAATAGCTGCAGGCTTTTGCTCGCCTCTCCTTTTGCGCCGCCGCCCCGGCGTGGCTCCCTCCGAACCCCTGCCGCCCTTTGCCCCTCTGCAGCCGCCCAGGCAGCCGAAGGTCCCCCTGGCCAGAGGAGGGTCAGTCGCCCGGCACTACAAGCTCGCATCCCCGGCCGCACACCAGGCCTGTCGGCCAGGGCTCCCCCCCACTCCCTCTTCTTAGTGCTCTTCGCCGAGGCAGGCCGTCAGCCTGCAGCAGTCAGCCGCGTCTCGGTCGCCGCCGCCGCCGCCACCGCCATCGCAGGGCTCCCTCTCGCTCCCCGACCCTGCCGCCGCCGCAACCCCCAACGCCCAAGCCCAGGGCTGCCTGCCGGCGCAGGCCTCCACCAGGCTCTCTCCATCCCAGGACGTGCCGGTGCTTTGCACCTCGGCCCGAGCCCAGGGCACGCCCATCCCTGCGCCTGCCCCCGGGACCCGACACACAGGATCGGCGTGTCCTCGGGCAAACGGGACGCCCACCCGCCCCGCCCCACCGGAGTCTTCTGTCTCCGCTGGCAGGCACCTCGCCCCACACCCCCGCGCGTCCCCTCCCGTCTCCCACAAGAGCCAGGAGCCCTCCCTTCCCGCCGGCCACGGTGTCCCTGAAACACAGGGCACAAAGAGCCGGGACAAACCAGGGGACGGCGGGAGCAGCACCCCAACACACCACGCGCCATCGACTCCGGGGGAGACCACCACAAGGGCAGAGCAGGCACGCAGGCGCACAACCCTCACAACCAGGGTGCCTGGGGGCTGCCACTCTCCTCCCGCGGGCGGGTGCCTGGGCGGGGCTCAGAGACCACAGGCCCTCCGGAGACCCTGGCGGCCCGCCCCGGAGGCTTCAATGGTGACTGCCAACGCCAGGGCAATGCCTCCTTAGCGGAGCCCAGCCCCGGGCACGACCACACTCCGGTGGAGGAGCTGCCACTTCAACACAGCCTCAGTGCGTCTGTAACAGTCCGTGTGCCCGCCTGTGCGTCCCTCACACCCTCCCCCACCCCATATCCGTCGGGCTCTGTGACGTGCCTGTTGGGCTCTGGCTCTGGCTCAGGAGCTCTCTCCCCGCGTGCCAGCCCCCTCTTTCTCTGTCTCTGTCCATGTCTCTCTGTATGTCTAGATACACACATGTACATATACGAGCATATTTCCATCTCGCTCCCTCTTACTCCTCCTCCCGTTCTGTCTGTCTGTCCCTGTCCTGCGGGGACTCTAGCCCCTCTGCCCGCACAAGAATGCAGGATTTGGCGAGGCCAAGAGGGAACACCAACAGACCACGGATAGGGGGCTCATAGCACCATGTCTCACGGGCGGCTGGCTCGGAGACTCGGCAAGCCGGAGCCGCCCGATCCCCAGCCTGCCGGCCGATTCTCTGCCAACCAACAGACCCACCAACCTACCGACCCACCAAGCCGGCCAACTGCAGTCCGCGCCCCTCTGCAATTTGCAGTCCACAATCCGCGCTTCCTAGCTTGGCCACCGCAGCTCTGCCGGTGGCCAATGGCCAACTGGCAACAGCTGATGGCCAAGCGGTCACAGCTGATATCCATGCAGCCCGCACGCAGCACCCCTCCACGCGAGGCCCAGAGCCTGGAGAGTGCTCTCTGCGAGTCTGTCCCCACAGTCCCCGTCTGTCTCTCTCCGCCTCTCTCTTGCTCCGTCTCTGGCCTTCTCTCATCCTCTCTCTCACCTCCCTGGGTCAGGAGAGGTGACGTGTAGCCAGTGAAGTGAACAGTGATCGGGCGGGACGCCGGTCGCTGACGAGGGGCGAGAACCCAGAAAGAAGGCTGTGTGAGGAAGGGTGGCGGCAGACTGGAGGTGCTGCCCCCTGGTGGCGGGTGGCTCTCCCTGGCTTTGGGCCAGTGGGTGGGGCCGGCCAGGGCCAGGGCCTGGGTTGCACGTCCCTAGGGTGGAGGGGACTGAGAGGACCCTGCGACCCCCTCGGTGGCCCTGAGAGGTGGGGACAGCACAGCAGCAAGGGGGGTGTGCGGTTGTGGGGCTGGGGGGAGATGAGAGGGGTTGGGGTAGGGGGGCGGGGTAAAAGCCCTTCGGGGCCTGGGGAGGCCCAGGATGCCAGGGCGCCCAGACATATGTCACAGTCAGGGAAGTGACAGAGGCCCGTTAGAGCCACTGGGGGGCGCGAAGGGGCCTCGCTGCGGGCCAGGAGGAGCCCGTCGCCCACACCAGCGGCGTCTGGAGGAGGCGGGGAGCTGGCGGGAGGCGCTCGGGCAGACATGCTCGCCACCCGAGCGGCCCAGCAGCATGGCGTGCGCTCAGAAGCAGGTCGGGAGCAGGCTCTTGGAGTGCCGGGAGCCGGGTCCCAGCGCCTAAGGCCACACCACCCTGCACGCGCCAGATCTCGTCTGATCTCGGGAGCTAAGCAGGGAGGGGCCTGGTTAGTACTTGGATGGGAGACCGCCTGGGAATAGCTGCAGGCTTTTGCTCGCCTCTCCTTTTGCGCCGCGGCCCCGGCGTGGCTCCCTCCGAACCCCTGCCGCCCCTTGCCTCTCTGCAGCCGCCCAGCCAGCCGAAGGTCCCCCTGACCAGCAGAGGGTTAGCCGCCAGGCACTACAAGCTGGCAGCCCCGGCCGCACACCAGGCCCGTCGGCCAGGGCTCCCCCGCACACCCTCTTCTCAGTCCTCTTCAGTCCCGGAGGCTGTCATCTCGATCCCTTCGCCGACCTTCGATCGCCGCCACCGCCAACAGCGCTGCCCTCGCCCCCGCCGCCACCGCCAAATCCGCCGCCATCACCGCGATCTCCACACCCCCCTCCAGCGCTGACCTCACCCCTGCCCCCGCCCTCGCCACCGCCATCGCTGTACTGCTTCAATCTCCCGCCTCTGCTCTCCCCTCCTCCGCCGCCAGCACCGCCCTCTTCCCCGCTACCGCCGCCGCCGGCGCCAACCCTCCCCGCGCCCAGCGCCCGCCGACACAGCCCCCAACGCTGCCGCCGCCTCCATCGCCGACCTCGCAACCCTCCCGCGCCGCAGCCGACGCCGCCATCGCTGCTCGCGATCAGCCCCCGCTTCTCCCGCCGCCGCCGCCGCGATCACCGCGCTCCCCACCCCCTCCGCCAGCGCTGCCCTCGCCCCCTCCCCGCCCCCGCTGCCGCCATCGCCGGACTCCCTCAAACTCCCTCCTCTGCTCTCCCCCCCTCGGCCGCCAGCACCGCGCTCCCCACCCCCGCCCCCGCCGCCGCCATTGCCGCACTCCCTCAATCTCCCTCCTCTGCTCTCCCCGCCTCCTGCACCGCCATCTCCCCCGCCCCCGCCCCAGGCCCGCCGCCGCCACCATCGCCATACTCCCTCAATCTCCCGCCTCTGCTCTCCCGGCCTCCTCCGCCCCCGCCGCCGCCGCCGACGCCGCCGCCGCCGCCATCGACCCCCGTGCCCAGCGCCCACCGTCAAAGCCCCCATTGTCGCCACCGCCATCGCCGCCCTGGCGCCATCCTCGCGGTTGCCATCGCCTACCTCCCCACCCTCCCTCGCCTCCGCCGCGTCCCCCGCCGCCGCAGCCCCCCCCTCCGCAGCCGCCCAAGCCGCCGCCGCGGGGTCCTCCCACAACTCCCAAGCCCAGGGTTGCCTGCTGGTGCAGGCCTCCCCCAGCCTTGGGGGTGCGGTTGTTGGTAAACCTGGTGGCGGTAGGGGGGCGGGGTGTATGGCGGTCTGGGTCCGGGGAGTCCCAGGATGCCAGAGTTCCACGACTTCTGGCACCATCAGGGAAGTGGCAGTGTCCCATGGAGCCTCGGGTGGCGCGAAGGGGCCTCGCTGCCGGCCAGGAGTAGCCCGCCGCCCACGCCAGGGGCATTCGGAAGAGGCGGGGAGCCGGACTGGGGGGGGGGGGACGCGGTGCTGGCAGAGCCGGCCAGCGGGTCGATGCTCGCCACCGGAGCCGCGCATCTGCATGGCGGGCGCTCACGAGGCAGGCCGGGAGCAGGCTCTTGGCGCGCGGGGAGCCGAGTCCCATCGTCTATGACCATACCACCCTGAACGCGCCCGATCTCCTCTGATCTCGGGAGCTAAGCAGGGAGGGGCCTGGTTAGTGCTTGGATGGGAGACCGCCTGGGAATACCTGTAGGCTTTTGCTCGCCTCTCCTTTTGCGCCGCCGCCCCTGCGTGGCTCCCTCCGAACCCCTGCCGCCCCTTGCCCCTCTGCAGCCGCCCATCCAGCCGAAGGTCCCCCTGGCCAGAGGCCGGTCAGCCACCCGGCGCTACAAGCTGGCAGCCCCGGCCGCACACCAGGCCCGTCGGCCAGGGCTCACCCCCACACCCTCTTCTTAGTCCTCTTCGCTGAGGCAGGCAGTCAGCCAGCAGCAGTTAGCCGAGCCTGTGTCTCCGCCGGCAGGCACCTCTCCCCACACCCCCGCGCGCCCCCTCCCATCGCCCACAAGAGCCAGGAACCCTCCCTTCCCGCAGTGGCCCCAACACACAGGGTACAAAGTGCCGGGACAAAGCAGGGGACTGAGGGAGGAGCACCCCAACACACCGCACGCCCTCGGACTCCAGGAGAGACCACCACAAGGGGAAGTGCAGGCACGCAGGCACACAACACTCTCAACCAGGGTGCCTGTGGGCTGCCACTCTCCTCCCGCGGGGCGGGGGGTTCCTGGGCGGGGCTCGGAGCCCACTGGCCCTCCCGCCCGGCCCGGGGGCTTCAAGGGTGACTTTCAATGCCCGGGCACTGCCTCCTTAGTGGAGCCCAGCCACGGGCATGACCACACTTCGGTTGAGAAGCTGCCACTTCAAAGCAGCGTCAGTGCGTCTGTCCCAGTCCGTGTGCCCGCTTGTGCGTCCCTCCCCCCTCCCCCACCCCATGTCTCTCTGGCTCTGTGACGTGCCTGTTGGGCTCTGGCTCTGGCTCAGGAGCTCTCTCCCCGCGTGCCAGCCCCCTCTTTCTCTGTCTCTGTCCATGTCTCTCTGTATGTCTAGGTACATACAGGTACATATAGGTGTGTATTTCGATCTCGCTCCCTCTTTCTCCTCCTCCCGTTCTCTCTGTCGGTCCCTGTCCTGCGGGGACTCTGGTCCCTCTGCCAGCACAAGAACGCAGGATATGGCGAGGCCAAGAGGGAACACCAACAGAGCCACGGATAGGGGGCTCATAGCACTATGTCTCACGGGCGGCTGGCTCGGAGACACGGCAAGCCGGAGCCGCCCGATCCCCAACCTGTCGGCCGCTTCTCTGCCAACCCACCGACACACCGCCCGTCGACCCGCCAAGCGGGCCCACTGCAATCCGCGCCCCTCTGCAATTTGCAGTCCACCATCCGCGCTTCCTAGCTTGGCCACCGCAGCTCCTCCGGTGGCCAGTGGCCAACTGGCAACAGCTGATGGCCAAGCGGTCACAGCTGATGACCATGCAGCCCCCAAGCAGCACCCCTCCACGCGAGGCCCAGAGCCTGGAGAGTGCTCTCTGCGAGTCTGTCCCCACAGTCCCCGTCTGTCTCTCTCCGCCTCTCTCTTGCTCCGTCTCTGGCCTTCTCTCATCCTCTCTCTCACCTCCCTGGGTCAGGAGAGGTGACGTGTAGCCAGTGAAGGGACCGGACATCGGGCGGGGCTCCGGTCGCTGACGAGGGTTCCAGGGCCCAGACTGAAGGCTTGTGATGAAGGTTGGCTGCAGACTGGAGATGCTGCACCCTGGTGGCGCGGGTGGCTCTCCCTGGCTTTGGGCCTGTGGATGGGTCCGGTCAGGGCCAGGGCCTGGGTTGCACGTCCCTAGGGCCGGAGGGGACTGAGAGGACCCTGCGACATCCTCGGTGGCCCTGAGAGGTGGGGACAGCACAGCAGCAAGGGGGGTGTGCGGTTGTGGGGCTGGGGGGAGATGAGAGGGGTTGGGGTAGGGGGGCGGGGTGAAAGCCCTTCGGGGCCTGGGGAGGCCCAGGATGCCAGGGCGCCCAGACATATGTCACTGTCAGGGAAGTGACAGAGGCCCGTGGAGCCACTGGGGGGCGCGAAGGGGCCTCGCTGCGGGCCAGGAGTAGCCCGTCGCCCACACCAGCGGCGTCCGGAGGAGGCGGGGAGCGGGCGGCAGGCGCTCGGGCAGACGTGCTCGCCACCCTAGCGGCCCAGCAGCACGGCGCGCGGTCAGAGGCAGGCCGGGAGCAGGCTCTTGGGGCGCGGGGAGCCGGGTCCCAGCGTCTACGGCCATACCACCCTGAACGCGCCCGATCTCCTCTGATCTCGGGAGCTAAGCAGGGAGGGGCCTGGTTAGTACTTGGATGGGAGACCGCCTGGGAATAGCTGCAGGCTTTTGCTCGCCTCTCCTTTTGCGCCGCCGCCCCGGCGTGGCTCCCTCCGAACCCCTGCCGCCCTTTGCCCCTCTGCAGCCGCCCAGGCAGCCGAAGGTCCCCCTGGCCAGAGGAGGGTCAGTCGCCCGGCACTACAAGCTCGCATCCCCGGCCGCACACCAGGCCTGTCGGCCAGGGCTCCCCCCCACTCCCTCTTCTTAGTGCTCTTCGCCGAGGCAGGCCGTCAGCCTGCAGCAGTCAGCCGCGTCTCGGTCGCCGCCGCCGCCGCCACCGCCATCGCAGGGCTCCCTCTCGCTCCCCGACCCTGCCGCCGCCGCAACCCCCAACGCCCAAGCCCAGGGCTGCCTGCCGGCGCAGGCCTCCACCAGGCTCTCTCCATCCCAGGACGTGCCGGTGCTTTGCACCTCGGCCCGAGCCCAGGGCACGCCCTTCCCTGCGCCTGCCCCCGGGACCCGACACACAGGATCGGCGTGTCCTCGGGCAAACGGGACGCCCACCCGCCCCGCCCCACCGGAGTCTTCTGTCTCCGCTGGCAGGCACCTCGCCCCACACCCCCGCGCGTCCCCTCCCGTCTCCCACAAGAGCCAGGAGCCCTCCCTTCCCGCCGGCCACGGTGTCCCTGAAACACAGGGCACAAAGAGCCGGGACAAACCAGGGGACGGCGGGAGCAGCACCCCAACACACCACGCGCCATCGACTCCGGGGGAAGACCACCACAAGGGCAGAGCAGGCACGCAGGCGCACAACCCTCACAACCAGGGTGCCTGGGGGCTGCCACTCTCCTCCCGCGGGCGGGTGCCTGGGCGGGGCTCAGAGACCACAGGCCCTCCGGAGACCCTGGCGGCCCGCCCCGGAGGCTTCAATGGTGACTGCCAACGCCAGGGCAATGCCTCCTTAGCGGAGCCCAGCCCCGGGCACGACCACACTCCGGTGGAGGAGCTGCCACTTCAACACAGCCTCAGTGCGTCTGTAACAGTCCGTGTGCCCGCCTGTGCGTCCCTCACACCCTCCCCCACCCCATATCCGTCGGGCTCTGTGACGTGCCTGTTGGGCTCTGGCTCTGGCTCAGGAGCTCTCTCCCCGCGTGCCAGCCCCCTCTTTCTCTGTCTCTGTCCATGTCTCTCTGTATGTCTAGATACATACATGTACATATACGAGCATATTTCCATCTCGCTCCCTCTTACTCCTCCTCCCGTTCTGTCTGTCTGTCCCTGTCCTGCGGGGACTCTAGCCCCTCTGCCCGCACAAGAATGCAGGATTTGGCGAGGCCAAGAGGGAACACCAACAGACCACGGATAGGGGGCTCATAGCACCATGTCTCACGGGCGGCTGGCTCGGAGACTCGGCAAGCCGGAGCCGCCCGATCCCCAGCCTGCCGGCCGATTCTCTGCCAACCAACAGACCCACCAACCTACCGACCCACCAAGCCGGCCAACTGCAGTCCGCGCCCCTCTGCAATTTGCAGTCCACAATCCGCGCTTCCTAGCTTGGCCACCGCAGCTCTGCCGGTGGCCAATGGCCAACTGGCAACAGCTGATGGCCAAGCGGTCACAGCTGATATCCATGCAGCCCGCACGCAGCACCCCTCCACGCGAGGCCCAGAGCCTGGAGAGTGCTCTCTGCGAGTCTGTCCCCACAGTCCCCGTCTGTCTCTCTCCGCCTCTCTCTTGCTCCGTCTCTGGCCTTCTCTCATCCTCTCTCTCACCTCCCTGGGTCAGGAGAGGTGACGTGTAGCCAGTGAAGTGAACAGTGATCGGGCGGGACGCCGGTCGCTGACGAGGGGCGAGAACCCAGAAAGAAGGCTGTGTGAGGAAGGGTGGCGGCAGACTGGAGGTGCTGCCCCCTGGTGGCGGGTGGCTCTCCCTGGCTTTGGGCCAGTGGGTGGGGCCGGCCAGGGCCAGGGCCTGGGTTGCACGTCCCTAGGGTGGAGGGGACTGAGAGGACCCTGCGACCCCCTCGGTGGCCCTGAGAGGTGGGGACAGCACAGCAGCAAGGGGGGTGTGCGGTTGTGGGGCTGGGGGGAGATGAGAGGGGTTGGGGTAGGGGGGCGGGGTAAAAGCCCTTCGGGGCCTGGGGAGGCCCAGGATGCCAGGGCGCCCAGACATATGTCACAGTCAGGGAACTGACAGAGGCCCGTTAGAGCCACTGGGGGGCACGAAGGGGCCTCGCTGCGGGCCAGGAGGAGCCCGTCGCCCACACCAGCGGCGTCTGGAGGAGGCGGGGAGCTGGCGGGAGGCGCTCGGGCAGACATGCTCGCCACCCGAGCGGCCCAGCAGCATGGCGTGCGCTCAGAAGCAGGTCGGGAGCAGGCTCTTGGAGTGCCGGGAGCCGGGTCCCAGCGCCTAAGGACACACCACCCTGCACGCGCCAGATCTCGTCTGATCTCGGGAGCTAAGCAGGGAGGGGCCTGGTTAGTACTTGGATGGGAGACCGCCTGGGAATAGCTGCAGGCTTTTGCTCGCCTCTCCTTTTGCGCCGCGGCCCCGGCGTGGCTCCCTCCGAACCCCTGCCGCCCCTTGCCTCTCTGCAGCCGCCCAGCCAGCCGAAGGTCCCCCTGACCAGCAGAGGGTTAGCCGCCAGGCACTACAAGCTGGCAGCCCCGGCCGCACACCAGGCCGCTCGGCCAGGGCTGCCCCGCACACCCTCTTCTCAGTCCTCTTCAGTTCCGGAGGCTGTCATCTCGATCCCTTCGCCGACCTTCGGTCGCCGCCACCGCCAACAGCGCTGCCCTCGCCCCCGCCGCCACCGCCAAATCCGCCGCCATCACCGCGCTCCCCACACCCCCCTCCAGCGCTGACCTCACCCCTGCCCCCGCCCTCGCCACCGCCATCGCTGTACTGCTTCAATCTCCCGCCTCTGCTCTCCCCTCCTCCGCCGCCAGCACCGCCCTCTTCCCCGCTACCGCCGCCGCCGGCGCCAACCCTCCCCGCGCCCAGCGCCCGCCGACACAGCCCCCAACGCTGCCGCCGCCTCCATCGCCGACCTCGCAACCCTCCCGCGCCGCAGCCGACGCCGCCGCCGCCGCCGCCGCCATCGCTGCTCGCGATCAGCCCCCGCTTCTCCCGCCGCCGCCGCCGCGATCACCGCGCTCCCCACCCCCTCCGCCAGCGCTGCCCTCGCCCCCTCCCCGCCCCCGCTGCCGCCATCGCCGTACTCCCTCAAACTCCCTCCTCTGCTCTCTCCCCCTCGGCCGCCAGCACCGCGCTCCCCATCCCCGCCGCCAGCGCTGCCCTCTTCCCCACCCCCGCCCCCGCCGCCGCCATTGCCGCACTCCCTCAATCTCCCTCCTCTGCTCTCCCCGCCTCCTGCACCGCCATCTCCCCCGCCCCCGCCCCAGGCCCGCCGCCGCCACCATCGCCATACTCCCTCAATCTCCCGCCTCTGCTCTCCCGGCCTCCTCCGCCCCCGCCGCCGCCGCCCACGCCGCCGCCGCCGCCATCGACCCCCGTGCCCCAGCGCCCACCGTCAAAGCCCCATTGTCGCCACCGCCATCGCCGCCCTGGCGCCATCCTCGCGGTTGCCATCGCCTACCTCCCCACCCTCCCTCGCCTCCGCCGCGTCCCCCGCCGCCGCAGCCCCCCCCTCCGCAGCCGCCCAAGCCGCCGCCGCGGGGTCCTCCCACAACTCCCAAGCCCAGGGTTGCCTGCTGGTGCAGGCCTCCCCCAGCCTTGGGGGTGCGGTTGTTGGTAAACCTGGTGGCGGTAGGGGGGCGGGGTGTATGGCGGTCTGGGTCCGGGGAGTCCCAGGATGCCAGAGTTCCACGACTTCTGGCACCATCAGGGAAGTGGCAGTGTCCCATGGAGCCTCGGGTGGCGCGAAGGGGCCTCGCTGCCGGCCAGGAGTAGCCCGCCGCCCACGCCAGGGGCATTCGGAAGAGGCGGGGAGCCGGACTGGGGGGGGGGGACGCGGTGCTGGCAGAGCCGGCCAGCGGGTCGATGCTCGCCACCGGAGCCGCGCATCTGCATGGCGGGCGCTCACGAGGCAGGCCGGGAGCAGGCTCTTGGCGCGCGGGGAGCCGAGTCCCATCGTCTATGACCATACCACCCTGAACGCGCCCGATCTCCTCTGATCTCGGGAGCTAAGCAGGGAGGGGCCTGGTTAGTGCTTGGATGGGAGACCGCCTGGGAATACCTGTAGGCTTTTGCTCGCCTCTCCTTTTGCGCCGCCGCCCCTGCGTGGCTCCCTCCGAACCCCTGCCGCCCCTTGCCCCTCTGCAGCCGCCCATCCAGCCGAAGGTCCCCCTGGCCAGAGGCCGGTCAGCCACCCGGCGCTACAAGCTGGCAGCCCCGGCCGCACACCAGGCCCGTCGGCCAGGGCTCACCCCCACACCCTCTTCTTAGTCCTCTTCGCTGAGGCAGGCAGTCAGCCAGCAGCAGTTAGCCGAGCCTGTGTCTCCGCCGGCAGGCACCTCTCCCCACACCCCCGCGCGCCCCCTCCCATCGCCCACAAGAGCCAGGAACCCTCCCTTCCCGCAGTGGCCCCAACACACAGGGTACAAAGTGCCGGGACAAAGCAGGGGACTGAGGGAGGAGCACCCCAACACACCGCACGCCCTCGGACTCCAGGAGAGACCACCACAAGGGGAAGTGCAGGCACGCAGGCACACAACACTCTCAACCAGGGTGCCTGTGGGCTGCCACTCTCCTCCCGCGGGGCGGGGGGTTCCTGGGCGGGGCTCGGAGCCCACTGGCCCTCCCGCCCGGCCCGGGGGCTTCAAGGGTGACTTTCAATGCCCGGGCACTGCCTCCTTAGTGGAGCCCAGCCACGGGCATGACCACACTTCGGTTGAGAAGCTGCCACTTCAAAGCAGCGTCAGTGCGTCTGTCCCAGTCCGTGTGCCCTCTTGTGCGTCCCTCCCCCCTCCACCACCCCATGTCTCTCTGGCTCTGTGACGTGCCTGTTGGGCTCTGGCTCTGGCTCAGGAGCTCTCTCCCCGCGTGCCAGCCCCCTCTTTCTCTGTCTCTGTCCATGTCTCTCTGTATGTCTAGGTACATACAGGTACATATAGGTGTATATTTCGATCTCGCTCCCTCTTTCTCCTCCTCCCGTTCTCTCTGTCGGTCCCTGTCCTGCGGGGACTCTAGTCCCTCTGCCCGCCCAAGAACGCAGGATATGGCGAGGCCAAGAGGGAACACCAACAGAGCCACGGATAGGGGGCTCATAGCACTATGTCTCACGGGCGGCTGGCTCGGAGACACGGCAAGCCGGAGCCGCCCGATCCCCAACCTGTCGGCCGCTTCTCTGCCAACCCACCGACACACCGCCCGTCGACCCGCCAAGCGGGCCCACTGCAATCCGCGCCCCTCTGCAATTTGCAGTCCACCATCCGCGCTTCCTAGCTTGGCCACCGCAGCTCTGCCGGTGGCCAATGGCCAACTGGCAACAGCTGATGGCCAAGCGGTCACAGCTGATGACCATGCAGCCCCCAAGCAGCACCCCTCCACGCGAGGCCCAGAGCCTGGAGAGTGCTCTCTGCGAGTCTGTCCCCACAGTCCCCGTCTGTCTCTCTCCGCCTCTCTCTTGCTCCGTCTCTGGCCTTCTCTCATCCTCTCTCTCACCTCCCTGGGTCAGGAGAGGTGACGTGTAGCCAGTGAAGGGACCGGACATCGGGCGGGGCTCCGGTCGCTGACGAGGGTTCCAGGGCCCAGACTGAAGGCTTGTGACGAAGGGTGGCTGCAGACTGGAGATGCTGCACCCTGGTGGCGCGGGTGGCTCTCCCTGGCTTTGGGCCTGTGGATGGGTCCGGTCAGGGCCAGGGCCTGGGTTGCACGTCCCTAGGGCCGGAGGGGACTGAGAGGACCCTGCGACCCCCTCGGTGGCCCTGAGAGGTGGGGACAGCACAGCAGCAAGGGGGGTGTGCGGTTGTGGGGCTGGGGGGAGATGAGAGGGGTTGGGGTAGGGGGGCGGGGTGAAAGCCCTTCGGGGCCTGGGGAGGCCCAGGATGCCAGGGCGCCCAGACATATGTCACAGTCAGGGAAGTGACAGAGGCCCGTGGAGCCACTGGGGGGCGCGAAGGGGCCTCGCTGCGGGCCTGGAGTAGCCCGTCGCCCACACCAGCGGCGTCCGGAGGAGGCGGGGAGCGGGCGGCAGGCGCTCGGGCAGACGTGCTCGCCACCCTAGCGGCCCAGCAGCACGGCGCGCGGTCAGAGGCAGGCCGGGAGCAGGCTCTTGGGGCGCGGGGAGCCGGGTCCCAGCGTCTACGGCCATACCACCCTGAACGCGCCCGATCTCCTCTGATCTCGGGAGCTAAGCAGGGAGGGGCCTGGTTAGTACTTGGATGGGAGACCGCCTGGGAATAGCTGCAGGCTTTTGCTCGCCTCTCCTTTTGCGCCGCCGCCCCGGCGTGGCTCCCTCCGAACCCCTGCCGCCCTTTGCCCCTCTGCAGCCGCCCAGGCAGCCGAAGGTCCCCCTGGCCAGAGGAGGGTCAGTCGCCCGGCACTACAAGCTCGCATCCCCGGCCGCACACCAGGCCTGTCGGCCAGGGCTCCCCCCCACTCCCTCTTCTTAGTGCTCTTCGCCGAGGCAGGCCGTCAGCCTGCAGCAGTCAGCCGCGTCTCGGTCGCCGCCGCCGCCGCCACCGCCATCGCAGGGCTCCCTCTCGCTCCCCGACCCTGCCGCCGCCGCAACCCCCAACGCCCAAGCCCAGGGCTGCCTGCCGGCGCAGGCCTCCACCAGGCTCTCTCCATCCCAGGACGTGCCGGTGCTTTGCACCTCGGCCCGAGCCCAGGGCACGCCCATCCCTGCGCCTGCCCCCGGGACCCGACACACAGGATCGGCGTGTCCTCGGGCAAACGGGACGCCCACCCGCCCCGCCCCACCGGAGTCTTCTGTCTCCGCTGGCAGGCACCTCGCCCCACACCCCCGCGCGTCCCCTCCCGTCTCCCACAAGAGCCAGGAGCCCTCCCTTCCCGCCGGCCACGGTGTCCCTGAAACACAGGGCACAAAGAGCCGGGACAAACCAGGGGACGGCGGGAGCAGCACCCCAACACACCACGCGCCATCGACTCCGGGGGAGACCACCACAAGGGCAGAGCAGGCACGCAGGCGCACAACCCTCACAACCAGGGTGCCTGGGGGCTGCCACTCTCCTCCCGCGGGCGGGTGCCTGGGCGGGGCTCAGAGACCACAGGCCCTCCGGAGACCCTGGCGGCCCGCCCCGGAGGCTTCAATGGTGACTGCCAACGCCAGGGCAATGCCTCCTTAGCGGAGCCCAGCCCCGGGCACGACCACACTCCGGTGGAGGAGCTGCCACTTCAACACAGCCTCAGTGCGTCTGTAACAGTCCGTGTGCCCGCCTGTGCGTCCCTCACACCCTCCCCCACCCCATATCCGTCGGGCTCTGTGACGTGCCTGTTGGGCTCTGGCTCTGGCTCAGGAGCTCTCTCCCCGCGTGCCAGCCCCCTCTTTCTCTGTCTCTGTCCATGTCTCTCTGTATGTCTAGATACACACATGTACATATACGAGCATATTTCCATCTCGCTCCCTCTTACTCCTCCTCCCGTTCTGTCTGTCTGTCCCTGTCCTGCGGGGACTCTAGCCCCTCTGCCCGCACAAGAATGCAGGATTTGGCGAGGCCAAGAGGGAACACCAACAGACCACGGATAGGGGGCTCATAGCACCATGTCTCACGGGCGGCTGGCTCGGAGACTCGGCAAGCCGGAGCCGCCCGATCCCCAGCCTGCCGGCCGATTCTCTGCCAACCAACAGACCCACCAACCTACCGACCCACCAAGCCGGCCAACTGCAGTCCGCGCCCCTCTGCAATTTGCAGTCCACAATCCGCGCTTCCTAGCTTGGCCACCGCAGCTCTGCCGGTGGCCAATGGCCAACTGGCAACAGCTGATGGCCAAGCGGTCACAGCTGATATCCATGCAGCCCGCACGCAGCACCCCTCCACGCGAGGCCCAGAGCCTGGAGAGTGCTCTCTGCGAGTCTGTCCCCACAGTCCCCGTCTGTCTCTCTCCGCCTCTCTCTTGCTCCGTCTCTGGCCTTCTCTCATCCTCTCTCTCACCTCCCTGGGTCAGGAGAGGTGACGTGTAGCCAGTGAAGTGAACAGTGATCGGGCGGGACGCCGGTCGCTGACGAGGGGCGAGAACCCAGAAAGAAGGCTGTGTGAGGAAGGGTGGCGGCAGACTGGAGGTGCTGCCCCCTGGTGGCGGGTGGCTCTCCCTGGCTTTGGGCCAGTGGGTGGGGCCGGCCAGGGCCAGGGCCTGGGTTGCACGTCCCTAGGGTGGAGGGGACTGAGAGGACCCTGCGACCCCCTCGGTGGCCCTGAGAGGTGGGGACAGCACAGCAGCAAGGGGGGTGTGCGGTTGTGGGGCTGGGGGGAGATGAGAGGGGTTGGGGTAGGGGGGCGGGGTAAAAGCCCTTCGGGGCCTGGGGAGGCCCAGGATGCCAGGGCGCCCAGACATATGTCACAGTCAGGGAAGTGACAGAGGCCCGTTAGAGCCACTGGGGGGCGCGAAGGGGCCTCGCTGCGGGCCAGGAGGAGCCCGTCGCCCACACCAGCGGCGTCTGGAGGAGGCGGGGAGCTGGCGGGAGGCGCTCGGGCAGACATGCTCGCCACCCGAGCGGCCCAGCAGCATGGCGTGCGCTCAGAAGCAGGTCGGGAGCAGGCTCTTGGAGTGCCGGGAGCCGGGTCCCAGCGCCTAAGGCCACACCACCCTGCACGCGCCAGATCTCGTCTGATCTCGGGAGCTAAGCAGGGAGGGGCCTGGTTAGTACTTGGATGGGAGACCGCCTGGGAATAGCTGCAGGCTTTTGCTCGCCTCTCCTTTTGCGCCGCGGCCCCGGCGTGGCTCCCTCCGAACCCCTGCCGCCCCTTGCCTCTCTGCAGCCGCCCAGCCAGCCGAAGGTCCCCCTGACCAGCAGAGGGTTAGCCGCCAGGCACTACAAGCTGGCAGCCCCGGCCGCACACCAGGCCCCTCGGCCAGGGCTCCCCCGCACACCCTCTTCTCAGTCCTCTTCAGTCCCGGAGGCTGTCATCTCGATCCCTTCGCCGACCTTCGATCGCCGCCACCGCCAACAGCGCTGCCCTCGCCCCCGCCGCCACCGCCAAATCCGCCGCCATCACCGCGCTCCCCACACCCCCCTCCAGCGCTGACCTCACCCCTGCCCCCGCCCTCGCCACCGCCATCGCTGTACTGCTTCAATCTCCCGCCTCTGCTCTCCCCTCCTCCGCCGCCAGCACCGCCCTCTTCCCCGCTACCGCCGCCGCCGGCGCCAACCCTCCCCGCGCCCAGCGCCCGCCGACACAGACCCCAACGCTGCCGCCGCCTCCATCGCCGACCTCGCAACCCTCCCGCGCCGCAGCCGCCGCCGCCGCCGCCGCCGCCGCCGCCGCCGCCATCGCTGCTCGCGATCAGCCCCCGCTTCTCCCGCCGCCGCCGCGATCACCGCGCTCCCCACCCCCTCCGCCAGCGCTGCCCTCGCCCCCTCCCCGCCCCCGCTGCCGCCATCGCCGTACTCCCTCAAACTCCCTCCTCTGCTCTCCCCCCCTCGGCCGCCAGCACCGCGCTCCCCATCCCCGCCGCCAGCGCTGCCCTCTTCCCCACCCCCGCCCCCGCCGCCGCCATTGCCGCACTCCCTCAATCTCCCTCCTCTGCTCTCCCCGCCTCCTGCACCGCCATCTCCCCCGCCCCCGCCCCAGGCCCGCCTCCGCCACCATCGCCATACTCCCTCAATCTCCCGCCTCTGCTCTCCCGGCCTCCTCCGCCCCCGCCGCTGCCGCCGACGCCGCCGCCGCCGCCGCCATCGACCCCCGTGCCCCAGCGCCCACCGTCAAAGCCCCCATTGTCGCCACCGCCATCGCCGCCCTGGCGCCATCCTCGCGGTTGCCATCGCCTACCTCCCCACCCTCCCTCGCCTCCGCCGCGTCCCCCGCTGCCACTGCTGCCGCCGCCGCCGCCGCCGCCGCAGCCCCCCCCTCCGCAGCCGCCCAAGCCGCCGTCGCGGGGTCCTCCCACAACTCCCAAGCCCAGGGTTGCCTGCTGGTGCAGGCCTCCCCCAGCCTTGGGGGTGCGGTTGTTGGTAAACCTGGTGGCGGTAGGGGGGCGGGGTGTATGGCGGTCTGGGTCCGGGGAGTCCCAGGATGCCAGAGTTCCACGACTTCTGGCACCATCAGGGAAGTGGCAGTGTCCCATGGAGCCTCGGGTGGCGCGAAGGGGCCTCGCTGCCGGCCAGGAGTAGCCCGCCGCCCACGCCAGGGGCATTCGGAAGAGGCGGGGAGCCGGACTGGGGGGGGGGGGACGCGGTGCTGGCAGAGCCGGCCAGCAGGTCGATGCTCGCCACCGGAGCCGCGCATCTGCATGGCGGGCGCTCACGAGGCAGGCCGGGAGCAGGCTCTTGGGGCGCGGGGAGCCGAGTCCCATCGTCTATGGCCATACCACCCTGAACGCGCCCGATCTCCTCTGATCTCGGGAGCTAAGCAGGGAGGGGCCTGGTTAGTGCTTGGATGGGAGACCGCCTGGGAATACCTGTAGGCTTTTGCTCGCCTCTCCTTTTGCGCCGCCGCCCCTGCGTGGCTCCCTCCGAACCCCTGCCGCCCCTTGCCCCTCTGCAGCCGCCCATCCAGCCGAAGGTCCCCCTGGCCAGAGGCCGGTCAGCCACCCGGCGCTACAAGCTGGCAGCCCCGGCCGCACACCAGGCCCGTCGGCCAGGGCTCACCCCCACACCCTCTTCTTAGTCCTCTTCGCTGAGGCAGGCAGTCAGCCAGCAGCAGTTAGCCGAGCCTGTGTCTCCGCCGGCAGGCACCTCTCCCCACACCCCCGCGCGCCCCCTCCCATCGCCCACAAGAGCCAGGAACCCTCCCTTCCCGCAGTGGCCCCAACACACAGGGTACAAAGAGCCGGGACAAAGCAGGGGACTGAGGGAGGAGCACCCCAACACACCGCACGCCCTCGGACTCCAGGAGAGACCACCACAAGGGGAAGTGCAGGCACGCAGGCACACAACACTCTCAACCAGGGTGCCTGTGGGCTGCCACTCTCCTCCCGCGGGGCGGGGGGTTCCTGGGCGGGGCTCGGAGCCCACTGGCCCTCCCGCCCGGCCCGGGGGCTTCAAGGGTGACTTTCAATGCCCGGGCACTGCCTCCTTAGTGGAGCCCAGCCACGGGCATGACCACACTTCGGTTGAGAAGCTGCCACTTCAAAGCAGCGTCAGTGCGTCTGTCCCAGTCCGTGTGCCCGCTTGTGCGTCCCTCCCCCCTCCCCCACCCCATGTCTCTCTGGCTCTGTGACGTGCCTGTTGGGCTCTGGCTCTGGCTCAGGAGCTCTCTCCCCGCGTGCCAGCCCCCTCTTTCTCTGTCTCTGTCCATGTCTCTCTGTATGTCTAGGTACATACAGGTACATATAGGTGTATATTTCGATCTCGCTCCCTCTTTCTCCTCCTCCCGTTCTCTCTGTCGGTCCCTGTCCTGCGGGGACTCTAGTCCCTCTGCCCGCACAAGAACGCAGGATATGGCGAGGCCAAGAGGGAACACCAACAGAGCCACGGATAGGGGGCTCATAGCACTATGTCTCACGGGCGGCTGGCTCGGAGACACGGTAAGCCGGAGCCGCCCGATCCCCAACCTGTCGGCCGCTTCTCTGCCAACCCACCGACACACCGCCCGTCGACCCGCCAAGCGGGCCCACTGCAATCCGCGCCCCTCTGCAATTTGCAGTCCACAATCCGCGCTTCCTAGCTTGGCCACCGCAGCTCCTCCGGTGGCCAGTGGCCAACTGGCAACAGCTGATGGCCAAGCGGTCACAGCTGATGACCATGCAGCCCCCAAGCAGCACCCCTCCACGCGAGGCCCAGAGCCTGGAGAGTGCTCTCTGCGAGTCTGTCCCCACAGTCCCCGTCTGTCTCTCTCCGCCTCTCTCTTGCTCCGTCTCTGGCCTTCTCTCATCCTCTCTCTCACCTCCCTGGGTCAGGAGAGGTGACGTGTAGCCAGTGAAGGGACCGGACATCGGGCGGGGCTCCGGTCGCTGACGAGGGTTCCAGGGCCCAGACTGAAGGCTTGTGACGAAGGGTGGCTGCAGACTGGAGATGCTGCACCCTGGTGGCGCGGGTGGCTCTCCCTGGCTTTGGGCCTGTGGATGGGTCCGGTCAGGGCCAGGGCCTGGGTTGCACGTCCCTAGGGCCGGAGGGGACTGAGAGGACCCTGCGACCCCCTCGGTGGCCCTGAGAGGTGGGGACAGCACAGCAGCAAGGGGGGTGTGCGGTTGTGGGGCTGGGGGGAGATGAGAGGGGTTGGGGTAGGGGGGCGGGGTGAAAGCCCTTCGGGGCCTGGGGAGGCCCAGGATGCCAGGGCGCCCAGACATATGTCACAGTCAGGGAAGTGACAGAGGCCCGTGGAGCCACAGGGGGCGCGAAGGGGCCTCGCTGCGGGCCAGGAGTAGCCCGTCGCCCACACCAGCGGCGTCCGGAGGAGGCGGGGAGCGGGCGGCAGGCGCTCGGGCAGACGTGCTCGCCACCCTAGCGGCCCAGCAGCACGGCGCGCGGTCAGAGGCAGGCCGGGAGCAGGCTCTTGGGGCGCGGGGAGCCGGGTCCCAGCGTCTACGGCCATACCACCCTGAACGCGCCCGATCTCCTCTGATCTCGGGAGCTAAGCAGGGAGGGGCCTGGTTAGTACTTGGATGGGAGACCGCCTGGGAATAGCTGCAGGCTTTTGCTCGCCTCTCCTTTTGCGCCGCCGCCCCGGCGTGGCTCCCTCCGAACCCCTGCCGCCCTTTGCCCCTCTGCAGCCGCCCAGGCAGCCGAAGGTCCCCCTGGCCAGAGGAGGGTCAGTCGCCCGGCACTACAAGCTCGCATCCCCGGCCGCACACCAGGCCTGTCGGCCAGGGCTCCCCCCCACTCCCTCTTCTTAGTGCTCTTCGCCGAGGCAGGCCGTCAGCCTGCAGCAGTCAGCCGCGTCTCGGTCGCCGCCGCCGCCGCCACCGCCATCGCAGGGCTCCCTCTCGCTCCCCGACCCTGCCGCCGCCGCAACCCCCAACGCCCAAGCCCAGGGCTGCCTGCCGGCGCAGGCCTCCACCAGGCTCTCTCCATCCCAGGACGTGCCGGTGCTTTGCACCTCGGCCCGAGCCCAGGGCACGCCCATCCCTGCGCCTGCCCCCGGGACCCGACACACAGGATCGGCGTGTCCTCGGGCAAACGGGACGCCCACCCGCCCCGCCCCACCGGAGTCTTCTGTCTCCGCTGGCAGGCACCTCGCCCCACACCCCCGCGCGTCCCCTCCCGTCTCCCACAAGAGCCAGGAGCCCTCCCTTCCCGCCGGCCACGGTGTCCCTGAAACACAGGGCACAAAGAGCCGGGACAAACCAGGGGACGGCGGGAGCAGCACCCCAACACACCACGCGCCATCGACTCCGGGGGAGACCACCACAAGGGCAGAGCAGGCACGCAGGCGCACAACCCTCACAACCAGGGTGCCTGGGGGCTGCCACTCTCCTCCCGCGGGCGGGTGCCTGGGCGGGGCTCAGAGACCACAGGCCCTCCGGAGACCCTGGCGGCCCGCCCCGGAGGCTTCAATGGTGACTGCCAACGCCAGGGCAATGCCTCCTTAGCGGAGCCCAGCCCCGGGCACGACCACACTCCGGTGGAGGAGCTGCCACTTCAACACAGCCTCAGTGCGTCTGTAACAGTCCGTGTGCCCGCCTGTGCGTCCCTCACACCCTCCCCCACCCCATATCCGTCGGGCTCTGTGACGTGCCTGTTGGGCTCTGGCTCTGGCTCAGGAGCTCTCTCCCCGCGTGCCAGCCCCCTCTTTCTCTGTCTCTGTCCATGTCTCTCTGTATGTCTAGATACACACATGTACATATACGAGCATATTTCCATCTCGCTCCCTCTTACTCCTCCTCCCGTTCTGTCTGTCTGTCCCTGTCCTGCGGGGACTCTAGCCCCTCTGCCCGCACAAGAATGCAGGATTTGGCGAGGCCAAGAGGGAACACCAACAGACCACGGATAGGGGGCTCATAGCACCATGTCTCACGGGCGGCTGGCTCGGAGACTCGGCAAGCCGGAGCCGCCCGATCCCCAGCCTGCCGGCCGATTCTCTGCCAACCAACAGACCCACCAACCTACCGACCCACCAAGCCGGCCAACTGCAGTCCGCGCCCCTCTGCAATTTGCAGTCCACAATCCGCGCTTCCTAGCTTGGCCACCGCAGCTCTGCCGGTGGCCAATGGCCAACTGGCAACAGCTGATGGCCAAGCGGTCACAGCTGATATCCATGCAGCCCGCACGCAGCACCCCTCCACGCGAGGCCCAGAGCCTGGAGAGTGCTCTCTGCGAGTCTGTCCCCACAGTCCCCGTCTGTCTCTCTCCGCCTCTCTCTTGCTCCGTCTCTGGCCTTCTCTCATCCTCTCTCTCACCTCCCTGGGTCAGGAGAGGTGACGTGTAGCCAGTGAAGTGAACAGTGATCGGGCGGGACGCCGGTCGCTGACGAGGGGCGAGAACCCAGAAAGAAGGCTGTGTGAGGAAGGGTGGCGGCAGACTGGAGGTGCTGCCCCCTGGTGGCGGGTGGCTCTCCCTGGCTTTGGGCCAGTGGGTGGGGCCGGCCAGGGCCAGGGCCTGGGTTGCACGTCCCTAGGGTGGAGGGGACTGAGAGGACCCTGCGACCCCCTCGGTGGCCCTGAGAGGTGGGGACAGCACAGCAGCAAGGGGGGTGTGCGGTTGTGGGGCTGGGGGGAGATGAGAGGGGTTGGGGTAGGGGGGCGGGGTAAAAGCCCTTCGGGGCCTGGGGAGGCCCAGGATGCCAGGGCGCCCAGACATATGTCACAGTCAGGGAAGTGACAGAGGCCCGTTAGAGCCACTGGGGGGCGCGAAGGGGCCTCGCTGCGGGCCAGGAGGAGCCCGTCGCCCACACCAGCGGCGTCTGGAGGAGGCGGGGAGCTGGCGGGAGGCGCTCGGGCAGACATGCTCGCCACCCGAGCGGCCCAGCAGCATGGCGTGCGCTCAGAAGCAGGTCGGGAGCAGGCTCTTGGAGTGCCGGGAGCCGGGTCCCAGCGCCTAAGGCCACACCACCCTGCACGCGCCAGATCTCGTCTGATCTCGGGAGCTAAGCAGGGAGGGGCCTGGTTAGTACTTGGATGGGAGACCGCCTGGGAATAGCTGCAGGCTTTTGCTCGCCTCTCCTTTTGCGCCGCGGCCCCGGCGTGGCTCCCTCCGAACCCCTGCCGCCCCTTGCCTCTCTGCAGCCGCCCAGCCAGCCGAAGGTCCCCCTGACCAGCAGAGGGTTAGCCGCCAGGCACTACAAGCTGGCAGCCCCGGCCGCACACCAGGCCCCTCGGCCAGGGCTCCCCCGCACACCCTCTTCTCAGTCCTCTTCAGTCCCGGAGGCTGTCATCTCGATCCCTTCGCCGACCTTCGATCGCCGCCACCGCCAACAGCGCTGCCCTCGCCCCCGCCGCCACCGCCAAATCCGCCGCCATCACCGCGCTCCCCACACCCCCCTCCAGCGCTGACCTCACCCCTGCCCCCGCCCTCGCCACCGCCATCGCTGTACTGCTTCAATCTCCCGCCTCTGCTCTCCCCTCCTCCGCCGCCAGCACCGCCCTCTTCCCCGCTACCGCCGCCGCCGGCGCCAACCCTCCCCGCGCCCAGCGCCCGCCGACACAGCCCCCAACGCTGCCGCCGCCTCCATCGCCGACCTCGCAACCCTCCCGCGCCGCAGCCGCCGCCGCCGCCGCCGCCGCCGCCGCCGCCGCCATCGCTGCTCGCGATCAGCCCCCGCTTCTCCCGCCGCCGCCGCGATCACCGCGCTCCCCACCCCCTCCGCCAGCGCTGCCCTCGCCCCCTCCCCGCCCCCGCTGCCGCCATCGCCGTACTCCCTCAAACTCCCTCCTCTGCTCTCCCCCCCTCGGCCGCCAGCACCGCGCTCCCCATCCCCGCCGCCAGCGCTGCCCTCTTCCCCACCCCCGCCCCCGCCGCCGCCATTGCCGCACTCCCTCAATCTCCCTCCTCTGCTCTCCCCGCCTCCTGCACCGCCATCTCCCCCGCCCCCGCCCCAGGCCCGCCTCCGCCACCATCGCCATACTCCCTCAATCTCCCGCCTCTGCTCTCCCGGCCTCCTCCGCCCCCGCCGCTGCCGCCGACGCCGCCGCCGCCGCCGCCATCGACCCCCGTGCCCCAGCGCCCACCGTCAAAGCCCCCATTGTCGCCACCGCCATCGCCGCCCTGGCGCCATCCTCGCGGTTGCCATCGCCTACCTCCCCACCCTCCCTCGCCTCCGCCGCGTCCCCCGCTGCCACTGCTGCCGCCGCCGCCGCCGCCGCCGCAGCCCCCCCCTCCGCAGCCGCCCAAGCCGCCGTCGCGGGGTCCTCCCACAACTCCCAAGCCCAGGGTTGCCTGCTGGTGCAGGCCTCCCCCAGCCTTGGGGGTGCGGTTGTTGGTAAACCTGGTGGCGGTAGGGGGGCGGGGTGTATGGCGGTCTGGGTCCGGGGAGTCCCAGGATGCCAGAGTTCCACGACTTCTGGCACCATCAGGGAAGTGGCAGTGTCCCATGGAGCCTCGGGTGGCGCGAAGGGGCCTCGCTGCCGGCCAGGAGTAGCCCGCCGCCCACGCCAGGGGCATTCGGAAGAGGCGGGGAGCCGGACTGGGGGGGGGGGGACGCGGTGCTGGCAGAGCCGGCCAGCAGGTCGATGCTCGCCACCGGAGCCGCGCATCTGCATGGCGGGCGCTCACGAGGCAGGCCGGGAGCAGGCTCTTGGGGCGCGGGGAGCCGAGTCCCATCGTCTATGGCCATACCACCCTGAACGCGCCCGATCTCCTCTGATCTCGGGAGCTAAGCAGGGAGGGGCCTGGTTAGTGCTTGGATGGGAGACCGCCTGGGAATACCTGTAGGCTTTTGCTCGCCTCTCCTTTTGCGCCGCCGCCCCTGCGTGGCTCCCTCCGAACCCCTGCCGCCCCTTGCCCCTCTGCAGCCGCCCATCCAGCCGAAGGTCCCCCTGGCCAGAGGCCGGTCAGCCACCCGGCGCTACAAGCTGGCAGCCCCGGCCGCACACCAGGCCCGTCGGCCAGGGCTCACCCCCACACCCTCTTCTTAGTCCTCTTCGCTGAGGCAGGCAGTCAGCCAGCAGCAGTTAGCCGAGCCTGTGTCTCCGCCGGCAGGCACCTCTCCCCACACCCCCGCGCGCCCCCTCCCATCGCCCACAAGAGCCAGGAACCCTCCCTTCCCGCAGTGGCCCCAACACACAGGGTACAAAGAGCCGGGACAAAGCAGGGGACTGAGGGAGGAGCACCCCAACACACCGCACGCCCTCGGACTCCAGGAGAGACCACCACAAGGGGAAGTGCAGGCACGCAGGCACACAACACTCTCAACCAGGGTGCCTGTGGGCTGCCACTCTCCTCCCGCGGGGCGGGGGGTTCCTGGGCGGGGCTCGGAGCCCACTGGCCCTCCCGCCCGGCCCGGGGGCTTCAAGGGTGACTTTCAATGCCCGGGCACTGCCTCCTTAGTGGAGCCCAGCCACGGGCATGACCACACTTCGGTTGAGAAGCTGCCACTTCAAAGCAGCGTCAGTGCGTCTGTCCCAGTCCGTGTGCCCGCTTGTGCGTCCCTCCCCCCTCCCCCACCCCATGTCTCTCTGGCTCTGTGACGTGCCTGTTGGGCTCTGGCTCTGGCTCAGGAGCTCTCTCCCCGCGTGCCAGCCCCCTCTTTCTCTGTCTCTGTCCATGTCTCTCTGTATGTCTAGGTACATACAGGTACATATAGGTGTATATTTCGATCTCGCTCCCTCTTTCTCCTCCTCCCGTTCTCTCTGTCGGTCCCTGTCCTGCGGGGACTCTAGTCCCTCTGCCCGCACAAGAACGCAGGATATGGCGAGGCCAAGAGGGAACACCAACAGAGCCACGGATAGGGGGCTCATAGCACTATGTCTCACGGGCGGCTGGCTCGGAGACACGGCAAGCCGGAGCCGCCCGATCCCCAACCTGTCGGCCGCTTCTCTGCCAACCCACCGACACACCGCCCGTCGACCCGCCAAGCGGGCCCACTGCAATCCGCGCCCCTCTGCAATTTGCAGTCCACCATCCGCGCTTCCTAGCTTGGCCACCGCAGCTCCTCCGGTGGCCAGTGGCCAACTGGCAACAGCTGATGGCCAAGCGGTCACAGCTGATGACCATGCAGCCCCCAAGCAGCACCCCTCCACGCGAGGCCCAGAGCCTGGAGAGTGCTCTCTGCGAGTCTGTCCCCACAGTCCCCGTCTGTCTCTCTCCGCCTCTCTCTTGCTCCGTCTCTGGCCTTCTCTCATCCTCTCTCTCACCTCCCTGGGTCAGGAGAGGTGACGTGTAGCCAGTGAAGGGACCGGACATCGGGCGGGGCTCCGGTCGCTGACGAGGGTTCCAGGGCCCAGACTGAAGGCTTGTGACGAAGGGTGGCTGCAGACTGGAGATGCTGCACCCTGGTGGCGCGGGTGGCTCTCCCTGGCTTTGGGCCTGTGGATGGGTCCGGTCAGGGCCAGGGCCTGGGTTGCACGTCCCTAGGGCCGGAGGGGACTGAGAGGACCCTGCGACCCCCTCGGTGGCCCTGAGAGGTGGGGACAGCACAGCAGCAAGGGGGGTGTGCGGTTGTGGGGCTGGGGGGAGATGAGAGGGTTTGGGGTAGGGGGGCGGGGTGAAAGCCCTTCGGGGCCTGGGGAGGCCCAGGATGCCAGGGCGCCCAGACATATGTCACAGTCAGGGAAGTGACAGAGGCCCGTGGAGCCACTGGGGGGCGCGAAGGGGCCTCGCTGCGGGCCAGGAGTAGCCCGTCGCCCACACCAGCGGCGTCCGGAGGAGGCGGGGAGCGGGCGGCAGGCGCTCGGGCAGACGTGCTCGCCACCCTAGCGGCCCAGCAGCACGGCGCGCGGTCAGAGGCAGGCCGGGAGCAGGCTCTTGGGGCGCGGGGAGCCGGGTCCCAGCGTCTACGGCCATACCACCCTGAACGCGCCCGATCTCCTCTGATCTCGGGAGCTAAGCAGGGAGGGGCCTGGTTAGTACTTGGATGGGAGACCGCCTGGGAATAGCTGCAGGCTTTTGCTCGCCTCTCCTTTTGCGCCGCCGCCCCGGCGTGGCTCCCTCCGAACCCCTGCCGCCCTTTGCCCCTCTGCAGCCGCCCAGGCAGCCGAAGGTCCCCCTGGCCAGAGGAGGGTCAGTCGCCCGGCACTACAAGCTCGCATCCCCGGCCGCACACCAGGCCTGTCGGCCAGGGCTCCCCCCCACTCCCTCTTCTTAGTGCTCTTCGCCGAGGCAGGCCGTCAGCCTGCAGCAGTCAGCCGCGTCTCGGTCGCCGCCGCCGCCGCCACCGCCATCGCAGGGCTCCCTCTCGCTCCCCGACCCTGCCGCCGCCGCAACCCCCAACGCCCAAGCCCAGGGCTGCCTGCCGGCGCAGGCCTCCACCAGGCTCTCTCCATCCCAGGACGTGCCGGTGCTTTGCACCTCGGCCCGAGCCCAGGGCACGCCCATCCCTGCGCCTGCCCCCGGGACCCGACACACAGGATCGGCGTGTCCTCGGGCAAACGGGACGCCTACCCGCCCCGCCCCACCGGAGTCTTCTGTCTCCGCTGGCAGGCACCTCGCCCCACACCCCCGCGCGCCCCTCCCGTCTCCCACAAGAGCCAGGAGCCCTCCCTTCCCGCCGGCCACGGTGTCCCTGAAACACAGGGCACAAAGAGCCGGGACAAACCAGGGGACGGCGGGAGCAGCACCCCAACACACCACGCGCCATCGACTCCGGGGGAGACCACCACAAGGGCAGAGCAGGCACGCAGGCGCACAACCCTCACAACCAGGGTGCCTGGGGGCTGCCTCTCTCCTCCCGCGGGCGGGTGCCTGGGCGGGGCTCAGAGACCACAGGCCCTCCGGAGACCCTGGCGGCCCGCCCCGGAGGCTTCAATGGTGACTGCCAACGCCAGGGCAATGCCTCCTTAGCGGAGCCCAGCCCCGGGCACGACCACACTCCGGTGGAGGAGCTGCCACTTCAACACAGCCTCAGTGCGTCTGTAACAGTCCGTGTGCCCGCCTGTGCGTCCCTCACACCCTCCCCCACCCCATATCCGTCGGGCTCTGTGACGTGCCTGTTGGGCTCTGGCTCTGGCTCAGGAGCTCTCTCCCCGCGTGCCAGCCCCCTCTTTCTCTGTCTCTGTCCATGTCTCTCTGTATGTCTAGATACACACATGTACATATACGAGCATATTTCCATCTCGCTCCCTCTTACTCCTCCTCCCGTTCTGTCTGTCTGTCCCTGTCCTGCGGGGACTCTAGCCCCTCTGCCCGCACAAGAATGCAGGATTTGGCGAGGCCAAGAGGGAACACCAACAGACCACGGATAGGGGGCTCATAGCACCATGTCTCACGGGCGGCTGGCTCGGAGACTCGGCAAGCCGGAGCCGCCCGATCCCCAGCCTGCCGGCCGATTCTCTGCCAACCAACAGACCCACCAACCTACCGACCCACCAAGCCGGCCAACTGCAGTCCGCGCCCCTCTGCAATTTGCAGTCCACAATCCGCGCTTCCTAGCTTGGCCACCGCAGCTCTGCCGGTGGCCAATGGCCAACTGGCAACAGCTGATGGCCAAGCGGTCACAGCTGATATCCATGCAGCCCGCACGCAGCACCCCTCCACGCGAGGCCCAGAGCCTGGAGAGTGCTCTCTGCGAGTCTGTCCCCACAGTCCCCGTCTGTCTCTCTCCGCCTCTCTCTTGCTCCGTCTCTGGCCTTCTCTCATCCTCTCTCTCACCTCCCTGGGTCAGGAGAGGTGACGTGTAGCCAGTGAAGTGAACAGTGATCGGGCGGGACGCCGGTCGCTGACGAGGGGCGAGAACCCAGAAAGAAGGCTGTGTGAGGAAGGGTGGCGGCAGACTGGAGGTGCTGCCCCCTGGTGGCGGGTGGCTCTCCCTGGCTTTGGGCCAGTGGGTGGGGCCGGCCAGGGCCAGGGCCTGGGTTGCACGTCCCTAGGGTGGAGGGGACTGAGAGGACCCTGCGACCCCCTCGGTGGCCCTGAGAGGTGGGGACAGCACAGCAGCAAGGGGGGTGTGCGGTTGTGGGGCTGGGGGGAGATGAGAGGGGTTGGGGTAGGGGGGCGGGGTAAAAGCCCTTCGGGGCCTGGGGAGGCCCAGGATGCCAGGGCGCCCAGACATATGTCACAGTCAGGGAAGTGACAGAGGCCCGTTAGAGCCACTGGGGGCGCGAAGGGGCCTCGCTGCGGGCCAGGAGGAGCCCGTCGCCCACACCAGCGGCGTCTGGAGGAGGCGGGGAGCTGGCGGGAGGCGCTCGGGCAGACATGCTCGCCACCCGAGCGGCCCAGCAGCATGGCGTGCGCTCAGAAGCAGGTCGGGAGCAGGCTCTTGGAGTGCCGGGAGCCGGGTCCCAGCGCCTAAGGCCACACCACCCTGCACGCGCCAGATCTCGTCTGATCTCGGGAGCTAAGCAGGGAGGGGCCTGGTTAGTACTTGGATGGGAGACCGCCTGGGAATAGCTGCAGGCTTTTGCTCGCCTCTCCTTTTGCGCCGCGGCCCCGGCGTGGCTCCCTCCGAACCCCTGCCGCCCCTTGCCTCTCTGCAGCCGCCCAGCCAGCCGAAGGTCCCCCTGACCAGCAGAGGGTTAGCCGCCAGGCACTACAAGCTGGCAGCCCCGGCCGCACACCAGGCCCCTCGGCCAGGGCTCCCCCGCACACCCTCTTCTCAGTCCTCTTCAGTCCCGGAGGCTGTCATCTCGATCCCTTCGCCGACCTTCGATCGCCGCCACCGCCAACAGCGCTGCCCTCGCCCCCGCCGCCACCGCCAAATCCGCCGCCATCACCGCGCTCCCCACACCCCCCTCCAGCGCTGACCTCACCCCTGCCCCCGCCCTCGCCACCGCCATCGCTGTACTGCTTCAATCTCCCGCCTCTGCTCTCCCCTCCTCCGCCGCCAGCACCGCCCTCTTCCCCGCTACCGCCGCCGCCGGCGCCAACCCTCCCCGCGCCCAGCGCCCGCCGACACAGCCCCCAACGCTGCCGCCGCCTCCATCGCCGACCTCGCAACCCTCCCGCGCCGCAGCCGACGCCGCCGCCGCCGCCGCCGCCATCGCTGCTCGCGATCAGCCCCCGCTTCTCCCGCCGCCGCCACCGCGATCACCGCGCTCCCCACCCCCTCCGCCAGCGCTGCCCTCGCCCCCTCCCCGCCCCCGCTGCCGCCATCGCCGTACTCCCTCAAACTCCCTCCTCTGCTCTCCCCCCCTCGGCCGCCAGCACCGCGCTCCCCATCCCCGCCGCCAGCGCTGCCCTCTTCCCCACCCTCGCCCCCGCCGCCGCCATTGCCGCACTCCCTCAATCTCCCTCCTCTGCTCTCCCCGCCTCCTGCACCGCCATCTCCCCCGCCCCCGCCCCAGGCCCGCCGCCGCCACCATCGCCATACTCCCTCAATCTCCCGCCTCTGCTCTGCCGGCCTCCTCGGCCCCCGCCGCCGCCGCCGACGCCGCCGCCGCCGCCGCCATCGACCCCCGTGCCCCAGCGCCCACCGTCAAAGCCCCCATTGTCGCCACCGCCATCGCCGCCCTGGCGCCATCCTCGCGGTTGCCATCGCCTACCTCCCCACCCTCCCTCGCCTCCGCCGCGTCCCCCGCCGCCACTGCTGCCGCCGCCGCCGCCGCCGCCGCCGCCGCCGCCGCCGCCGCCGCCGCACCCCCCCCTCCGTAGCCGCCCAAGCCGCCGCCGCGGGGTCCTCCCACAACTCCCAAGCCCAGGGTTGCCTGCTGGTGCAGGCCTCCCCCAGCCTTGGGGGTGCGGTTGTTGGTAAACCTGGTGGCGGTAGGGGGGCGGGGTGTATGGCGGTCTGGGTCCGGGGAGTCCCAGGATGCCAGAGTTCCACGACTTCTGGCACCATCAGGGAAGTGGCAGTGTCCCATGGAGCCTCGGGTGGCGCGAAGGGGCCTCGCTGCCGGCCAGGAGTAGCCCGCCGCCCACGCCAGGGGCATTCGGAAGCGGCGGGGAGCCGGACTGGGGGGGGGGACGCGGTGCTGGCAGAGCCGGCCAGCGGGTCGATGCTCGCCACCGGAGCCGCGCATCTGCATGGCGGGCGCTCACGAGGCAGGCCGGGAGCAGGCTCTTGGCGCGCGGGGAGCCGAGTCCCATCGTCTATGACCATACCACCCTGAACGCGCCCGATCTCCTCTGATCTCGGGAGCTAAGCAGGGAGGGGCCTGGTTAGTGCTTGGATGGGAGACCGCCTGGGAATACCTGTAGGCTTTTGCTCGCCTCTCCTTTTGCGCCGCCGCCCCTGCGTGGCTCCCTCCGAACCCCTGCCGCCCCTTGCCCCTCTGCAGCCGCCCATCCAGCCGAAGGTCCCCCTGGCCAGAGGCCGGTCAGCCACCCGGCGCTACAAGCTGGCAGCCCCGGCCGCACACCAGGCCCGTCGGCCAGGGCTCACCCCCACACCCTCTTCTTAGTCCTCTTCGCTGAGGCAGGCAGTCAGCCAGCAGCAGTTAGCCGAGCCTGTGTCTCCGCCGGCAGGCACCTCTCCCCACACCCCCGCGCGCCCCCTCCCATCGCCCACAAGAGCCAGGAACCCTCCCTTCCCGCAGTGGCCCCAACACACAGGGTACAAAGAGCCGGGACAAAGCAGGGGACTGAGGGAGGAGCACCCCAACACACCGCACGCCCTCGGACTCCAGGAGAGACCACCACAAGGGGAAGTGCAGGCACGCAGGCACACAACACTCTCAACCAGGGTGCCTGTGGGCTGCCACTCTCCTCCCGCGGGGCGGGGGGTTCCTGGGCGGGGCTCGGAGCCCACTGGCCCTCCCGCCCGGCCCGGGGGCTTCAAGGGTGACTTTCAATGCCCGGGCACTGCCTCCTTAGTGGAGCCCAGCCACGGGCATGACCACACTTCGGTTGAGAAGCTGCCACTTCAAAGCAGCGTCAGTGCGTCTGTCCCAGTCCGTGTGCCCGCTTGTGCGTCCCTCCCCCCTCCACCACCCCATGTCTCTCTGGCTCTGTGACGTGCCTGTTGGGCTCTGGCTCTGGCTCAGGAGCTCTCTCCCCGCGTGCCAGCCCCCTCTTTCTCTGTCTCTGTCCATGTCTCTCTGTATGTCTAGGTACATACAGGTACATATAGGTGTATATTTCGATCTCGCTCCCTCTTTCTCCTCCTCCCGTTCTCTCTGTCGGTCCCTGTCCTGCGGGGACTCTAGTCCCTCTGCCCGCACAAGAACGCAGGATATGGCGAGGCCAAGAGGGAACACCAACAGAGCCACGGATAGGGGGCTCATAGCACTATGTCTCACGGGCGGCTGGCTCGGAGACACGGCAAGCCGGAGCCGCCCGATCCCCAACCTGTCGGCCGCTTCTCTGCCAACCCACCGACACACCGCCCGTCGACCCGCCAAGCGGGCCCACTGCAATCCGCGCCCCTCTGCAATTTGCAGTCCACCATCCGCGCTTCCTAGCTTGGCCACCGCAGCTCCTCCGGTGGCCAGTGGCCAACTGGCAACAGCTGATGGCCAAGCGGTCACAGCTGATGACCATGCAGCCCCCAAGCAGCACCCCTCCACGCGAGGCCCAGAGCCTGGAGAGTGCTCTCTGCGAGTCTGTCCCCACAGTCCCCGTCTGTCTCTCTCCGCCTCTCTCTTGCTCCGTCTCTGGCCTTCTCTCATCCTCTCTCTCACCTCCCTGGGTCAGGAGAGGTGACGTGTAACCAGTGAAGGGACCGGACATCGGGCGGGGCTCCGGTCGCTGACGAGGGTTCCAGGGCCCAGACTGAAGGCTTGTAACGAAGGGTGGCTGCAGACTGGAGATGCTGCACCCTGGTGGCGCGGGTGGCTCTCCCTGGCTTTGGGCCTGTGGATGGGTCCGGTCAGGGCCAGGGCCTGGGTTGCACGTCCCTAGGGCCGGAGGGGACTGAGAGGACCCTGCGACCCCCTCGGTGGCCCTGAGAGGTGGGGACAGCACAGCAGCAAGGGGGGTGTGCGGTTGTGGGGCTGGGGGGAGATGAGAGGGGTTGGGGTAGGGGGGCGGGGTGAAAGCCCTTCGGGACCTGGGGAGGCCCAGGATGCCAGGGCGCCCAGACATATGTCACAGTCAGGGAAGTGACAGAGGCCCGTGGAGCCACTGGGGGGCGCGAAGGGGCCTCGCTGCGGGCCAGGAGTAGCCCGTCGCCCACACCAGCAGCGTCCGGAGGAGGCGGGGAGCGGGCGGCAGGCGCTCGGGCAGACGTGCTCGCCACCCTAGCGGCCCAGCAGCACGGCGCGCGGTCAGAGGCAGGCCGGGAGCAGGCTCTTGGGGCGCGGGGAGCCGGGTCCCAGCGTCTACGGCCATACCACCCTGAACGCGCCCGATCTCCTCTGATCTCGGGAGCTAAGCAGGGAGGGGCCTGGTTAGTACTTGGATGGGAGACCGCCTGGGAATAGCTGCAGGCTTTTGCTCGCCTCTCCTTTTGCGCCGCCGCCCCGGCGTGGCTCCCTCCGAACCCCTGCCGCCCTTTGCCCCTCTGCAGCCGCCCAGGCAGCCGAAGGTCCCCCTGGCCAGAGGAGGGTCAATCGCCCGGCACTACAAGCTCGCATCCCCGGCCGCACACCAGGCCTGTCGGCCAGGGCTCCCCCCCACTCCCTCTTCTTAGTGCTCTTCGCCGAGGCAGGCCGTCAGCCTGCAGCAGTCAGCCGCGTCTCGGTCGCCGCCGCCGCCGCCACCGCCATCGCAGGGCTCCCTCTAGCTCCCCGACCCTGCCGCCGCCGCAACCCCCAACGCCCAAGCCCAGGGCTGCCTGCCGGCGCAGGCCTCCACCAGGCTCTCTCCATCCCAGGACGTGCCGGTGCTTTGCACCTCGGCCCGAGCCCAGGGCACGCCCATCCCTGCGCCTGCCCCCGGGACCCGACACACAGGATCGGCGTGTCCTCGGGCAAACGGGACGCCCACCCGCCCCGCCCCACCGGAGTCTTCTGTCTCCGCTGGCAGGCACCTCGCCCCACACCCCCGCGCGTCCCCTCCCGTCTCCCACAAGAGCCAGGAGCCCTCCCTTCCCGCCGGCCACGGTGTCCCTGAAACACAGGGCACAAAGAGCCGGGACAAACCAGGGGACGGCGGGAGCAGCACCCCAACACACCACGCGCCATCGACTCCGGGGGAGACCACCACAAGGGCAGAGCAGGCACGCAGGCGCACAACCCTCACAACCAGGGTGCCTGGGGGCTGCCACTCTCCTCCCGCGGGCGGGTGCCTGGGCGGGGCTCAGAGACCACAGGCCCTCCGGAGACCCTGGCGGCCCGCCCCGGAGGCTTCAATGGTGACTGCCAACGCCAGGGCAATGCCTCCTTAGCGGAGCCCAGCCCCGGGCACGACCACACTCCGGTGGAGGAGCTGCCACTTCAACACAGCCTCAGTGCGTCTGTAACAGTCCGTGTGCCCGCCTGTGCGTCCCTCACACCCTCCCCCACCCCATATCCGTCGGGCTCTGTGACGTGCCTGTTGGGCTCTGGCTCTGGCTCAGGAGCTCTCTCCCCGCGTGCCAGCCCCCTCTTTCTCTGTCTCTGTCCATGTCTCTCTGTATGTCTAGATACACACATGTACATATACGAGCATATTTCCATCTCGCTCCCTCTTACTCCTCCTCCCGTTCTGTCTGTCTGTCCCTGTCCTGCGGGGACTCTAGCCCCTCTGCCCGCACAAGAATGCAGGATTTGGCGAGGCCAAGAGGGAACACCAACAGACCACGGATAGGGGGCTCATAGCACCATGTCTCACGGGCGGCTGGCTCGGAGACTCGGCAAGCCGGAGCCGCCCGATCCCCAGCCTGCCGGCCGATTCTCTGCCAACCAACAGACCCACCAACCTACCGACCCACCAAGCCGGCCAACTGCAGTCCGCGCCCCTCTGCAATTTGCAGTCCACAATCCGCGCTTCCTAGCTTGGCCACCGCAGCTCTGCCGGTGGCCAATGGCCAACTGGCAACAGCTGATGGCCAAGCGGTCACAGCTGATATCCATGCAGCCCGCACGCAGCACCCCTCCACGCGAGGCCCAGAGCCTGGAGAGTGCTCTCTGCGAGTCTGTCCCCACAGTCCCCGTCTGTCTCTCTCCGCCTCTCTCTTGCTCCGTCTCTGGCCTTCTCTCATCCTCTCTCTCACCTCCCTGGGTCAGGAGAGGTGACGTGTAGCCAGTGAAGTGAACAGTGATCGGGCGGGACGCCGGTCGCTGACGAGGGGCGAGAACCCAGAAAGAAGGCTGTGTGAGGAAGGGTGGCGGCAGACTGGAGGTGCTGCCCCCTGGTGGCGGGTGGCTCTCCCTGGCTTTGGGCCAGTGGGTGGGGCCGGCCAGGGCCAGGGCCTGGGTTGCACGTCCCTAGGGTGGAGGGGACTGAGAGGACCCTGCGACCCCCTCGGTGGCCCTGAGAGGTGGGGACAGCACAGCAGCAAGGGGGGTGTGCGGTTGTGGGGCTGGGGGGAGATGAGAGGGGTTGGGGTAGGGGGGCGGGGTAAAAGCCCTTCGGGGCCTGGGGAGGCCCAGGATGCCAGGGCGCCCAGACATATGTCACAGTCAGGGAAGTGACAGAGGCCCGTTAGAGCCACTGGGGGGCGCGAAGGGGCCTCGCTGCGGGCCAGGAGGAGCCCGTCGCCCACACCAGCGGCGTCTGGAGGAGGCGGGGAGCTGGCGGGAGGCGCTCGGGCAGACATGCTCGCCACCCGAGCGGCCCAGCAGCATGGCGTGCGCTCAGAAGCAGGTCGGGAGCAGGCTCTTGGAGTGCCGGGAGCCGGGTCCCAGCGCCTAAGGCCACACCACCCTGCACGCGCCAGATCTCGTCTGATCTCGGGAGCTAAGCAGGGAGGGGCCTGGTTAGTACTTGGATGGGAGACCGCCTGGGAATAGCTGCAGGCTTTTGCTCGCCTCTCCTTTTGCGCCGCGGCCCCGGCGTGGCTCCCTCCGAACCCCTGCCGCCCCTTGCCTCTCTGCAGCCGCCCAGCCAGCCGAAGGTCCCCCTGACCAGCAGAGGGTTAGCCGCCAGGCACTACAAGCTGGCAGCCCCGGCCGCACACCAGGCCCCTCGGCCAGGGCTCCCCCGCACACCCTCTTCTCAGTCCTCTTCAGTCCCGGAGGCTGTCATCTCGATCCCTTCGCCGACCTTCGATCGCCGCCACCGCCAACAGCGCTGCCCTCGCCCCCGCCGCCACCGCCAAATCCGCCGCCATCACCGCGCTCCCCACACCCCCCTCCAGCGCTGACCTCACCCCTGCCCCCGCCCTCGCCACCGCCATCGCTGTACTGCTTCAATCTCCCGCCTCTGCTCTCCCCTCCTCCGCCGCCAGCACCGCCCTCTTCCCCGCTACCGCCGCCGCCGGCGCCAACCCTCCCCGCGCCCAGCGCCCGCCGACACAGCCCCCAACGCTGCCGCCGCCTCCATCGCCGACCTCGCAACCCTCCCGCGCCGCAGCCGCCGCCGCCGCCGCCGCCGCCGCCGCCGCCGCCGCCATCGCTGCTCGCGATCAGCCCCCGCTTCTCCCGCCGCCGCCGCCGCGATCACCGCGCTCCCCACCCCCTCCGCCAGCGCTGCCCTCGCCCCCTCCCCGCCCCCGCTGCCGCCATCGCCGTACTCCCTCAAACTCCCTCCTCTGCTCTCCCCCCCTCGGCCGCCAGCACCGCGCTCCCCATCCCCGCCGCCAGCGCTGCCCTCTTCCCCACCCCCGCCCCCGCCGCCGCCATTGCCGCACTCCCTCAATCTCCCTCCTCTGCTCTCCCCGCCTCCTGCACCGCCATCTCCCCCGCCCCCGCCCCAGGCCCGCCTCCGCCACCATCGCCATACTCCCTCAATCTCCCGCCTCTGCTCTCCCGGCCTCCTCCGTCCCCGCCGCTGCCGCCGACGCCGCCGCCGCCGCCGCCATCGACCCCCGTGCCCCAGCGCCCACCGTCAAAGCCCCCATTGTCGCCACCGCCATCGCCGCCCTGGCGCCATCCTCGCGGTTGCCATCGCCTACCTCCCCACCCTCCCTCGCCTCCGCCGCGTCCCCCGCTGCCACTGCTGCCGCCGCCGCCGCCGCCGCCGCAGCCCCCCCCTCCGCAGCCGCCCAAGCCGCCGTCGCGGGGTCCTCCCACAACTCCCAAGCCCAGGGTTGCCTGCTGGTGCAGGCCTCCCCCAGCCTTGGGGGTGCGGTTGTTGGTAAACCTGGTGGCGGTAGGGGGGCGGGGTGTATGGCGGTCTGGGTCCGGGGAGTCCCAGGATGCCAGAGTTCCACGACTTCTGGCACCATCAGGGAAGTGGCAGTGTCCCATGGAGCCTCGGGTGGCGCGAAGGGGCCTCGCTGCCGGCCAGGAGTAGCCCGCCGCCCACGCCAGGGGCATTCGGAAGAGGCGGGGAGCCGGACTGGGGGGGGGGACGCGGTGCTGGCAGAGCCGGCCAGCAGGTCGATGCTCGCCACCGGAGCCGCGCATCTGCATGGCGGGCGCTCACGAGGCAGGCCGGGAGCAGGCTCTTGGGGCGCGGGGAGCCGAGTCCCATCGTCTATGGCCATACCACCCTGAACGCGCCCGATCTCCTCTGATCTCGGGAGCTAAGCAGGGAGGGGCCTGGTTAGTGCTTGGATGGGACACCGCCTGGGAATACCTGTAGGCTTTTGCTCGCCTCTCCTTTTGCGCCGCCGCCCCTGCGTGGCTCCCTCCGAACCCCTGCCGCCCCTTGCCCCTCTGCAGCCGCCCATCCAGCCGAAGGTCCCCCTGGCCAGAGGCCGGTCAGCCACCCGGCGCTACAAGCTGGCAGCCCCGGCCGCACACCAGGCCCGTCGGCCAGGGCTCACCCCCACACCCTCTTCTTAGTCCTCTTCGCTGAGGCAGGCAGTCAGCCAGCAGCAGTTAGCCGAGCCTGTGTCTCCGCCGGCAGGCACCTCTCCCCACACCCCCGCGCGCCCCCTCCCATCGCCCACAAGAGCCAGGAACCCTCCCTTCCCGCAGTGGCCCCAACACACAGGGTACAAAGAGCCGGGACAAAGCAGGGGACTGAGGGAGGAGCACCCCAACACACCGCACGCCCTCGGACTCCAGGAGAGACCACCACAAGGGGAAGTGCAGGCACGCAGGCACACAACACTCTCAACCAGGGTGCCTGTGGGCTGCCACTCTCCTCCCGCGGGGCGGGGGGTTCCTGGGCGGGGCTCGGAGCCCACTGGCCCTCCCGCCCGGCCCGGGGGCTTCAAGGGTGACTTTCAATGCCCGGGCACTGCCTCCTTAGTGGAGCCCAGCCACGGGCATGACCACACTTCGGTTGAGAAGCTGCCACTTCAAAGCAGCGTCAGTGCGTCTGTCCCAGTCCGTGTGCCCGCTTGTGCGTCCCTCCCCCCTCCACCACCCCATGTCTCTCTGGCTCTGTGACGTGCCTGTTGGGCTCTGGCTCTGGCTCAGGAGCTCTCTCCCCGCGTGCCAGCCCCCTCTTTCTCTGTCTCTGTCCATGTCTCTCTGTATGTCTAGGTACATACAGGTACATATAGGTGTATATTTCGATCTCGCTCCCTCTTTCTCCTCCTCCCGTTCTCTCTGTCGGTCCCTGTCCTGCGGGGACTCTAGTCCCTCTGCCCGCACAAGAACGCAGGATATGGCGAGGCCAAGAGGGAACACCAACAGAGCCACGGATAGGGGGCTCATAGCACTATGTCTCACGGGCGGCTGGCTCGGAGACACGGCAAGCCGGAGCCGCCCGATCCCCAACCTGTCGGCCGCTTCTCTGCCAACCCACCGACACACCGCCCGTCGACCCGCCAAGCGGGCCCATTGCAATCCGCGCCCCTCTGCAATTTGCAGTCCACCATCCGCGCTTCCTAGCTTGGCCACCGCAGCTCCTCCGGTGGCCAGTGGCCAACTGGCAACAGCTGATGGCCAAGCGGTCACAGCTGATGACCATGCAGCCCCCAAGCAGCACCCCTCCACGCGAGGCCCAGAGCCTGGAGAGTGCTCTCTGCGAGTCTGTCCCCACAGTCCCCGTCTGTCTCTCTCCGCCTCTCTCTTGCTCCGTCTCTGGCCTTCTCTCATCCTCTCTCTCACCTCCCTGGGTCAGGAGAGGTGACGTGTAGCCAGTGAAGGGACCGGACATCGGGCGGGGCTCCGGTCGCTGACGAGGGTTCCAGGGCCCAGACTGAAGGCTTGTGACGAAGGGTGGCTGCAGACTGGAGATGCTGCACCCTGGTGGCGCGGGTGGCTCTCCCTGGCTTTGGGCCTGTGGATGGGTCCGGTCAGGGCCAGGGCCTGGGTTGCACGTCCCTAGGGCCGGAGGGGACTGAGAGGACCCTGCGACCCCCTCGGTGGCCCTGAGAGGTGGGGACAGCACAGCAGCAAGGGGGGTGTGCGGTTGTGGGGCTGGGGGGAGATGAGAGGGGTTGGGGTAGGGGGGCGGGGTGAAAGCCCTTCGGGGCCTGGGGAGGCCCAGGATGCCAGGGCGCCCAGACATATGTCACAGTCAGGGAAGTGACAGAGGCCCGTGGAGCCACTGGGGGGCGCGAAGGGGCCTCGCTGCGGGCCAGGAGTAGCCCGTCGCCCACACCAGCGGCGTCCGGAGGAGGCGGGGAGCGGGCGGCAGGCGCTCGGGCAGACGTGCTCGCCACCCTAGCGACCCAGCAGCACGGCGCGCGGTCAGAGGCAGGCCGGGAGCAGGCTCTTGGGGCGCGGGGAGCCGGGTCCCAGCGTCTACGGCCATACCACCCTGAACGCGCCCGATCTCCTCTGATCTCGGGAGCTAAGCAGGGAGGGGCCTGGTTAGTACTTGGATGGGAGACCGCCTGGGAATAGCTGCAGGCTTTTGCTCGCCTCTCCTTTTGCGCCGCCGCCCCGGCGTGGCTCCCTCCGAACCCCTGCCGCCCTTTGCCCCTCTGCAGCCGCCCAGGCAGCCGAAGGTCCCCCTGGCCAGAGGAGGGTCAGTCGCCCGGCACTACAAGCTCGCATCCCCGGCCGCACACCAGGCCTGTCGGCCAGGGCTCCCCCCCACTCCCTCTTCTTAGTGCTCTTCGCCGAGGCAGGCCGTCAGCCTGCAGCAGTCAGCCGCGTCTCGGTCGCCGCCGCCGCCGCCACCGCCATCGCAGGGCTCCCTCTCGCTCCCCGACCCTGCCGCCGCCGCAACCCCCAACGCCCAAGCCCAGGGCTGCCTGCCGGCGCAGGCCTCCACCAGGCTCTCTCCATCCCAGGACGTGCCGGTGCTTTGCACCTCGGCCCGAGCCCAGGGCACGCCCATCCCTGCGCCTGCCCCCGGGACCCGACACACAGGATCGGCGTGTCCTCGGGCAAACGGGACGCCCACCCGCCCCGCCCCACCGGAGTCTTCTGTCTCCGCTGGCAGGCACCTCGCCCCACACCCCCGCGCGTCCCCTCCCGTCTCCCACAAGAGCCAGGAGCCCTCCCTTCCCGCCGGCCACGGTGTCCCTGAAACACAGGGCACAAAGAGCCGGGACAAACCAGGGGACGGCGGGAGCAGCACCCCAACACACCACGCGCCATCGACTCCGGGGGAGACCACCACAAGGGCAGAGCAGGCACGCAGGCGCACAACCCTCACAACCAGGGTGCCTGGGGGCTGCCACTCTCCTCCCGCGGGCGGGTGCCTGGGCGGGGCTCAGAGACCACAGGCCCTCCGGAGACCCTGGCGGCCCGCCCCGGAGGCTTCAATGGTGACTGCCAACGCCAGGGCAATGCCTCCTTAGCGGAGCCCAGCCCCGGGCACGACCACACTCCGGTGGAGGAGCTGCCACTTCAACACAGCCTCAGTGCGTCTGTAACAGTCCGTGTGCCCGCCTGTGCGTCCCTCACACCCTCCCCCACCCCATATCCGTCGGGCTCTGTGACGTGCCTGTTGGGCTCTGGCTCTGGCTCAGGAGCTCTCTCCCCGCGTGCCAGCCCCCTCTTTCTCTGTCTCTGTCCATGTCTCTCTGTATGTCTAGATACACACATGTACATATACGAGCATATTTCCATCTCGCTCCCTCTTACTCCTCCTCCCGTTCTGTCTGTCTGTCCCTGTCCTGCGGGGACTCTAGCCCCTCTGCCCGCACAAGAATGCAGGATTTGGCGAGGCCAAGAGGGAACACCAACAGACCACGGATAGGGGGCTCATAGCACCATGTCTCACGGGCGGCTGGCTCGGAGACTCGGCAAGCCGGAGCCGCCCGATCCCCAGCCTGCCGGCCGATTCTCTGCCAACCAACAGACCCACCAACCTACCGACCCACCAAGCCGGCCAACTGCAGTCCGCGCCCCTCTGCAATTTGCAGTCCACAATCCGCGCTTCCTAGCTTGGCCACCGCAGCTCTGCCGGTGGCCAATGGCCAACTGGCAACAGCTGATGGCCAAGCGGTCACAGCTGATATCCATGCAGCCCGCACGCAGCACCCCTCCACGCGAGGCCCAGAGCCTGGAGAGTGCTCTCTGCGAGTCTGTCCCCACAGTCCCCGTCTGTCTCTCTCCGCCTCTCTCTTGCTCCGTCTCTGGCCTTCTCTCATCCTCTCTCTCACCTCCCTGGGTCAGGAGAGGTGACGTGTAGCCAGTGAAGTGAACAGTGATCGGGCGGGACGCCGGTCGCTGACGAGGGGCGAGAACCCAGAAAGAAGGCTGTGTGAGGAAGGGTGGCGGCAGACTGGAGGTGCTGCCCCCTGGTGGCGGGTGGCTCTCCCTGGCTTTGGGCCAGTGGGTGGGGCCGGCCAGGGCCAGGGCCTGGGTTGCACGTCCCTAGGGTGGAGGGGACTGAGAGGACCCTGCGACCCCCTCGGTGGCCCTGAGAGGTGGGGACAGCACAGCAGCAAGGGGGGTGTGCGGTTGTGGGGCTGGGGGGAGATGAGAGGGGTTGGGGTAGGGGGGCGGGGTAAAAGCCCTTCGGGGCCTGGGGAGGCCCAGGATGCCAGGGCGCCCAGACATATGTCACAGTCAGGGAAGTGACAGAGGCCCGTTAGAGCCACTGGGGGGCGCGAAGGGGCCTCGCTGCGGGCCAGGAGGAGCCCGTCGCCCACACCAGCGGCGTCTGGAGGAGGCGGGGAGCTGGCGGGAGGCGCTCGGGCAGACATGCTCGCCACCCGAGCGGCCCAGCAGCATGGCGTGCGCTCAGAAGCAGGTCGGGAGCAGGCTCTTGGAGTGCCGGGAGCCGGGTCCCAGCGCCTAAGGCCACACCACCCTGCACGCGCCAGATCTCGTCTGATCTCGGGAGCTAAGCAGGGAGGGGCCTGGTTAGTACTTGGATGGGAGACCGCCTGGGAATAGCTGCAGGCTTTTGCTCGCCTCTCCTTTTGCGCCGCGGCCCCGGCGTGGCTCCCTCCGAACCCCTGCCGCCCCTTGCCTCTCTGCAGCCGCCCAGCCAGCCGAAGGTCCCCCTGACCAGCAGAGGGTTAGCCGCCAGGCACTACAAGCTGGCAGCCCCGGCCGCACACCAGGCCCCTCGGCCAGGGCTCCCCCGCACACCCTCTTCTCAGTCCTCTTCAGTCCCGGAGGCTGTCATCTCGATCCCTTCGCCGACCTTCGATCGCCGCCACCGCCAACAGCGCTGCCCTCGCCCCCGCCGCCACCGCCAAATCCGCCGCCATCACCGCGCTCCCCACACCCCCCTCCAGCGCTGACCTCACCCCTGCCCCCGCCCTCGCCACCGCCATCGCTGTACTGCTTCAATCTCCCGCCTCTGCTCTCCCCTCCTCCGCCGCCAGCACCGCCCTCTTCCCCGCTACCGCCGCCGCCGGCGCCAACCCTCCCCGCGCCCAGCGCCCGCCGACACAGCCCCCAACGCTGCCGCCGCCTCCATCGCCGACCTCGCAACCCTCCCGCGCCGCAGCCGCCGCCGCCGCCGCCGCCGCCGCCGCCGCCGCCGCCGCCATCGCTGCTCGCGATCAGCCCCCGCTTCTCCCGCCGCCGCCGCGATCACCGCGCTCCCCACCCCCTCCGCCAGCGCTGCCCTCGCCCCCTCCCCGCCCCCGCTGCCGCCATCGCCGTACTCCCTCAAACTCCCTCCTCTGCTCTCCCCCCCTCGGCCGCCAGCACCGCGCTCCCCATCCCCGCCGCCAGCGCTGCCCTCTTCCCCACCCCCGCCCCCGCCGCCGCCATTGCCGCACTCCCTCAATCTCCCTCCTCTGCTCTCCCCGCCTCCTGCACCGCCATCTCCCCCGCCCCCGCCCCAGGCCCGCCTCCGCCACCATCGCCATACTCCCTCAATCTCCCGCCTCTGCTCTCCCGGCCTCCTCCGTCCCCGCCGCTGCCGCCGACGCCGCCGCCGCCGCCGCCATCGACCCCCGTGCCCCAGCGCCCACCGTCAAAGCCCCCATTGTCGCCACCGCCATCGCCGCCCTGGCGCCATCCTCGCGGTTGCCATCGCCTACCTCCCCACCCTCCCTCGCCTCCGCCGCGTCCCCCGCTGCCACTGCTGCCGCCGCCGCCGCCGCCGCCGCAGCCCCCCCCTCCGCAGCCGCCCAAGCCGCCGTCGCGGGGTCCTCCCACAACTCCCAAGCCCAGGGTTGCCTGCTGGTGCAGGCCTCCCCCAGCCTTGGGGGTGCGGTTGTTGGTAAACCTGGTGGCGGTAGGGGGGCGGGGTGTATGGCGGTCTGGGTCCGGGGAGTCCCAGGATGCCAGAGTTCCACGACTTCTGGCACCATCAGGGAAGTGGCAGTGTCCCATGGAGCCTCGGGTGGCGCGAAGGGGCCTCGCTGCCGGCCAGGAGTAGCCCGCCGCCCACGCCAGGGGCATTCGGAAGAGGCGGGGAGCCGGACTGGGGGGGGGGACGCGGTGCTGGCAGAGCCGGCCAGCAGGTCGATGCTCGCCACCGGAGCCGCGCATCTGCATGGCGGGCGCTCACGAGGCAGGCCGGGAGCAGGCTCTTGGGGCGCGGGGAGCCGAGTCCCATCGTCTATGGCCATACCACCCTGAACGCGCCCGATCTCCTCTGATCTCGGGAGCTAAGCAGGGAGGGGCCTGGTTAGTGCTTGGATGGGACACCGCCTGGGAATACCTGTAGGCTTTTGCTCGCCTCTCCTTTTGCGCCGCCGCCCCTGCGTGGCTCCCTCCGAACCCCTGCCGCCCCTTGCCCCTCTGCAGCCGCCCATCCAGCCGAAGGTCCCCCTGGCCAGAGGCCGGTCAGCCACCCGGCGCTACAAGCTGGCAGCCCCGGCCGCACACCAGGCCCGTCGGCCAGGGCTCACCCCCACACCCTCTTCTTAGTCCTCTTCGCTGAGGCAGGCAGTCAGCCAGCAGCAGTTAGCCGAGCCTGTGTCTCCGCCGGCAGGCACCTCTCCCCACACCCCCGCGCGCCCCCTCCCATCGCCCACAAGAGCCAGGAACCCTCCCTTCCCGCAGTGGCCCCAACACACAGGGTACAAAGAGCCGGGACAAAGCAGGGGACTGAGGGAGGAGCACCCCAACACACCGCACGCCCTCGGACTCCAGGAGAGACCACCACAAGGGGAAGTGCAGGCACGCAGGCACACAACACTCTCAACCAGGGTGCCTGTGGGCTGCCACTCTCCTCCCGCGGGGCGGGGGGTTCCTGGGCGGGGCTCGGAGCCCACTGGCCCTCCCGCCCGGCCCGGGGGCTTCAAGGGTGACTTTCAATGCCCGGGCACTGCCTCCTTAGTGGAGCCCAGCCACGGGCATGACCACACTTCGGTTGAGAAGCTGCCACTTCAAAGCAGCGTCAGTGCGTCTGTCCCAGTCCGTGTGCCCGCTTGTGCGTCCCTCCCCCCTCCACCACCCCATGTCTCTCTGGCTCTGTGACGTGCCTGTTGGGCTCTGGCTCTGGCTCAGGAGCTCTCTCCCCGCGTGCCAGCCCCCTCTTTCTCTGTCTCTGTCCATGTCTCTCTGTATGTCTAGGTACATACAGGTACATATAGGTGTATATTTCGATCTCGCTCCCTCTTTCTCCTCCTCCCGTTCTCTCTGTCGGTCCCTGTCCTGCGGGGACTCTAGTCCCTCTGCCCGCACAAGAACGCAGGATATGGCGAGGCCAAGAGGGAACACCAACAGAGCCACGGATAGGGGGCTCATAGCACTATGTCTCACGGGCGGCTGGCTCGGAGACACGGCAAGCCGGAGCCGCCCGATCCCCAACCTGTCGGCCGCTTCTCTGCCAACCCACCGACACACCGCCCGTCGACCCGCCAAGCGGGCCCACTGCAATCCGCGCCCCTCTGCAATTTGCAGTCCACCATCCGCGCTTCCTAGCTTGGCCACCGCAGCTCCTCCGGTGGCCAGTGGCCAACTGGCAACAGCTGATGGCCAAGCGGTCACAGCTGATGACCATGCAGCCCCCAAGCAGCACCCCTCCACGCGAGGCCCAGAGCCTGGAGAGTGCTCTCTGCGAGTCTGTCCCCACAGTCCCCGTCTGTCTCTCTCCGCCTCTCTCTTGCTCCGTCTCTGGCCTTCTCTCATCCTCTCTCTCACCTCCCTGGGTCAGGAGAGGTGACGTGTAGCCAGTGAAGGGACCGGACATCGGGCGGGGCTCCGGTCGCTGACGAGGGTTCCAGGGCCCAGACTGAAGGCTTGTGACGAAGGGTGGCTGCAGACTGGAGATGCTGCACCCTGGTGGCGCGGGTGGCTCTCCCTGGCTTTGGGCCTGTGGATGGGTCCGGTCAGGGCCAGGGCCTGGGTTGCACGTCCCTAGGGCCGGAGGGGACTGAGAGGACCCTGCGACCCCCTCGGTGGCCCTGAGAGGTGGGGACAGCACAGCAGCAAGGGGGGTGTGCGGTTGTGGGGCTGGGGGGAGATGAGAGGGGTTGGGGTAGGGGGGCGGGGTGAAAGCCCTTCGGGGCCTGGGGAGGCCCAGGATGCCAGGGCGCCCAGACATATGTCACAGTCAGGGAAGTGACAGAGGCCCGTGGAGCCACTGGGGGGCGCGAAGGGGCCTCGCTGCGGGCCAGGAGTAGCCCGTCGCCCACACCAGCGGCGTCCGGAGGAGGCGGGGAGCGGGCGGCAGGCGCTCGGGCAGACGTGCTCGCCACCCTAGCGGCCCAGCAGCACGGCGCGCGGTCAGAGGCAGGCCGGGAGCAGGCTCTTGGGGCGCGGGGAGCCGGGTCCCAGCGTCTACGGCCATACCACCCTGAACGCGCCCGATCTCCTCTGATCTCGGGAGCTAAGCAGGGAGGGGCCTGGTTAGTACTTGGATGGGAGACCGCCTGGGAATAGCTGCAGGCTTTTGCTCGCCTCTCCTTTTGCGCCGCCGCCCCGGCGTGGCTCCCTCCGAACCCCTGCCGCCCTTTGCCCCTCTGCAGCCGCCCAGGCAGCCGAAGGTCCCCCTGGCCAGAGGAGGGTCAGTCGCCCGGCACTACAAGCTCGCATCCCCGGCCGCACACCAGGCCTGTCGGCCAGGGCTCCCCCCCACTCCCTCTTCTTAGTGCTCTTCGCCGAGGCAGGCCGTCAGCCTGCAGCAGTCAGCCGCGTCTCGGTCGCCGCCGCCGCCGCCACCGCCATCGCAGGGCTCCCTCTCGCTCCCCGACCCTGCCGCCGCCGCAACCCCCAACGCCCAAGCCCAGGGCTGCCTGCCGGCGCAGGCCTCCACCAGGCTCTCTCCATCCCAGGACGTGCCGGTGCTTTGCACCTCGGCCCGAGCCCAGGGCACGCCCATCCCTGCGCCTGCCCCCGGGACCCGACACACAGGATCGGCGTGTCCTCGGGCAAACGGGACGCCCACCCGCCCCGCCCCACCGGAGTCTTCTGTCTCCGCTGGCAGGCACCTCGCCCCACACCCCCGCGCGTCCCCTCCCGTCTCCCACAAGAGCCAGGAGCCCTCCCTTCCCGCCGGCCACGGTGTCCCTGAAACACAGGGCACAAAGAGCCGGGACAAACCAGGGGACGGCGGGAGCAGCACCCCAACACACCACGCGCCATCGACTCCGGGGGAGACCACCACAAGGGCAGAGCAGGCACGCAGGCGCACAACCCTCACAACCAGGGTGCCTGGGGGCTGCCACTCTCCTCCCGCGGGCGGGTGCCTGGGCGGGGCTCAGAGACCACAGGCCCTCCGGAGACCCTGGCGGCCCGCCCCGGAGGCTTCAATGGTGACTGCCAACGCCAGGGCAATGCCTCCTTAGCGGAGCCCAGCCCCGGGCACGACCACACTCCGGTGGAGGAGCTGCCACTTCAACACAGCCTCAGTGCGTCTGTAACAGTCCGTGTGCCCGCCTGTGCGTCCCTCACACCCTCCCCCACCCCATATCCGTCGGGCTCTGTGACGTGCCTGTTGGGCTCTGGCTCTGGCTCAGGAGCTCTCTCCCCGCGTGCCAGCCCCCTCTTTCTCTGTCTCTGTCCATGTCTCTCTGTATGTCTAGATACACACATGTACATATACGAGCATATTTCCATCTCGCTCCCTCTTACTCCTCCTCCCGTTCTGTCTGTCTGTCCCTGTCCTGCGGGGACTCTAGCCCCTCTGCCCGCACAAGAATGCAGGATTTGGCGAGGCCAAGAGGGAACACCAACAGACCACGGATAGGGGGCTCATAGCACCATGTCTCACGGGCGGCTGGCTCGGAGACTCGGCAAGCCGGAGCCGCCCGATCCCCAGCCTGCCGGCCGATTCTCTGCCAACCAACAGACCCACCAACCTACCGACCCACCAAGCCGGCCAACTGCAGTCCGCGCCCCTCTGCAATTTGCAGTCCACAATCCGCGCTTCCTAGCTTGGCCACCGCAGCTCTGCCGGTGGCCAATGGCCAACTGGCAACAGCTGATGGCCAAGCGGTCACAGCTGATATCCATGCAGCCCGCACGCAGCACCCCTCCACGCGAGGCCCAGAGCCTGGAGAGTGCTCTCTGCGAGTCTGTCCCCACAGTCCCCGTCTGTCTCTCTCCGCCTCTCTCTTGCTCCGTCTCTGGCCTTCTCTCATCCTCTCTCTCACCTCCCTGGGTCAGGAGAGGTGACGTGTAGCCAGTGAAGTGAACAGTGATCGGGCGGGACGCCGGTCGCTGACGAGGGGCGAGAACCCAGAAAGAAGGCTGTGTGAGGAAGGGTGGCGGCAGACTGGAGGTGCTGCCCCCTGGTGGCGGGTGGCTCTCCCTGGCTTTGGGCCAGTGGGTGGGGCCGGCCAGGGCCAGGGCCTGGGTTGCACGTCCCTAGGGTGGAGGGGACTGAGAGGACCCTGCGACCCCCTCGGTGGCCCTGAGAGGTGGGGACAGCACAGCAGCAAGGGGGGTGTGCGGTTGTGGGGCTGGGGGGAGATGAGAGGGGTTGGGGTAGGGGGGCGGGGTAAAAGCCCTTCGGGGCCTGGGGAGGCCCAGGATGCCAGGGCGCCCAGACATATGTCACAGTCAGGGAAGTGACAGAGGCCCGTTAGAGCCACTGGGGGGCGCGAAGGGGCCTCGCTGCGGGCCAGGAGGAGCCCGTCGCCCACACCAGCGGCGTCTGGAGGAGGCGGGGAGCTGGCGGGAGGCGCTCGGGCAGACATGCTCGCCACCCGAGCGGCCCAGCAGCATGGCGTGCGCTCAGAAGCAGGTCGGGAGCAGGCTCTTGGAGTGCCGGGAGCCGGGTCCCAGCGCCTAAGGCCACACCACCCTGCACGCGCCAGATCTCGTCTGATCTCGGGAGCTAAGCAGGGAGGGGCCTGGTTAGTACTTGGATGGGAGACCGCCTGGGAATAGCTGCAGGCTTTTGCTCGCCTCTCCTTTTGCGCCGCGGCCCCGGCGTGGCTCCCTCCGAACCCCTGCCGCCCCTTGCCTCTCTGCAGCCGCCCAGCCAGCCGAAGGTCCCCCTGACCAGCAGAGGGTTAGCCGCCAGGCACTACAAGCTGGCAGCCCCGGCCGCACACCAGGCCCCTCGGCCAGGGCTCCCCCGCACACCCTCTTCTCAGTCCTCTTCAGTCCCGGAGGCTGTCATCTCGATCCCTTCGCCGACCTTCGATCGCCGCCACCGCCAACAGCGCTGCCCTCGCCCCCGCCGCCACCGCCAAATCCACCGCCATCACCGCGCTCCCCACACCCCCCTCCAGCGCTGACCTCACCCCTGCCCCCGCCCTCGCCACCGCCATCGCTGTACTGCTTCAATCTCCCGCCTCTGCTCTCCCCTCCTCCGCCGCCAGCACCGCCCTCTTCCCCGCTACCGCCGCCGCCGGCGCCAACCCTCCCCGCGCCCAGCGCCCGCCGACACAGCCCCCAACGCTGCCGCCGCCTCCATCGCCGACCTCGCAACCCTCCCGCGCCGCAGCCGCCGCCGCCGCCGCCGCCGCCATCGCTGCTCGCGATCAGCCCCCGCTTCTCCCGCCGCCGCCGCGATCACCGCGCTCCCCACCCCCTCCGCCAGCGCTGCCCTCGCCCCCTCCCCGCCCCCGCTGCCGCCATCGCCGTACTCCCTCAAACTCCCTCCTCTGCTCTCCCCCCCTCGGCCGCCAGCACCGCGCTCCCCATCCCCGCCGCCAGCGCTGCCCTCTTCCCCACCCCCGCCCCCGCCGCCGCCATTGCCGCACTCCCTCAATCTCCCTCCTCTGCTCTCCCCGCCTCCTGCACCGCCATCTCCCCCGCCCCCGCCCCAGGCCCGCCTCCGCCACCATCGCCATACTCCCTCAATCTCCCGCCTCTGCTCTCCCGGCCTCCTCCGCCCCCGCCGCTGCCGCCGACGCCGCCGCCGCCGCCGCCATCGACCCCCGTGCCCCAGCGCCCACCGTCAAAGCCCCCATTGTCGCCACCGCCATCGCCGCCCTGGCGCCATCCTCGCGGTTGCCATCGCCTACCTCCCCACCCTCCCTCGCCTCCGCCGCGTCCCCCGCTGCCACTGCTGCCGCCGCCGCCGCCGCCGCCGCAGCCCCCCCCTCCGCAGCCGCCCAAGCCGCCGTCGCGGGGTCCTCCCACAACTCCCAAGCCCAGGGTTGCCTGCTGGTGCAGGCCTCCCCCAGCCTTGGGGGTGCGGTTGTTGGTAAACCTGGTGGCGGTAGGGGGGCGGGGTGTATGGCGGTCTGGGTCCGGGGAGTCCCAGGATGCCAGAGTTCCACGACTTCTGGCACCATCAGGGAAGTGGCAGTGTCCCATGGAGCCTCGGGTGGCGCGAAGGGGCCTCGCTGCCGGCCAGGAGTAGCCCGCCGCCCACGCCAGGGGCATTCGGAAGAGGCGGGGAGCCGGACTGGGGGGGGGGGGACGCGGTGCTGGCAGAGCCGGCCAGCGGGTCGATGCTCGCCACCGGAGCCGCGCATCTGCATGGCGGGCGCTCACGAGGCAGGCCGGGAGCAGGCTCTTGGGGCGCGGGGAGCCGAGTCCCATCGTCTATGGCCATACCACCCTGAACGCGCCCGATCTCCTCTGATCTCGGGAGCTAAGCAGGGAGGGGCCTGGTTAGTGCTTGGATGGGACACCGCCTGGGAATACCTGTAGGCTTTTGCTCGCCTCTCCTTTTGCGCCGCCGCCCCTGCGTGGCTCCCTCCGAACCCCTGCCGCCCCTTGCCCCTCTGCAGCCGCCCATCCAGCCGAAGGTCCCCCTGGCCAGAGGCCGGTCAGCCACCCGGCGCTACAAGCTGGCAGCCCCGGCCGCACACCAGGCCCGTCGGCCAGGGCTCACCCCCACACCCTCTTCTTAGTCCTCTTCGCTGAGGCAGGCAGTCAGCCAGCAGCAGTTAGCCGAGCCTGTGTCTCCGCCGGCAGGCACCTCTCCCCACACCCCCGCGCGCCCCCTCCCATCGCCCACAAGAGCCAGGAACCCTCCCTTCCCGCAGTGGCCCCAACACACAGGGTACAAAGAGCCGGGACAAAGCAGGGGACTGAGGGAGGAGCACCCCAACACACCGCACGCCCTCGGACTCCAGGAGAGACCACCACAAGGGGAAGTGCAGGCACGCAGGCACACAACACTCTCAACCAGGGTGCCTGTGGGCTGCCACTCTCCTCCCGCGGGGCGGGGGGTTCCTGGGCGGGGCTCGGAGCCCACTGGCCCTCCCGCCCGGCCCGGGGGCTTCAAGGGTGACTTTCAATGCCCGGGCACTGCCTCCTTAGTGGAGCCCAGCCACGGGCATGACCACACTTCGGTTGAGAAGCTGCCACTTCAAAGCAGCGTCAGTGCGTCTGTCCCAGTCCGTGTGCCCGCTTGTGCGTCCCTCCCCCCTCCACCACCCCATGTCTCTCTGGCTCTGTGACGTGCCTGTTGGGCTCTGGCTCTGGCTCAGGAGCTCTCTCCCCGCGTGCCAGCCCCCTCTTTCTCTGTCTCTGTCCATGTCTCTCTGTATGTCTAGGTACATACAGGTACATATAGGTGTATATTTCGATCTCGCTCCCTCTTTCTCCTCCTCCCGTTCTCTCTGTCGGTCCCTGTCCTGCGGGGACTCTAGTCCCTCTGCCCGCACAAGAACGCAGGATATGGCGAGGCCAAGAGGGAACACCAACAGAGCCACGGATAGGGGGCTCATAGCACTATGTCTCACGGGCGGCTGGCTCGGAGACACGGCAAGCCGGAGCCGCCCGATCCCCAACCTGTCGGCCGCTTCTCTGCCAACCCACCGACACACCGCCCGTCGACCCGCCAAGCGGGCCCACTGCAATCCGCGCCCCTCTGCAATTTGCAGTCCACCATCCGCGCTTCCTAGCTTGGCCACCGCAGCTCCTCCGGTGGCCAGTGGCCAACTGGCAACAGCTGATGGCCAAGCGGTCACAGCTGATGACCATGCAGCCCCCAAGCAGCACCCCTCCACGCGAGGCCCAGAGCCTGGAGAGTGCTCTCTGCGAGTCTGTCCCCACAGTCCCCGTCTGTCTCTCTCCGCCTCTCTCTTGCTCCGTCTCTGGCCTTCTCTCATCCTCTCTCTCACCTCCCTGGGTCAGGAGAGGTGACGTGTAGCCAGTGAAGGGACCGGACATCGGGCGGGGCTCCGGTCGCTGACGAGGGTTCCAGGGCCCAGACTGAAGGCTTGTGACGAAGGGTGGCTGCAGACTGGAGATGCTGCACCCTGGTGGCGCGGGTGGCTCTCCCTGGCTTTGGGCCTGTGGATGGGTCCGGTCAGGGCCAGGGCCTGGGTTGCACGTCCCTAGGGCCGGAGGGGACTGAGAGGACCCTGCGACCCCCTCGGTGGCCCTGAGAGGTGGGGACAGCACAGCAGCAAGGGGGGTGTGCGGTTGTGGGGCTGGGGGGAGATGAGAGGGGTTGGGGTAGGGGGGCGGGGTGAAAGCCCTTCGGGGCCTGGGGAGGCCCAGGATGCCAGGGCGCCCAGACATATGTCACAGTCAGGGAAGTGACAGAGGCCCGTGGAGCCACTGGGGGGCGCGAAGGGGCCTCGCTGCGGGCCAGGAGTAGCCCGTCGCCCACACCAGCGGCGTCCGGAGGAGGCGGGGAGCGGGCGGCAGGCGCTCGGGCAGACGTGCTCGCCACCCTAGCGGCCCAGCAGCACGGCGCGCGGTCAGAGGCAGGCCGGGAGCAGGCTCTTGGGGCGCGGGGAGCCGGGTCCCAGCGTCTACGGCCATACCACCCTGAACGCGCCCGATCTCCTCTGATCTCGGGAGCTAAGCAGGGAGGGGCCTGGTTAGTACTTGGATGGGAGACCGCCTGGGAATAGCTGCAGGCTTTTGCTCGCCTCTCCTTTTGCGCCGCCGCCCCGGCGTGGCTCCCTCCGAACCCCTGCCGCCCTTTGCCCCTCTGCAGCCGCCCAGGCAGCCGAAGGTCCCCCTGGCCAGAGGAGGGTCAGTCGCCCGGCACTACAAGCTCGCATCCCCGGCCGCACACCAGGCCTGTCGGCCAGGGCTCCCCCCCACTCCCTCTTCTTAGTGCTCTTCGCCGAGGCAGGCCGTCAGCCTGCAGCAGTCAGCCGCGTCTCGGTCGCCGCCGCCGCCGCCACCGCCATCGCAGGGCTCCCTCTCGCTCCCCGACCCTGCCGCCGCCGCAACCCCCAACGCCCAAGCCCAGGGCTGCCTGCCGGCGCAGGCCTCCACCAGGCTCTCTCCATCCCAGGACGTGCCGGTGCTTTGCACCTCGGCCCGAGCCCAGGGCACGCCCATCCCTGCGCCTGCCCCCGGGACCCGACACACAGGATCGGCGTGTCCTCGGGCAAACGGGACGCCCACCCGCCCCGCCCCACCGGAGTCTTCTGTCTCCGCTGGCAGGCACCTCGCCCCACACCCCCGCGCGTCCCCTCCCGTCTCCCACAAGAGCCAGGAGCCCTCCCTTCCCGCCGGCCACGGTGTCCCTGAAACACAGGGCACAAAGAGCCGGGACAAACCAGGGGACGGCGGGAGCAGCACCCCAACACACCACGCGCCATCGACTCCGGGGGAGACCACCACAAGGGCAGAGCAGGCACGCAGGCGCACAACCCTCACAACCAGGGTGCCTGGGGGCTGCCACTCTCCTCCCGCGGGCGGGTGCCTGGGCGGGGCTCAGAGACCACAGGCCCTCCGGAGACCCTGGCGGCCCGCCCCGGAGGCTTCAATGGTGACTGCCAACGCCAGGGCAATGCCTCCTTAGCGGAGCCCAGCCCCGGGCACGACCACACTCCGGTGGAGGAGCTGCCACTTCAACACAGCCTCAGTGCGTCTGTAACAGTCCGTGTGCCCGCCTGTGCGTCCCTCACACCCTCCCCCACCCCATATCCGTCGGGCTCTGTGACGTGCCTGTTGGGCTCTGGCTCTGGCTCAGGAGCTCTCTCCCCGCGTGCCAGCCCCCTCTTTCTCTGTCTCTGTCCATGTCTCTCTGTATGTCTAGATACACACATGTACATATACGAGCATATTTCCATCTCGCTCCCTCTTACTCCTCCTCCCGTTCTGTCTGTCTGTCCCTGTCCTGCGGGGACTCTAGCCCCTCTGCCCGCACAAGAATGCAGGATTTGGCGAGGCCAAGAGGGAACACCAACAGACCACGGATAGGGGGCTCATAGCACCATGTCTCACGGGCGGCTGGCTCGGAGACTCGGCAAGCCGGAGCCGCCCGATCCCCAGCCTGCCGGCCGATTCTCTGCCAACCAACAGACCCACCAACCTACCGACCCACCAAGCCGGCCAACTGCAGTCCGCGCCCCTCTGCAATTTGCAGTCCACAATCCGCGCTTCCTAGCTTGGCCACCGCAGCTCTGCCGGTGGCCAATGGCCAACTGGCAACAGCTGATGGCCAAGCGGTCACAGCTGATATCCATGCAGCCCGCACGCAGCACCCCTCCACGCGAGGCCCAGAGCCTGGAGAGTGCTCTCTGCGAGTCTGTCCCCACAGTCCCCGTCTGTCTCTCTCCGCCTCTCTCTTGCTCCGTCTCTGGCCTTCTCTCATCCTCTCTCTCACCTCCCTGGGTCAGGAGAGGTGACGTGTAGCCAGTGAAGTGAACAGTGATCGGGCGGGACGCCGGTCGCTGACGAGGGGCGAGAACCCAGAAAGAAGGCTGTGTGAGGAAGGGTGGCGGCAGACTGGAGGTGCTGCCCCCTGGTGGCGGGTGGCTCTCCCTGGCTTTGGGCCAGTGGGTGGGGCCGGCCAGGGCCAGGGCCTGGGTTGCACGTCCCTAGGGTGGAGGGGACTGAGAGGACCCTGCGACCCCCTCGGTGGCCCTGAGAGGTGGGGACAGCACAGCAGCAAGGGGGGTGTGCGGTTGTGGGGCTGGGGGGAGATGAGAGGGGTTGGGGTAGGGGGGCGGGGTAAAAGCCCTTCGGGGCCTGGGGAGGCCCAGGATGCCAGGGCGCCCAGACATATGTCACAGTCAGGGAAGTGACAGAGGCCCGTTAGAGCCACTGGGGGGCGCGAAGGGGCCTCGCTGCGGGCCAGGAGGAGCCCGTCGCCCACACCAGCGGCGTCTGGAGGAGGCGGGGAGCTGGCGGGAGGCGCTCGGGCAGACATGCTCGCCACCCGAGCGGCCCAGCAGCATGGCGTGCGCTCAGAAGCAGGTCGGGAGCAGGCTCTTGGAGTGCCGGGAGCCGGGTCCCAGCGCCTAAGGCCACACCACCCTGCACGCGCCAGATCTCGTCTGATCTCGGGAGCTAAGCAGGGAGGGGCCTGGTTAGTACTTGGATGGGAGACCGCCTGGGAATAGCTGCAGGCTTTTGCTCGCCTCTCCTTTTGCGCCGCGGCCCCGGCGTGGCTCCCTCCGAACCCCTGCCGCCCCTTGCCTCTCTGCAGCCGCCCAGCCAGCCGAAGGTCCCCCTGACCAGCAGAGGGTTAGCCGCCAGGCACTACAAGCTGGCAGCCCCGGCCGCACACCAGGCCCCTCGGCCAGGGCTCCCCCGCACACCCTCTTCTCAGTCCTCTTCAGTCCCGGAGGCTGTCATCTCGATCCCTTCGCCGACCTTCGATCGCCGCCACCGCCAACAGCGCTGCCCTCGCCCCCGCCGCCACCGCCAAATCCACCGCCATCACCGCGCTCCCCACACCCCCCTCCAGCGCTGACCTCACCCCTGCCCCCGCCCTCGCCACCGCCATCGCTGTACTGCTTCAATCTCCCGCCTCTGCTCTCCCCTCCTCCGCCGCCAGCACCGCCCTCTTCCCCGCTACCGCCGCCGCCGGCGCCAACCCTCCCCGCGCCCAGCGCCCGCCGACACAGCCCCCAACGCTGCCGCCGCCTCCATCGCCGACCTCGCAACCCTCCCGCGCCGCAGCCGCCGCCGCCGCCGCCGCCGCCATCGCTGCTCGCGATCAGCCCCCGCTTCTCCCGCCGCCGCCGCGATCACCGCGCTCCCCACCCCCTCCGCCAGCGCTGCCCTCGCCCCCTCCCCGCCCCCGCTGCCGCCATCGCCGTACTCCCTCAAACTCCCTCCTCTGCTCTCCCCCCCTCGGCCGCCAGCACCGCGCTCCCCATCCCCGCCGCCAGCGCTGCCCTCTTCCCCACCCCCGCCCCCGCCGCCGCCATTGCCGCACTCCCTCAATCTCCCTCCTCTGCTCTCCCCGCCTCCTGCACCGCCATCTCCCCCGCCCCCGCCCCAGGCCCGCCTCCGCCACCATCGCCATACTCCCTCAATCTCCCGCCTCTGCTCTCCCGGCCTCCTCCGCCCCCGCCGCTGCCGCCGACGCCGCCGCCGCCGCCGCCATCGACCCCCGTGCCCCAGCGCCCACCGTCAAAGCCCCCATTGTCGCCACCGCCATCGCCGCCCTGGCGCCATCCTCGCGGTTGCCATCGCCTACCTCCCCACCCTCCCTCGCCTCCGCCGCGTCCCCCGCTGCCACTGCTGCCGCCGCCGCCGCCGCCGCCGCAGCCCCCCCCTCCGCAGCCGCCCAAGCCGCCGTCGCGGGGTCCTCCCACAACTCCCAAGCCCAGGGTTGCCTGCTGGTGCAGGCCTCCCCCAGCCTTGGGGGTGCGGTTGTTGGTAAACCTGGTGGCGGTAGGGGGGCGGGGTGTATGGCGGTCTGGGTCCGGGGAGTCCCAGGATGCCAGAGTTCCACGACTTCTGGCACCATCAGGGAAGTGGCAGTGTCCCATGGAGCCTCGGGTGGCGCGAAGGGGCCTCGCTGCCGGCCAGGAGTAGCCCGCCGCCCACGCCAGGGGCATTCGGAAGAGGCGGGGAGCCGGACTGGGGGGGGGGGGGACGCGGTGCTGGCAGAGCCGGCCAGCGGGTCGATGCTCGCCACCGGAGCCGCGCATCTGCATGGCGGGCGCTCACGAGGCAGGCCGGGAGCAGGCTCTTGGGGCGCGGGGAGCCGAGTCCCATCGTCTATGGCCATACCACCCTGAACGCGCCCGATCTCCTCTGATCTCGGGAGCTAAGCAGGGAGGGGCCTGGTTAGTGCTTGGATGGGACACCGCCTGGGAATACCTGTAGGCTTTTGCTCGCCTCTCCTTTTGCGCCGCCGCCCCTGCGTGGCTCCCTCCGAACCCCTGCCGCCCCTTGCCCCTCTGCAGCCGCCCATCCAGCCGAAGGTCCCCCTGGCCAGAGGCCGGTCAGCCACCCGGCGCTACAAGCTGGCAGCCCCGGCCGCACACCAGGCCCGTCGGCCAGGGCTCACCCCCACACCCTCTTCTTAGTCCTCTTCGCTGAGGCAGGCAGTCAGCCAGCAGCAGTTAGCCGAGCCTGTGTCTCCGCCGGCAGGCACCTCTCCCCACACCCCCGCGCGCCCCCTCCCATCGCCCACAAGAGCCAGGAACCCTCCCTTCCCGCAGTGGCCCCAACACACAGGGTACAAAGAGCCGGGACAAAGCAGGGGACTGAGGGAGGAGCACCCCAACACACCGCACGCCCTCGGACTCCAGGAGAGACCACCACAAGGGGAAGTGCAGGCACGCAGGCACACAACACTCTCAACCAGGGTGCCTGTGGGCTGCCACTCTCCTCCCGCGGGGCGGGGGGTTCCTGGGCGGGGCTCGGAGCCCACTGGCCCTCCCGCCCGGCCCGGGGGCTTCAAGGGTGACTTTCAATGCCCGGGCACTGCCTCCTTAGTGGAGCCCAGCCACGGGCATGACCACACTTCGGTTGAGAAGCTGCCACTTCAAAGCAGCGTCAGTGCGTCTGTCCCAGTCCGTGTGCCCGCTTGTGCGTCCCTCCCCCCTCCCCCACCCCATGTCTCTCTGGCTCTGTGACGTGCCTGTTGGGCTCTGGCTCTGGCTCAGGAGCTCTCTCCCCGCGTGCCAGCCCCCTCTTTCTCTGTCTCTGTCCATGTCTCTCTGTATGTCTAGGTACATACAGGTACATATAGGTGTATATTTCGATCTCGCTCCCTCTTTCTCCTCCTCCCGTTCTCTCTGTCGGTCCCTGTCCTGCGGGGACTCTAGTCCCTCTGCCCGCACAAGAACGCAGGATATGGCGAGGCCAAGAGGGAACACCAACAGAGCCACGGATAGGGGGCTCATAGCACTATGTCTCACGGGCGGCTGGCTCGGAGACACGGCAAGCCGGAGCCGCCCGATCCCCAACCTGTCGGCCGCTTCTCTGCCAACCCACCGACACACCGCCCGTCGACCCGCCAAGCGGGCCCACTGCAATCCGCGCCCCTCTGCAATTTGCAGTCCACCATCCGCGCTTCCTAGCTTGGCCACCGCAGCTCCTCCGGTGGCCAGTGGCCAACTGGCAACAGCTGATGGCCAAGCGGTCACAGCTGATGACCATGCAGCCCCCAAGCAGCACCCCTCCACGCGAGGCCCAGAGCCTGGAGAGTGCTCTCTGCGAGTCTGTCCCCACAGTCCCCGTCTGTCTCTCTCCGCCTCTCTCTTGCTCCGTCTCTGGCCTTCTCTCATCCTCTCTCTCACCTCCCTGGGTCAGGAGAGGTGACGTGTAGCCAGTGAAGGGACCGGACATCGGGCGGGGCTCCGGTCGCTGACGAGGGTTCCAGGGCCCAGACTGAAGGCTTGTGACGAAGGGTGGCTGCAGACTGGAGATGCTGCACCCTGGTGGCGCGGGTGGCTCTCCCTGGCTTTGGGCCTGTGGATGGGTCCGGTCAGGGCCAGGGCCTGGGTTGCACGTCCCTAGGGCCGGAGGGGACTGAGAGGACCCTGCGACCCCCTCGGTGGCCCTGAGAGGTGGGGACAGCACAGCAGCAAGGGGGGTGTGCGGTTGTGGGGCTGGGGGGAGATGAGAGGGGTTGGGGTAGGGGGGCGGGGTGAAAGCCCTTCGGGGCCTGGGGAGGCCCAGGATGCCAGGGCGCCCAGACATATGTCACAGTCAGGGAAGTGACAGAGGCCCGTGGAGCCACTGGGGGGCGCGAAGGGGCCTCGCTGCGGGCCAGGAGTAGCCCGTCGCCCACACCAGCGGCGTCCGGAGGAGGCGGGGAGCGGGCGGCAGGCGCTCGGGCAGACGTGCTCGCCACCCTAGCGGCCCAGCAGCACGGCGCGCGGTCAGAGGCAGGCCGGGAGCAGGCTCTTGGGGCGCGGGGAGCCGGGTCCCAGCGTCTACGGCCATACCACCCTGAACGCGCCCGATCTCCTCTGATCTCGGGAGCTAAGCAGGGAGGGGCCTGGTTAGTACTTGGATGGGAGACCGCCTGGGAATAGCTGCAGGCTTTTGCTCGCCTCTCCTTTTGCGCCGCCGCCCCGGCGTGGCTCCCTCCGAACCCCTGCCGCCCTTTGCCCCTCTGCAGCCGCCCAGGCAGCCGAAGGTCCCCCTGGCCAGAGGAGGGTCAGTCGCCCGGCACTACAAGCTCGCATCCCCGGCCGCACACCAGGCCTGTCGGCCAGGGCTCCCCCCCACTCCCTCTTCTTAGTGCTCTTCGCCGAGGCAGGCCGTCAGCCTGCAGCAGTCAGCCGCGTCTCGGTCGCCGCCGCCGCCGCCACCGCCATCGCAGGGCTCCCTCTCGCTCCCCGACCCTGCCGCCGCCGCAACCCCCAACGCCCAAGCCCAGGGCTGCCTGCCGGCGCAGGCCTCCACCAGGCTCTCTCCATCCCAGGACGTGCCGGTGCTTTGCACCTCGGCCCGAGCCCAGGGCACGCCCATCCCTGCGCCTGCCCCCGGGACCCGACACACAGGATCGGCGTGTCCTCGGGCAAACGGGACGCCCACCCGCCCCGCCCCACCGGAGTCTTCTGTCTCCGCTGGCAGGCACCTCGCCCCACACCCCCGCGCGTCCCCTCCCGTCTCCCACAAGAGCCAGGAGCCCTCCCTTCCCGCCGGCCACGGTGTCCCTGAAACACAGGGCACAAAGAGCCGGGACAAACCAGGGGACGGCGGGAGCAGCACCCCAACACACCACGCGCCATCGACTCCGGGGGAGACCACCACAAGGGCAGAGCAGGCACGCAGGCGCACAACCCTCACAACCAGGGTGCCTGGGGGCTGCCACTCTCCTCCCGCGGGCGGGTGCCTGGGCGGGGCTCAGAGACCACAGGCCCTCCGGAGACCCTGGCGGCCCGCCCCGGAGGCTTCAATGGTGACTGCCAACGCCAGGGCAATGCCTCCTTAGCGGAGCCCAGCCCCGGGCACGACCACACTCCGGTGGAGGAGCTGCCACTTCAACACAGCCTCAGTGCGTCTGTAACAGTCCGTGTGCCCGCCTGTGCGTCCCTCACACCCTCCCCCACCCCATATCCGTCGGGCTCTGTGACGTGCCTGTTGGGCTCTGGCTCTGGCTCAGGAGCTCTCTCCCCGCGTGCCAGCCCCCTCTTTCTCTGTCTCTGTCCATGTCTCTCTGTATGTCTAGATACACACATGTACATATACGAGCATATTTCCATCTCGCTCCCTCTTACTCCTCCTCCCGTTCTGTCTGTCTGTCCCTGTCCTGCGGGGACTCTAGCCCCTCTGCCCGCACAAGAATGCAGGATTTGGCGAGGCCAAGAGGGAACACCAACAGACCACGGATAGGGGGCTCATAGCACCATGTCTCACGGGCGGCTGGCTCGGAGACTCGGCAAGCCGGAGCCGCCCGATCCCCAGCCTGCCGGCCGATTCTCTGCCAACCAACAGACCCACCAACCTACCGACCCACCAAGCCGGCCAACTGCAGTCCGCGCCCCTCTGCAATTTGCAGTCCACAATCCGCGCTTCCTAGCTTGGCCACCGCAGCTCTGCCGGTGGCCAATGGCCAACTGGCAACAGCTGATGGCCAAGCGGTCACAGCTGATATCCATGCAGCCCGCACGCAGCACCCCTCCACGCGAGGCCCAGAGCCTGGAGAGTGCTCTCTGCGAGTCTGTCCCCACAGTCCCCGTCTGTCTCTCTCCGCCTCTCTCTTGCTCCGTCTCTGGCCTTCTCTCATCCTCTCTCTCACCTCCCTGGGTCAGGAGAGGTGACGTGTAGCCAGTGAAGTGAACAGTGATCGGGCGGGACGCCGGTCGCTGACGAGGGGCGAGAACCCAGAAAGAAGGCTGTGTGAGGAAGGGTGGCGGCAGACTGGAGGTGCTGCCCCCTGGTGGCGGGTGGCTCTCCCTGGCTTTGGGCCAGTGGGTGGGGCCGGCCAGGGCCAGGGCCTGGGTTGCACGTCCCTAGGGTGGAGGGGACTGAGAGGACCCTGCGACCCCCTCGGTGGCCCTGAGAGGTGGGGACAGCACAGCAGCAAGGGGGGTGTGCGGTTGTGGGGCTGGGGGGAGATGAGAGGGGTTGGGGTAGGGGGGCGGGGTAAAAGCCCTTCGGGGCCTGGGGAGGCCCAGGATGCCAGGGCGCCCAGACATATGTCACAGTCAGGGAAGTGACAGAGGCCCGTTAGAGCCACTGGGGGGCGCGAAGGGGCCTCGCTGCGGGCCAGGAGGAGCCCGTCGCCCACACCAGCGGCGTCTGGAGGAGGCGGGGAGCTGGCGGGAGGCGCTCGGGCAGACATGCTCGCCACCCGAGCGGCCCAGCAGCATGGCGTGCGCTCAGAAGCAGGTCGGGAGCAGGCTCTTGGAGTGCCGGGAGCCGGGTCCCAGCGCCTAAGGCCACACCACCCTGCACGCGCCAGATCTCGTCTGATCTCGGGAGCTAAGCAGGGAGGGGCCTGGTTAGTACTTGGATGGGAGACCGCCTGGGAATAGCTGCAGGCTTTTGCTCGCCTCTCCTTTTGCGCCGCGGCCCCGGCGTGGCTCCCTCCGAACCCCTGCCGCCCCTTGCCTCTCTGCAGCCGCCCAGCCAGCCGAAGGTCCCCCTGACCAGCAGAGGGTTAGCCGCCAGGCACTACAAGCTGGCAGCCCCGGCCGCACACCAGGCCCCTCGGCCAGGGCTCCCCCGCACACCCTCTTCTCAGTCCTCTTCAGTCCCGGAGGCTGTCATCTCGATCCCTTCGCCGACCTTCGATCGCCGCCACCGCCAACAGCGCTGCCCTCGCCCCCGCCGCCACCGCCAAATCCGCCGCCATCACCGCGCTCCCCACACCCCCCTCCAGCGCTGACCTCACCCCTGCCCCCGCCCTCGCCACCGCCATCGCTGTACTGCTTCAATCTCCCGCCTCTGCTCTCCCCTCCTCCGCCGCCAGCACCGCCCTCTTCCCCGCTACCGCCGCCGCCGGCGCCAACCCTCCCCGCGCCCAGCGCCCGCCGACACAGCCCCCAACGCTGCCGCCGCCTCCATCGCCGACCTCGCAACCCTCCCGCGCCGCAGCCGCCGCCGCCGCCGCCGCCGCCGCCGCCGCCGCCATCGCTGCTCGCGATCAGCCCCCGCTTCTCCCGCCGCCGCCGCGATCACCGCGCTCCCCACCCCCTCCGCCAGCGCTGCCCTCGCCCCCTCCCCGCCCCCGCTGCCGCCATCGCCGTACTCCCTCAAACTCCCTCCTCTGCTCTCCCCCCCTCGGCCGCCAGCACCGCGCTCCCCATCCCCGCCGCCAGCGCTGCCCTCTTCCCCACCCCCGCCCCCGCCGCCGCCATTGCCGCACTCCCTCAATCTCCCTCCTCTGCTCTCCCCGCCTCCTGCACCGCCATCTCCCCCGCCCCCGCCCCAGGCCCGCCTCCGCCACCATCGCCATACTCCCTCAATCTCCCGCCTCTGCTCTCCCGGCCTCCTCCGTCCCCGCCGCTGCCGCCGACGCCGCCGCCGCCGCCGCCGCCATCGACCCCCGTGCCCCAGCGCCCACCGTCAAAGCCCCCATTGTCGCCACCGCCATCGCCGCCCTGGCGCCATCCTCGCGGTTGCCATCGCCTACCTCCCCACCCTCCCTCGCCTCCGCCGCGTCCCCCGCTGCCACTGCTGCCGCCGCCGCCGCCGCCGCCGCAGCCCCCCCCTCCGCAGCCGCCCAAGCCGCCGTCGCGGGGTCCTCCCACAACTCCCAAGCCCAGGGTTGCCTGCTGGTGCAGGCCTCCCCCAGCCTTGGGGGTGCGGTTGTTGGTAAACCTGGTGGCGGTAGGGGGGCGGGGTGTATGGCGGTCTGGGTCCGGGGAGTCCCAGGATGCCAGAGTTCCACGACTTCTGGCACCATCAGGGAAGTGGCAGTGTCCCATGGAGCCTCGGGTGGCGCGAAGGGGCCTCGCTGCCGGCCAGGAGTAGCCCGCCGCCCACGCCAGGGGCATTCGGAAGAGGCGGGGAGCCGGACTGGGGGGGGGGACGCGGTGCTGGCAGAGCCGGCCAGCGGGTCGATGCTCGCCACCGGAGCCGCGCATCTGCATGGCGGGCGCTCACGAGGCAGGCCGGGAGCAGGCTCTTGGGGCGCGGGGAGCCGAGTCCCATCGTCTATGGCCATACCACCCTGAACGCGCCCGATCTCCTCTGATCTCGGGAGCTAAGCAGGGAGGGGCCTGGTTAGTGCTTGGATGGGACACCGCCTGGGAATACCTGTAGGCTTTTGCTCGCCTCTCCTTTTGCGCCGCCGCCCCTGCGTGGCTCCCTCCGAACCCCTGCCGCCCCTTGCCCCTCTGCAGCCGCCCATCCAGCCGAAGGTCCCCCTGGCCAGAGGCCGGTCAGCCACCCGGCGCTACAAGCTGGCAGCCCCGGCCGCACACCAGGCCCGTCGGCCAGGGCTCACCCCCACACCCTCTTCTTAGTCCTCTTCGCTGAGGCAGGCAGTCAGCCAGCAGCAGTTAGCCGAGCCTGTGTCTCCGCCGGCAGGCACCTCTCCCCACACCCCCGCGCGCCCCCTCCCATCGCCCACAAGAGCCAGGAACCCTCCCTTCCCGCAGTGGCCCCAACACACAGGGTACAAAGAGCCGGGACAAAGCAGGGGACTGAGGGAGGAGCACCCCAACACACCGCACGCCCTCGGACTCCAGGAGAGACCACCACAAGGGGAAGTGCAGGCACGCAGGCACACAACACTCTCAACCAGGGTGCCTGTGGGCTGCCACTCTCCTCCCGCGGGGCGGGGGGTTCCTGGGCGGGGCTCGGAGCCCACTGGCCCTCCCGCCCGGCCCGGGGGCTTCAAGGGTGACTTTCAATGCCCGGGCACTGCCTCCTTAGTGGAGCCCAGCCACGGGCATGACCACACTTCGGTTGAGAAGCTGCCACTTCAAAGCAGCGTCAGTGCGTCTGTCCCAGTCCGTGTGCCCGCTTGTGCGTCCCTCCCCCCTCCCCCACCCCATGTCTCTCTGGCTCTGTGACGTGCCTGTTGGGCTCTGGCTCTGGCTCAGGAGCTCTCTCCCCGCGTGCCAGCCCCCTCTTTCTCTGTCTCTGTCCATGTCTCTCTGTATGTCTAGGTACATACAGGTACATATAGGTGTATATTTCGATCTCGCTCCCTCTTTCTCCTCCTCCCGTTCTCTCTGTCGGTCCCTGTCCTGCGGGGACTCTAGTCCCTCTGCCCGCACAAGAACGCAGGATATGGCGAGGCCAAGAGGGAACACCAACAGAGCCACGGATAGGGGGCTCATAGCACTATGTCTCACGGGCGGCTGGCTCGGAGACACGGCAAGCCGGAGCCGCCCGATCCCCAACCTGTCGGCCGCTTCTCTGCCAACCCACCGACACACCGCCCGTCGACCCGCCAAGCGGGCCCACTGCAATCCGCGCCCCTCTGCAATTTGCAGTCCACCATCCGCGCTTCCTAGCTTGGCCACCGCAGCTCCTCCGGTGGCCAGTGGCCAACTGGCAACAGCTGATGGCCAAGCGGTCACAGCTGATGACCATGCAGCCCCCAAGCAGCACCCCTCCACGCGAGGCCCAGAGCCTGGAGAGTGCTCTCTGCGAGTCTGTCCCCACAGTCCCCGTCTGTCTCTCTCCGCCTCTCTCTTGCTCCGTCTCTGGCCTTCTCTCATCCTCTCTCTCACCTCCCTGGGTCAGGAGAGGTGACGTGTAGCCAGTGAAGGGACCGGACATCGGGCGGGGCTCCGGTCGCTGACGAGGGTTCCAGGGCCCAGACTGAAGGCTTGTGACGAAGGGTGGCTGCAGACTGGAGATGCTGCACCCTGGTGGCGCGGGTGGCTCTCCCTGGCTTTGGGCCTGTGGATGGGTCCGGTCAGGGCCAGGGCCTGGGTTGCACGTCCCTAGGGCCGGAGGGGACTGAGAGGACCCTGCGACCCCCTCGGTGGCCCTGAGAGGTGGGGACAGCACAGCAGCAAGGGGGGTGTGCGGTTGTGGGGCTGGGGGGAGATGAGAGGGGTTGGGGTAGGGGGGCGGGGTGAAAGCCCTTCGGGGCCTGGGGAGGCCCAGGATGCCAGGGCGCCCAGACATATGTCACAGTCAGGGAAGTGACAGAGGCCCGTGGAGCCACTGGGGGGCGCGAAGGGGCCTCGCTGCGGGCCAGGAGTAGCCCGTCGCCCACACCAGCGGCGTCCGGAGGAGGCGGGGAGCGGGCGGCAGGCGCTCGGGCAGACGTGCTCGCCACCCTAGCGGCCCAGCAGCACGGCGCGCGGTCAGAGGCAGGCCGGGAGCAGGCTCTTGGGGCGCGGGGAGCCGGGTCCCAGCGTCTACGGCCATACCACCCTGAACGCGCCCGATCTCCTCTGATCTCGGGAGCTAAGCAGGGAGGGGCCTGGTTAGTACTTGGATGGGAGACCGCCTGGGAATAGCTGCAGGCTTTTGCTCGCCTCTCCTTTTGCGCCGCCGCCCCGGCGTGGCTCCCTCCGAACCCCTGCCGCCCTTTGCCCCTCTGCAGCCGCCCAGGCAGCCGAAGGTCCCCCTGGCCAGAGGAGGGTCAGTCGCCCGGCACTACAAGCTCGCATCCCCGGCCGCACACCAGGCCTGTCGGCCAGGGCTCCCCCCCACTCCCTCTTCTTAGTGCTCTTCGCCGAGGCAGGCCGTCAGCCTGCAGCAGTCAGCCGCGTCTCGGTCGCCGCCGCCGCCGCCACCGCCATCGCAGGGCTCCCTCTCGCTCCCCGACCCTGCCGCCGCCGCAACCCCCAACGCCCAAGCCCAGGGCTGCCTGCCGGCGCAGGCCTCCACCAGGCTCTCTCCATCCCAGGACGTGCCGGTGCTTTGCACCTCGGCCCGAGCCCAGGGCACGCCCATCCCTGCGCCTGCCCCCGGGACCCGACACACAGGATCGGCGTGTCCTCGGGCAAACGGGACGCCCACCCGCCCCGCCCCACCGGAGTCTTCTGTCTCCGCTGGCAGGCACCTCGCCCCACACCCCCGCGCGTCCCCTCCCGTCTCCCACAAGAGCCAGGAGCCCTCCCTTCCCGCCGGCCACGGTGTCCCTGAAACACAGGGCACAAAGAGCCGGGACAAACCAGGGGACGGCGGGAGCAGCACCCCAACACACCACGCGCCATCGACTCCGGGGGAGACCACCACAAGGGCAGAGCAGGCACGCAGGCGCACAACCCTCACAACCAGGGTGCCTGGGGGCTGCCACTCTCCTCCCGCGGGCGGGTGCCTGGGCGGGGCTCAGAGACCACAGGCCCTCCGGAGACCCTGGCGGCCCGCCCCGGAGGCTTCAATGGTGACTGCCAACGCCAGGGCAATGCCTCCTTAGCGGAGCCCAGCCCCGGGCACGACCACACTCCGGTGGAGGAGCTGCCACTTCAACACAGCCTCAGTGCGTCTGTAACAGTCCGTGTGCCCGCCTGTGCGTCCCTCACACCCTCCCCCACCCCATATCCGTCGGGCTCTGTGACGTGCCTGTTGGGCTCTGGCTCTGGCTCAGGAGCTCTCTCCCCGCGTGCCAGCCCCCTCTTTCTCTGTCTCTGTCCATGTCTCTCTGTATGTCTAGATACACACATGTACATATACGAGCATATTTCCATCTCGCTCCCTCTTACTCCTCCTCCCGTTCTGTCTGTCTGTCCCTGTCCTGCGGGGACTCTAGCCCCTCTGCCCGCACAAGAATGCAGGATTTGGCGAGGCCAAGAGGGAACACCAACAGACCACGGATAGGGGGCTCATAGCACCATGTCTCACGGGCGGCTGGCTCGGAGACTCGGCAAGCCGGAGCCGCCCGATCCCCAGCCTGCCGGCCGATTCTCTGCCAACCAACAGACCCACCAACCTACCGACCCACCAAGCCGGCCAACTGCAGTCCGCGCCCCTCTGCAATTTGCAGTCCACAATCCGCGCTTCCTAGCTTGGCCACCGCAGCTCTGCCGGTGGCCAATGGCCAACTGGCAACAGCTGATGGCCAAGCGGTCACAGCTGATATCCATGCAGCCCGCACGCAGCACCCCTCCACGCGAGGCCCAGAGCCTGGAGAGTGCTCTCTGCGAGTCTGTCCCCACAGTCCCCGTCTGTCTCTCTCCGCCTCTCTCTTGCTCCGTCTCTGGCCTTCTCTCATCCTCTCTCTCACCTCCCTGGGTCAGGAGAGGTGACGTGTAGCCAGTGAAGTGAACAGTGATCGGGCGGGACGCCGGTCGCTGACGAGGGGCGAGAACCCAGAAAGAAGGCTGTGTGAGGAAGGGTGGCGGCAGACTGGAGGTGCTGCCCCCTGGTGGCGGGTGGCTCTCCCTGGCTTTGGGCCAGTGGGTGGGGCCGGCCAGGGCCAGGGCCTGGGTTGCACGTCCCTAGGGTGGAGGGGACTGAGAGGACCCTGCGACCCCCTCGGTGGCCCTGAGAGGTGGGGACAGCACAGCAGCAAGGGGGGTGTGCGGTTGTGGGGCTGGGGGGAGATGAGAGGGGTTGGGGTAGGGGGGCGGGGTAAAAGCCCTTCGGGGCCTGGGGAGGCCCAGGATGCCAGGGCGCCCAGACATATGTCACAGTCAGGGAAGTGACAGAGGCCCGTTAGAGCCACTGGGGGGCGCGAAGGGGCCTCGCTGCGGGCCAGGAGGAGCCCGTCGCCCACACCAGCGGCGTCTGGAGGAGGCGGGGAGCTGGCGGGAGGCGCTCGGGCAGACATGCTCGCCACCCGAGCGGCCCAGCAGCATGGCGTGCGCTCAGAAGCAGGTCGGGAGCAGGCTCTTGGAGTGCCGGGAGCCGGGTCCCAGCGCCTAAGGCCACACCACCCTGCACGCGCCAGATCTCGTCTGATCTCGGGAGCTAAGCAGGGAGGGGCCTGGTTAGTACTTGGATGGGAGACCGCCTGGGAATAGCTGCAGGCTTTTGCTCGCCTCTCCTTTTGCGCCGCGGCCCCGGCGTGGCTCCCTCCGAACCCCTGCCGCCCCTTGCCTCTCTGCAGCCGCCCAGCCAGCCGAAGGTCCCCCTGACCAGCAGAGGGTTAGCCGCCAGGCACTACAAGCTGGCAGCCCCGGCCGCACACCAGGCCCCTCGGCCAGGGCTCCCCCGCACACCCTCTTCTCAGTCCTCTTCAGTCCCGGAGGCTGTCATCTCGATCCCTTCGCCGACCTTCGATCGCCGCCACCGCCAACAGCGCTGCCCTCGCCCCCGCCGCCACCGCCAAATCCGCCGCCATCACCGCGCTCCCCACACCCCCCTCCAGCGCTGACCTCACCCCTGCCCCCGCCCTCGCCACCGCCATCGCTGTACTGCTTCAATCTCCCGCCTCTGCTCTCCCCTCCTCCGCCGCCAGCACCGCCCTCTTCCCCGCTACCGCCGCCGCCGGCGCCAACCCTCCCCGCGCCCAGCGCCCGCCGACACAGCCCCCAACGCTGCCGCCGCCTCCATCGCCGACCTCGCAACCCTCCCGCGCCGCAGCCGCCGCCGCCGCCGCCGCCGCCGCCGCCGCCGCCATCGCTGCTCGCGATCAGCCCCCGCTTCTCCCGCCGCCGCCGCGATCACCGCGCTCCCCACCCCCTCCGCCAGCGCTGCCCTCGCCCCCTCCCCGCCCCCGCTGCCGCCATCGCCGTACTCCCTCAAACTCCCTCCTCTGCTCTCCCCCCCTCGGCCGCCAGCACCGCGCTCCCCATCCCCGCCGCCAGCGCTGCCCTCTTCCCCACCCCCGCCCCCGCCGCCGCCATTGCCGCACTCCCTCAATCTCCCTCCTCTGCTCTCCCCGCCTCCTGCACCGCCATCTCCCCCGCCCCCGCCCCAGGCCCGCCTCCGCCACCATCGCCATACTCCCTCAATCTCCCGCCTCTGCTCTCCCGGCCTCCTCCGTCCCCGCCGCTGCCGCCGACGCCGCCGCCGCCGCCGCCGCCATCGACCCCCGTGCCCCAGCGCCCACCGTCAAAGCCCCCATTGTCGCCACCGCCATCGCCGCCCTGGCGCCATCCTCGCGGTTGCCATCGCCTACCTCCCCACCCTCCCTCGCCTCCGCCGCGTCCCCCGCTGCCACTGCTGCCGCCGCCGCCGCCGCCGCCGCAGCCCCCCCCTCCGCAGCCGCCCAAGCCGCCGTCGCGGGGTCCTCCCACAACTCCCAAGCCCAGGGTTGCCTGCTGGTGCAGGCCTCCCCCAGCCTTGGGGGTGCGGTTGTTGGTAAACCTGGTGGCGGTAGGGGGGCGGGGTGTATGGCGGTCTGGGTCCGGGGAGTCCCAGGATGCCAGAGTTCCACGACTTCTGGCACCATCAGGGAAGTGGCAGTGTCCCATGGAGCCTCGGGTGGCGCGAAGGGGCCTCGCTGCCGGCCAGGAGTAGCCCGCCGCCCACGCCAGGGGCATTCGGAAGAGGCGGGGAGCCGGACTGGGGGGGGGGACGCGGTGCTGGCAGAGCCGGCCAGCAGGTCGATGCTCGCCACCGGAGCCGCGCATCTGCATGGCGGGCGCTCACGAGGCAGGCCGGGAGCAGGCTCTTGGGGCGCGGGGAGCCGAGTCCCATCGTCTATGGCCATACCACCCTGAACGCGCCCGATCTCCTCTGATCTCGGGAGCTAAGCAGGGAGGGGCCTGGTTAGTGCTTGGATGGGACACCGCCTGGGAATACCTGTAGGCTTTTGCTCGCCTCTCCTTTTGCGCCGCCGCCCCTGCGTGGCTCCCTCCGAACCCCTGCCGCCCCTTGCCCCTCTGCAGCCGCCCATCCAGCCGAAGGTCCCCCTGGCCAGAGGCCGGTCAGCCACCCGGCGCTACAAGCTGGCAGCCCCGGCCGCACACCAGGCCCGTCGGCCAGGGCTCACCCCCACACCCTCTTCTTAGTCCTCTTCGCTGAGGCAGGCAGTCAGCCAGCAGCAGTTAGCCGAGCCTGTGTCTCCGCCGGCAGGCACCTCTCCCCACACCCCCGCGCGCCCCCTCCCATCGCCCACAAGAGCCAGGAACCCTCCCTTCCCGCAGTGGCCCCAACACACAGGGTACAAAGAGCCGGGACAAAGCAGGGGACTGAGGGAGGAGCACCCCAACACACCGCACGCCCTCGGACTCCAGGAGAGACCACCACAAGGGGAAGTGCAGGCACGCAGGCACACAACACTCTCAACCAGGGTGCCTGTGGGCTGCCACTCTCCTCCCGCGGGGCGGGGGGTTCCTGGGCGGGGCTCGGAGCCCACTGGCCCTCCCGCCCGGCCCGGGGGCTTCAAGGGTGACTTTCAATGCCCGGGCACTGCCTCCTTAGTGGAGCCCAGCCACGGGCATGACCACACTTCGGTTGAGAAGCTGCCACTTCAAAGCAGCGTCAGTGCGTCTGTCCCAGTCCGTGTGCCCGCTTGTGCGTCCCTCCCCCCTCCCCCACCCCATGTCTCTCTGGCTCTGTGACGTGCCTGTTGGGCTCTGGCTCTGGCTCAGGAGCTCTCTCCCCGCGTGCCAGCCCCCTCTTTCTCTGTCTCTGTCCATGTCTCTCTGTATGTCTAGGTACATACAGGTACATATAGGTGTATATTTCGATCTCGCTCCCTCTTTCTCCTCCTCCCGTTCTCTCTGTCGGTCCCTGTCCTGCGGGGACTCTAGTCCCTCTGCCCGCACAAGAACGCAGGATATGGCGAGGCCAAGAGGGAACACCAACAGAGCCACGGATAGGGGGCTCATAGCACTATGTCTCACGGGCGGCTGGCTCGGAGACACGGCAAGCCGGAGCCGCCCGATCCCCAACCTGTCGGCCGCTTCTCTGCCAACCCACCGACACACCGCCCGTCGACCCGCCAAGCGGGCCCATTGCAATCCGCGCCCCTCTGCAATTTGCAGTCCACCATCCGCGCTTCCTAGCTTGGCCACCGCAGCTCCTCCGGTGGCCAGTGGCCAACTGGCAACAGCTGATGGCCAAGCGGTCACAGCTGATGACCATGCAGCCCCCAAGCAGCACCCCTCCACGCGAGGCCCAGAGCCTGGAGAGTGCTCTCTGCGAGTCTGTCCCCACAGTCCCCGTCTGTCTCTCTCCGCCTCTCTCTTGCTCCGTCTCTGGCCTTCTCTCATCCTCTCTCTCACCTCCCTGGGTCAGGAGAGGTGACGTGTAGCCAGTGAAGGGACCGGACATCGGGCGGGGCTCCGGTCGCTGACGAGGGTTCCAGGGCCCAGACTGAAGGCTTGTGACGAAGGGTGGCTGCAGACTGGAGATGCTGCACCCTGGTGGCGCGGGTGGCTCTCCCTGGCTTTGGGCCTGTGGATGGGTCCGGTCAGGGCCAGGGCCTGGGTTGCACGTCCCTAGGGCCGGAGGGGACTGAGAGGACCCTGCGACCCCCTCGGTGGCCCTGAGAGGTGGGGACAGCACAGCAGCAAGGGGGGTGTGCGGTTGTGGGGCTGGGGGGAGATGAGAGGGGTTGGGGTAGGGGGGCGGGGTGAAAGCCCTTCGGGGCCTGGGGAGGCCCAGGATGCCAGGGCGCCCAGACATATGTCACAGTCAGGGAAGTGACAGAGGCCCGTGGAGCCACTGGGGGGCGCGAAGGGGCCTCGCTGCGGGCCAGGAGTAGCCCGTCGCCCACACCAGCGGCGTCCGGAGGAGGCGGGGAGCGGGCGGCAGGCGCTCGGGCAGACGTGCTCGCCACCCTAGCGGCCCAGCAGCACGGCGCGCGGTCAGAGGCAGGCCGGGAGCAGGCTCTTGGGGCGCGGGGAGCCGGGTCCCAGCGTCTACGGCCATACCACCCTGAACGCGCCCGATCTCCTCTGATCTCGGGAGCTAAGCAGGGAGGGGCCTGGTTAGTACTTGGATGGGAGACCGCCTGGGAATAGCTGCAGGCTTTTGCTCGCCTCTCCTTTTGCGCCGCCGCCCCGGCGTGGCTCCCTCCGAACCCCTGCCGCCCTTTGCCCCTCTGCAGCCGCCCAGGCAGCCGAAGGTCCCCCTGGCCAGAGGAGGGTCAGTCGCCCGGCACTACAAGCTCGCATCCCCGGCCGCACACCAGGCCTGTCGGCCAGGGCTCCCCCCCACTCCCTCTTCTTAGTGCTCTTCGCCGAGGCAGGCCGTCAGCCTGCAGCAGTCAGCCGCGTCTCGGTCGCCGCCGCCGCCGCCACCGCCATCGCAGGGCTCCCTCTCGCTCCCCGACCCTGCCGCCGCCGCAACCCCCAACGCCCAAGCCCAGGGCTGCCTGCCGGCGCAGGCCTCCACCAGGCTCTCTCCATCCCAGGACGTGCCGGTGCTTTGCACCTCGGCCCGAGCCCAGGGCACGCCCATCCCTGCGCCTGCCCCCGGGACCCGACACACAGGATCGGCGTGTCCTCGGGCAAACGGGACGCCCACCCGCCCCGCCCCACCGGAGTCTTCTGTCTCCGCTGGCAGGCACCTCGCCCCACACCCCCGCGCGTCCCCTCCCGTCTCCCACAAGAGCCAGGAGCCCTCCCTTCCCGCCGGCCACGGTGTCCCTGAAACACAGGGCACAAAGAGCCGGGACAAACCAGGGGACGGCGGGAGCAGCACCCCAACACACCACGCGCCATCGACTCCGGGGGAGACCACCACAAGGGCAGAGCAGGCACGCAGGCGCACAACCCTCACAACCAGGGTGCCTGGGGGCTGCCACTCTCCTCCCGCGGGCGGGTGCCTGGGCGGGGCTCAGAGACCACAGGCCCTCCGGAGACCCTGGCGGCCCGCCCCGGAGGCTTCAATGGTGACTGCCAACGCCAGGGCAATGCCTCCTTAGCGGAGCCCAGCCCCGGGCACGACCACACTCCGGTGGAGGAGCTGCCACTTCAACACAGCCTCAGTGCGTCTGTAACAGTCCGTGTGCCCGCCTGTGCGTCCCTCACACCCTCCCCCACCCCATATCCGTCGGGCTCTGTGACGTGCCTGTTGGGCTCTGGCTCTGGCTCAGGAGCTCTCTCCCCGCGTGCCAGCCCCCTCTTTCTCTGTCTCTGTCCATGTCTCTCTGTATGTCTAGATACACACATGTACATATACGAGCATATTTCCATCTCGCTCCCTCTTACTCCTCCTCCCGTTCTGTCTGTCTGTCCCTGTCCTGCGGGGACTCTAGCCCCTCTGCCCGCACAAGAATGCAGGATTTGGCGAGGCCAAGAGGGAACACCAACAGACCACGGATAGGGGGCTCATAGCACCATGTCTCACGGGCGGCTGGCTCGGAGACTCGGCAAGCCGGAGCCGCCCGATCCCCAGCCTGCCGGCCGATTCTCTGCCAACCAACAGACCCACCAACCTACCGACCCACCAAGCCGGCCAACTGCAGTCCGCGCCCCTCTGCAATTTGCAGTCCACAATCCGCGCTTCCTAGCTTGGCCACCGCAGCTCTGCCGGTGGCCAATGGCCAACTGGCAACAGCTGATGGCCAAGCGGTCACAGCTGATATCCATGCAGCCCGCACGCAGCACCCCTCCACGCGAGGCCCAGAGCCTGGAGAGTGCTCTCTGCGAGTCTGTCCCCACAGTCCCCGTCTGTCTCTCTCCGCCTCTCTCTTGCTCCGTCTCTGGCCTTCTCTCATCCTCTCTCTCACCTCCCTGGGTCAGGAGAGGTGACGTGTAGCCAGTGAAGTGAACAGTGATCGGGCGGGACGCCGGTCGCTGACGAGGGGCGAGAACCCAGAAAGAAGGCTGTGTGAGGAAGGGTGGCGGCAGACTGGAGGTGCTGCCCCCTGGTGGCGGGTGGCTCTCCCTGGCTTTGGGCCAGTGGGTGGGGCCGGCCAGGGCCAGGGCCTGGGTTGCACGTCCCTAGGGTGGAGGGGACTGAGAGGACCCTGCGACCCCCTCGGTGGCCCTGAGAGGTGGGGACAGCACAGCAGCAAGGGGGGTGTGCGGTTGTGGGGCTGGGGGGAGATGAGAGGGGTTGGGGTAGGGGGGCGGGGTAAAAGCCCTTCGGGGCCTGGGGAGGCCCAGGATGCCAGGGCGCCCAGACATATGTCACAGTCAGGGAAGTGACAGAGGCCCGTTAGAGCCACTGGGGGGCGCGAAGGGGCCTCGCTGCGGGCCAGGAGGAGCCCGTCGCCCACACCAGCGGCGTCTGGAGGAGGCGGGGAGCTGGCGGGAGGCGCTCGGGCAGACATGCTCGCCACCCGAGCGGCCCAGCAGCATGGCGTGCGCTCAGAAGCAGGTCGGGAGCAGGCTCTTGGAGTGCCGGGAGCCGGGTCCCAGCGCCTAAGGCCACACCACCCTGCACGCGCCAGATCTCGTCTGATCTCGGGAGCTAAGCAGGGAGGGGCCTGGTTAGTACTTGGATGGGAGACCGCCTGGGAATAGCTGCAGGCTTTTGCTCGCCTCTCCTTTTGCGCCGCGGCCCCGGCGTGGCTCCCTCCGAACCCCTGCCGCCCCTTGCCTCTCTGCAGCCGCCCAGCCAGCCGAAGGTCCCCCTGACCAGCAGAGGGTTAGCCGCCAGGCACTACAAGCTGGCAGCCCCGGCCGCACACCAGGCCCCTCGGCCAGGGCTCCCCCGCACACCCTCTTCTCAGTCCTCTTCAGTCCCGGAGGCTGTCATCTCGATCCCTTCGCCGACCTTCGATCGCCGCCACCGCCAACAGCGCTGCCCTCGCCCCCGCCGCCACCGCCAAATCCGCCGCCATCACCGCGCTCCCCACACCCCCCTCCAGCGCTGACCTCACCCCTGCCCCCGCCCTCGCCACCGCCATCGCTGTACTGCTTCAATCTCCCGCCTCTGCTCTCCCCTCCTCCGCCGCCAGCACCGCCCTCTTCCCCGCTACCGCCGCCGCCGGCGCCAACCCTCCCCGCGCCCAGCGCCCGCCGACACAGCCCCCAACGCTGCCGCCGCCTCCATCGCCGACCTCGCAACCCTCCCGCGCCGCAGCCGCCGCCGCCGCCGCCGCCGCCGCCGCCGCCGCCATCGCTGCTCGCGATCAGCCCCCGCTTCTCCCGCCGCCGCCGCGATCACCGCGCTCCCCACCCCCTCCGCCAGCGCTGCCCTCGCCCCCTCCCCGCCCCCGCTGCCGCCATCGCCGTACTCCCTCAAACTCCCTCCTCTGCTCTCCCCCCCTCGGCCGCCAGCACCGCGCTCCCCATCCCCGCCGCCAGCGCTGCCCTCTTCCCCACCCCCGCCCCCGCCGCCGCCATTGCCGCACTCCCTCAATCTCCCTCCTCTGCTCTCCCCGCCTCCTGCACCGCCATCTCCCCCGCCCCCGCCCCAGGCCCGCCTCCGCCACCATCGCCATACTCCCTCAATCTCCCGCCTCTGCTCTCCCGGCCTCCTCCGTCCCCGCCGCTGCCGCCGACGCCGCCGCCGCCGCCGCCATCGACCCCCGTGCCCCAGCGCCCACCGTCAAAGCCCCCATTGTCGCCACCGCCATCGCCGCCCTGGCGCCATCCTCGCGGTTGCCATCGCCTACCTCCCCACCCTCCCTCGCCTCCGCCGCGTCCCCCGCTGCCACTGCTGCCGCCGCCGCCGCCGCCGCCGCAGCCCCCCCCTCCGCAGCCGCCCAAGCCGCCGTCGCGGGGTCCTCCCACAACTCCCAAGCCCAGGGTTGCCTGCTGGTGCAGGCCTCCCCCAGCCTTGGGGGTGCGGTTGTTGGTAAACCTGGTGGCGGTAGGGGGGCGGGGTGTATGGCGGTCTGGGTCCGGGGAGTCCCAGGATGCCAGAGTTCCACGACTTCTGGCACCATCAGGGAAGTGGCAGTGTCCCATGGAGCCTCGGGTGGCGCGAAGGGGCCTCGCTGCCGGCCAGGAGTAGCCCGCCGCCCACGCCAGGGGCATTCGGAAGAGGCGGGGAGCCGGACTGGGGGGGGGGACGCGGTGCTGGCAGAGCCGGCCAGCAGGTCGATGCTCGCCACCGGAGCCGCGCATCTGCATGGCGGGCGCTCACGAGGCAGGCCGGGAGCAGGCTCTTGGGGCGCGGGGAGCCGAGTCCCATCGTCTATGGCCATACCACCCTGAACGCGCCCGATCTCCTCTGATCTCGGGAGCTAAGCAGGGAGGGGCCTGGTTAGTGCTTGGATGGGACACCGCCTGGGAATACCTGTAGGCTTTTGCTCGCCTCTCCTTTTGCGCCGCCGCCCCTGCGTGGCTCCCTCCGAACCCCTGCCGCCCCTTGCCCCTCTGCAGCCGCCCATCCAGCCGAAGGTCCCCCTGGCCAGAGGCCGGTCAGCCACCCGGCGCTACAAGCTGGCAGCCCCGGCCGCACACCAGGCCCGTCGGCCAGGGCTCACCCCCACACCCTCTTCTTAGTCCTCTTCGCTGAGGCAGGCAGTCAGCCAGCAGCAGTTAGCCGAGCCTGTGTCTCCGCCGGCAGGCACCTCTCCCCACACCCCCGCGCGCCCCCTCCCATCGCCCACAAGAGCCAGGAACCCTCCCTTCCCGCAGTGGCCCCAACACACAGGGTACAAAGAGCCGGGACAAAGCAGGGGACTGAGGGAGGAGCACCCCAACACACCGCACGCCCTCGGACTCCAGGAGAGACCACCACAAGGGGAAGTGCAGGCACGCAGGCACACAACACTCTCAACCAGGGTGCCTGTGGGCTGCCACTCTCCTCCCGCGGGGCGGGGGGTTCCTGGGCGGGGCTCGGAGCCCACTGGCCCTCCCGCCCGGCCCGGGGGCTTCAAGGGTGACTTTCAATGCCCGGGCACTGCCTCCTTAGTGGAGCCCAGCCACGGGCATGACCACACTTCGGTTGAGAAGCTGCCACTTCAAAGCAGCGTCAGTGCGTCTGTCCCAGTCCGTGTGCCCGCTTGTGCGTCCCTCCCCCCTCCACCACCCCATGTCTCTCTGGCTCTGTGACGTGCCTGTTGGGCTCTGGCTCTGGCTCAGGAGCTCTCTCCCCGCGTGCCAGCCCCCTCTTTCTCTGTCTCTGTCCATGTCTCTCTGTATGTCTAGGTACATACAGGTACATATAGGTGTATATTTCGATCTCGCTCCCTCTTTCTCCTCCTCCCGTTCTCTCTGTCGGTCCCTGTCCTGCGGGGACTCTAGTCCCTCTGCCCGCACAAGAACGCAGGATATGGCGAGGCCAAGAGGGAACACCAACAGAGCCACGGATAGGGGGCTCATAGCACTATGTCTCACGGGCGGCTGGCTCGGAGACACGGCAAGCCGGAGCCGCCCGATCCCCAACCTGTCGGCCGCTTCTCTGCCAACCCACCGACACACCGCCCGTCGACCCGCCAAGCGGGCCCATTGCAATCCGCGCCCCTCTGCAATTTGCAGTCCACCATCCGCGCTTCCTAGCTTGGCCACCGCAGCTCCTCCGGTGGCCAGTGGCCAACTGGCAACAGCTGATGGCCAAGCGGTCACAGCTGATGACCATGCAGCCCCCAAGCAGCACCCCTCCACGCGAGGCCCAGAGCCTGGAGAGTGCTCTCTGCGAGTCTGTCCCCACAGTCCCCGTCTGTCTCTCTCCGCCTCTCTCTTGCTCCGTCTCTGGCCTTCTCTCATCCTCTCTCTCACCTCCCTGGGTCAGGAGAGGTGACGTGTAGCCAGTGAAGGGACCGGACATCGGGCGGGGCTCCGGTCGCTGACGAGGGTTCCAGGGCCCAGACTGAAGGCTTGTGACGAAGGGTGGCTGCAGACTGGAGATGCTGCACCCTGGTGGCGCGGGTGGCTCTCCCTGGCTTTGGGCCTGTGGATGGGTCCGGTCAGGGCCAGGGCCTGGGTTGCACGTCCCTAGGGCCGGAGGGGACTGAGAGGACCCTGCGACCCCCTCGGTGGCCCTGAGAGGTGGGGACAGCACAGCAGCAAGGGGGGTGTGCGGTTGTGGGGCTGGGGGGAGATGAGAGGGGTTGGGGTAGGGGGGCGGGGTGAAAGCCCTTCGGGGCCTGGGGAGGCCCAGGATGCCAGGGCGCCCAGACATATGTCACAGTCAGGGAAGTGACAGAGGCCCGTGGAGCCACTGGGGGGCGCGAAGGGGCCTCGCTGCGGGCCAGGAGTAGCCCGTCGCCCACACCAGCGGCGTCCGGAGGAGGCGGGGAGCGGGCGGCAGGCGCTCGGGCAGACGTGCTCGCCACCCTAGCGGCCCAGCAGCACGGCGCGCGGTCAGAGGCAGGCCGGGAGCAGGCTCTTGGGGCGCGGGGAGCCGGGTCCCAGCGTCTACGGCCATACCACCCTGAACGCGCCCGATCTCCTCTGATCTCGGGAGCTAAGCAGGGAGGGGCCTGGTTAGTACTTGGATGGGAGACCGCCTGGGAATAGCTGCAGGCTTTTGCTCGCCTCTCCTTTTGCGCCGCCGCCCCGGCGTGGCTCCCTCCGAACCCCTGCCGCCCTTTGCCCCTCTGCAGCCGCCCAGGCAGCCGAAGGTCCCCCTGGCCAGAGGAGGGTCAGTCGCCCGGCACTACAAGCTCGCATCCCCGGCCGCACACCAGGCCTGTCGGCCAGGGCTCCCCCCCACTCCCTCTTCTTAGTGCTCTTCGCCGAGGCAGGCCGTCAGCCTGCAGCAGTCAGCCGCGTCTCGGTCGCCGCCGCCGCCGCCACCGCCATCGCAGGGCTCCCTCTCGCTCCCCGACCCTGCCGCCGCCGCAACCCCCAACGCCCAAGCCCAGGGCTGCCTGCCGGCGCAGGCCTCCACCAGGCTCTCTCCATCCCAGGACGTGCCGGTGCTTTGCACCTCGGCCCGAGCCCAGGGCACGCCCATCCCTGCGCCTGCCCCCGGGACCCGACACACAGGATCGGCGTGTCCTCGGGCAAACGGGACGCCCACCCGCCCCGCCCCACCGGAGTCTTCTGTCTCCGCTGGCAGGCACCTCGCCCCACACCCCCGCGCGTCCCCTCCCGTCTCCCACAAGAGCCAGGAGCCCTCCCTTCCCGCCGGCCACGGTGTCCCTGAAACACAGGGCACAAAGAGCCGGGACAAACCAGGGGACGGCGGGAGCAGCACCCCAACACACCACGCGCCATCGACTCCGGGGGAGACCACCACAAGGGCAGAGCAGGCACGCAGGCGCACAACCCTCACAACCAGGGTGCCTGGGGGCTGCCACTCTCCTCCCGCGGGCGGGTGCCTGGGCGGGGCTCAGAGACCACAGGCCCTCCGGAGACCCTGGCGGCCCGCCCCGGAGGCTTCAATGGTGACTGCCAACGCCAGGGCAATGCCTCCTTAGCGGAGCCCAGCCCCGGGCACGACCACACTCCGGTGGAGGAGCTGCCACTTCAACACAGCCTCAGTGCGTCTGTAACAGTCCGTGTGCCCGCCTGTGCGTCCCTCACACCCTCCCCCACCCCATATCCGTCGGGCTCTGTGACGTGCCTGTTGGGCTCTGGCTCTGGCTCAGGAGCTCTCTCCCCGCGTGCCAGCCCCCTCTTTCTCTGTCTCTGTCCATGTCTCTCTGTATGTCTAGATACACACATGTACATATACGAGCATATTTCCATCTCGCTCCCTCTTACTCCTCCTCCCGTTCTGTCTGTCTGTCCCTGTCCTGCGGGGACTCTAGCCCCTCTGCCCGCACAAGAATGCAGGATTTGGCGAGGCCAAGAGGGAACACCAACAGACCACGGATAGGGGGCTCATAGCACCATGTCTCACGGGCGGCTGGCTCGGAGACTCGGCAAGCCGGAGCCGCCCGATCCCCAGCCTGCCGGCCGATTCTCTGCCAACCAACAGACCCACCAACCTACCGACCCACCAAGCCGGCCAACTGCAGTCCGCGCCCCTCTGCAATTTGCAGTCCACAATCCGCGCTTCCTAGCTTGGCCACCGCAGCTCTGCCGGTGGCCAATGGCCAACTGGCAACAGCTGATGGCCAAGCGGTCACAGCTGATATCCATGCAGCCCGCACGCAGCACCCCTCCACGCGAGGCCCAGAGCCTGGAGAGTGCTCTCTGCGAGTCTGTCCCCACAGTCCCCGTCTGTCTCTCTCCGCCTCTCTCTTGCTCCGTCTCTGGCCTTCTCTCATCCTCTCTCTCACCTCCCTGGGTCAGGAGAGGTGACGTGTAGCCAGTGAAGTGAACAGTGATCGGGCGGGACGCCGGTCGCTGACGAGGGGCGAGAACCCAGAAAGAAGGCTGTGTGAGGAAGGGTGGCGGCAGACTGGAGGTGCTGCCCCCTGGTGGCGGGTGGCTCTCCCTGGCTTTGGGCCAGTGGGTGGGGCCGGCCAGGGCCAGGGCCTGGGTTGCACGTCCCTAGGGTGGAGGGGACTGAGAGGACCCTGCGACCCCCTCGGTGGCCCTGAGAGGTGGGGACAGCACAGCAGCAAGGGGGGTGTGCGGTTGTGGGGCTGGGGGGAGATGAGAGGGGTTGGGGTAGGGGGGCGGGGTAAAAGCCCTTCGGGGCCTGGGGAGGCCCAGGATGCCAGGGCGCCCAGACATATGTCACAGTCAGGGAAGTGACAGAGGCCCGTTAGAGCCACTGGGGGGCGCGAAGGGGCCTCGCTGCGGGCCAGGAGGAGCCCGTCGCCCACACCAGCGGCGTCTGGAGGAGGCGGGGAGCTGGCGGGAGGCGCTCGGGCAGACATGCTCGCCACCCGAGCGGCCCAGCAGCATGGCGTGCGCTCAGAAGCAGGTCGGGAGCAGGCTCTTGGAGTGCCGGGAGCCGGGTCCCAGCGCCTAAGGCCACACCACCCTGCACGCGCCAGATCTCGTCTGATCTCGGGAGCTAAGCAGGGAGGGGCCTGGTTAGTACTTGGATGGGAGACCGCCTGGGAATAGCTGCAGGCTTTTGCTCGCCTCTCCTTTTGCGCCGCGGCCCCGGCGTGGCTCCCTCCGAACCCCTGCCGCCCCTTGCCTCTCTGCAGCCGCCCAGCCAGCCGAAGGTCCCCCTGACCAGCAGAGGGTTAGCCGCCAGGCACTACAAGCTGGCAGCCCCGGCCGCACACCAGGCCCCTCGGCCAGGGCTCCCCCGCACACCCTCTTCTCAGTCCTCTTCAGTCCCGGAGGCTGTCATCTCGATCCCTTCGCCGACCTTCGATCGCCGCCACCGCCAACAGCGCTGCCCTCGCCCCCGCCGCCACCGCCAAATCCGCCGCCATCACCGCGCTCCCCACACCCCCCTCCAGCGCTGACCTCACCCCTGCCCCCGCCCTCGCCACCGCCATCGCTGTACTGCTTCAATCTCCCGCCTCTGCTCTCCCCTCCTCCGCCGCCAGCACCGCCCTCTTCCCCGCTACCGCCGCCGCCGGCGCCAACCCTCCCCGCGCCCAGCGCCCGCCGACACAGCCCCCAACGCTGCCGCCGCCTCCATCGCCGACCTCGCAACCCTCCCGCGCCGCAGCCGCCGCCGCCGCCGCCGCCGCCGCCGCCGCCGCCATCGCTGCTCGCGATCAGCCCCCGCTTCTCCCGCCGCCGCCGCGATCACCGCGCTCCCCACCCCCTCCGCCAGCGCTGCCCTCGCCCCCTCCCCGCCCCCGCTGCCGCCATCGCCGTACTCCCTCAAACTCCCTCCTCTGCTCTCCCCCCCTCGGCCGCCAGCACCGCGCTCCCCATCCCCGCCGCCAGCGCTGCCCTCTTCCCCACCCCCGCCCCCGCCGCCGCCATTGCCGCACTCCCTCAATCTCCCTCCTCTGCTCTCCCCGCCTCCTGCACCGCCATCTCCCCCGCCCCCGCCCCAGGCCCGCCTCCGCCACCATCGCCATACTCCCTCAATCTCCCGCCTCTGCTCTCCCGGCCTCCTCCGTCCCCGCCGCTGCCGCCGACGCCGCCGCCGCCGCCGCCGCCATCGACCCCCGTGCCCCAGCGCCCACCGTCAAAGCCCCCATTGTCGCCACCGCCATCGCCGCCCTGGCGCCATCCTCGCGGTTGCCATCGCCTACCTCCCCACCCTCCCTCGCCTCCGCCGCGTCCCCCGCTGCCACTGCTGCCGCCGCCGCCGCCGCCGCCGCAGCCCCCCCCTCCGCAGCCGCCCAAGCCGCCGTCGCGGGGTCCTCCCACAACTCCCAAGCCCAGGGTTGCCTGCTGGTGCAGGCCTCCCCCAGCCTTGGGGGTGCGGTTGTTGGTAAACCTGGTGGCGGTAGGGGGGCGGGGTGTATGGCGGTCTGGGTCCGGGGAGTCCCAGGATGCCAGAGTTCCACGACTTCTGGCACCATCAGGGAAGTGGCAGTGTCCCATGGAGCCTCGGGTGGCGCGAAGGGGCCTCGCTGCCGGCCAGGAGTAGCCCGCCGCCCACGCCAGGGGCATTCGGAAGAGGCGGGGAGCCGGACTGGGGGGGGGGACGCGGTGCTGGCAGAGCCGGCCAGCAGGTCGATGCTCGCCACCGGAGCCGCGCATCTGCATGGCGGGCGCTCACGAGGCAGGCCGGGAGCAGGCTCTTGGGGCGCGGGGAGCCGAGTCCCATCGTCTATGGCCATACCACCCTGAACGCGCCCGATCTCCTCTGATCTCGGGAGCTAAGCAGGGAGGGGCCTGGTTAGTGCTTGGATGGGACACCGCCTGGGAATACCTGTAGGCTTTTGCTCGCCTCTCCTTTTGCGCCGCCGCCCCTGCGTGGCTCCCTCCGAACCCCTGCCGCCCCTTGCCCCTCTGCAGCCGCCCATCCAGCCGAAGGTCCCCCTGGCCAGAGGCCGGTCAGCCACCCGGCGCTACAAGCTGGCAGCCCCGGCCGCACACCAGGCCCGTCGGCCAGGGCTCACCCCCACACCCTCTTCTTAGTCCTCTTCGCTGAGGCAGGCAGTCAGCCAGCAGCAGTTAGCCGAGCCTGTGTCTCCGCCGGCAGGCACCTCTCCCCACACCCCCGCGCGCCCCCTCCCATCGCCCACAAGAGCCAGGAACCCTCCCTTCCCGCAGTGGCCCCAACACACAGGGTACAAAGAGCCGGGACAAAGCAGGGGACTGAGGGAGGAGCACCCCAACACACCGCACGCCCTCGGACTCCAGGAGAGACCACCACAAGGGGAAGTGCAGGCACGCAGGCACACAACACTCTCAACCAGGGTGCCTGTGGGCTGCCACTCTCCTCCCGCGGGGCGGGGGGTTCCTGGGCGGGGCTCGGAGCCCACTGGCCCTCCCGCCCGGCCCGGGGGCTTCAAGGGTGACTTTCAATGCCCGGGCACTGCCTCCTTAGTGGAGCCCAGCCACGGGCATGACCACACTTCGGTTGAGAAGCTGCCACTTCAAAGCAGCGTCAGTGCGTCTGTCCCAGTCCGTGTGCCCGCTTGTGCGTCCCTCCCCCCTCCACCACCCCATGTCTCTCTGGCTCTGTGACGTGCCTGTTGGGCTCTGGCTCTGGCTCAGGAGCTCTCTCCCCGCGTGCCAGCCCCCTCTTTCTCTGTCTCTGTCCATGTCTCTCTGTATGTCTAGGTACATACAGGTACATATAGGTGTATATTTCGATCTCGCTCCCTCTTTCTCCTCCTCCCGTTCTCTCTGTCGGTCCCTGTCCTGCGGGGACTCTAGTCCCTCTGCCCGCACAAGAACGCAGGATATGGCGAGGCCAAGAGGGAACACCAACAGAGCCACGGATAGGGGGCTCATAGCACTATGTCTCACGGGCGGCTGGCTCGGAGACACGGCAAGCCGGAGCCGCCCGATCCCCAACCTGTCGGCCGCTTCTCTGCCAACCCACCGACACACCGCCCGTCGACCCGCCAAGCGGGCCCATTGCAATCCGCGCCCCTCTGCAATTTGCAGTCCACCATCCGCGCTTCCTAGCTTGGCCACCGCAGCTCCTCCGGTGGCCAGTGGCCAACTGGCAACAGCTGATGGCCAAGCGGTCACAGCTGATGACCATGCAGCCCCCAAGCAGCACCCCTCCACGCGAGGCCCAGAGCCTGGAGAGTGCTCTCTGCGAGTCTGTCCCCACAGTCCCCGTCTGTCTCTCTCCGCCTCTCTCTTGCTCCGTCTCTGGCCTTCTCTCATCCTCTCTCTCACCTCCCTGGGTCAGGAGAGGTGACGTGTAGCCAGTGAAGGGACCGGACATCGGGCGGGGCTCCGGTCGCTGACGAGGGTTCCAGGGCCCAGACTGAAGGCTTGTGACGAAGGGTGGCTGCAGACTGGAGATGCTGCACCCTGGTGGCGCGGGTGGCTCTCCCTGGCTTTGGGCCTGTGGATGGGTCCGGTCAGGGTCAGGGCCTGGGTTGCACGTCCCTAGGGCCGGAGGGGACTGAGAGGACCCTGCGACCCCCTCGGTGGCCCTGAGAGGTGGGGACAGCACAGCAGCAAGGGGGGTGTGCGGTTGTGGGGCTGGGGGGAGATGAGAGGGGTTGGGGTAGGGGGGCGGGGTGAAAGCCCTTCGGGGCCTGGGGAGGCCCAGGATGCCAGGGCGCCCAGACATATGTCACAGTCAGGGAAGTGACAGAGGCCCGTGGAGCCACTGGGGGGCGCGAAGGGGCCTCGCTGCGGGCCAGGAGTAGCCCGTCGCCCACACCAGCGGCGTCCGGAGGAGGCGGGGAGCGGGCGGCAGGCGCTCGGGCAGACGTGCTCGCCACCCTAGCGGCCCAGCAGCACGGCGCGCGGTCAGAGGCAGGCCGGGAGCAGGCTCTTGGGGCGCGGGGAGCCGGGTCCCAGCGTCTACGGCCATACCACCCTGAACGCGCCCGATCTCCTCTGATCTCGGGAGCTAAGCAGGGAGGGGCCTGGTTAGTACTTGGATGGGAGACCGCCTGGGAATAGCTGCAGGCTTTTGCTCGCCTCTCCTTTTGCGCCGCCGCCCCGGCGTGGCTCCCTCCGAACCCCTGCCGCCCTTTGCCCCTCTGCAGCCGCCCAGGCAGCCGAAGGTCCCCCTGGCCAGAGGAGGGTCAGTCGCCCGGCACTACAAGCTCGCATCCCCGGCCGCACACCAGGCCTGTCGGCCAGGGCTCCCCCCCACTCCCTCTTCTTAGTGCTCTTCGCCGAGGCAGGCCGTCAGCCTGCAGCAGTCAGCCGCGTCTCGGTCGCCGCCGCCGCCGCCACCGCCATCGCAGGGCTCCCTCTCGCTCCCCGACCCTGCCGCCGCCGCAACCCCCAACGCCCAAGCCCAGGGCTGCCTGCCGGCGCAGGCCTCCACCAGGCTCTCTCCATCCCAGGACGTGCCGGTGCTTTGCACCTCGGCCCGAGCCCAGGGCACGCCCATCCCTGCGCCTGCCCCCGGGACCCGACACACAGGATCGGCGTGTCCTCGGGCAAACGGGACGCCCACCCGCCCCGCCCCACCGGAGTCTTCTGTCTCCGCTGGCAGGCACCTCGCCCCACACCCCCGCGCGTCCCCTCCCGTCTCCCACAAGAGCCAGGAGCCCTCCCTTCCCGCCGGCCACGGTGTCCCTGAAACACAGGGCACAAAGAGCCGGGACAAACCAGGGGACGGCGGGAGCAGCACCCCAACACACCACGCGCCATCGACTCCGGGGGAGACCACCACAAGGGCAGAGCAGGCACGCAGGCGCACAACCCTCACAACCAGGGTGCCTGGGGGCTGCCACTCTCCTCCCGCGGGCGGGTGCCTGGGCGGGGCTCAGAGACCACAGGCCCTCCGGAGACCCTGGCGGCCCGCCCCGGAGGCTTCAATGGTGACTGCCAACGCCAGGGCAATGCCTCCTTAGCGGAGCCCAGCCCCGGGCACGACCACACTCCGGTGGAGGAGCTGCCACTTCAACACAGCCTCAGTGCGTCTGTAACAGTCCGTGTGCCCGCCTGTGCGTCCCTCACACCCTCCCCCACCCCATATCCGTCGGGCTCTGTGACGTGCCTGTTGGGCTCTGGCTCTGGCTCAGGAGCTCTCTCCCCGCGTGCCAGCCCCCTCTTTCTCTGTCTCTGTCCATGTCTCTCTGTATGTCTAGATACACACATGTACATATACGAGCATATTTCCATCTCGCTCCCTCTTACTCCTCCTCCCGTTCTGTCTGTCTGTCCCTGTCCTGCGGGGACTCTAGCCCCTCTGCCCGCACAAGAATGCAGGATTTGGCGAGGCCAAGAGGGAACACCAACAGACCACGGATAGGGGGCTCATAGCACCATGTCTCACGGGCGGCTGGCTCGGAGACTCGGCAAGCCGGAGCCGCCCGATCCCCAGCCTGCCGGCCGATTCTCTGCCAACCAACAGACCCACCAACCTACCGACCCACCAAGCCGGCCAACTGCAGTCCGCGCCCCTCTGCAATTTGCAGTCCACAATCCGCGCTTCCTAGCTTGGCCACCGCAGCTCTGCCGGTGGCCAATGGCCAACTGGCAACAGCTGATGGCCAAGCGGTCACAGCTGATATCCATGCAGCCCGCACGCAGCACCCCTCCACGCGAGGCCCAGAGCCTGGAGAGTGCTCTCTGCGAGTCTGTCCCCACAGTCCCCGTCTGTCTCTCTCCGCCTCTCTCTTGCTCCGTCTCTGGCCTTCTCTCATCCTCTCTCTCACCTCCCTGGGTCAGGAGAGGTGACGTGTAGCCAGTGAAGTGAACAGTGATCGGGCGGGACGCCGGTCGCTGACGAGGGGCGAGAACCCAGAAAGAAGGCTGTGTGAGGAAGGGTGGCGGCAGACTGGAGGTGCTGCCCCCTGGTGGCGGGTGGCTCTCCCTGGCTTTGGGCCAGTGGGTGGGGCCGGCCAGGGCCAGGGCCTGGGTTGCACGTCCCTAGGGTGGAGGGGACTGAGAGGACCCTGCGACCCCCTCGGTGGCCCTGAGAGGTGGGGACAGCACAGCAGCAAGGGGGGTGTGCGGTTGTGGGGCTGGGGGGAGATGAGAGGGGTTGGGGTAGGGGGGCGGGGTAAAAGCCCTTCGGGGCCTGGGGAGGCCCAGGATGCCAGGGCGCCCAGACATATGTCACAGTCAGGGAAGTGACAGAGGCCCGTTAGAGCCACTGGGGGGCGCGAAGGGGCCTCGCTGCGGGCCAGGAGGAGCCCGTCGCCCACACCAGCGGCGTCTGGAGGAGGCGGGGAGCTGGCGGGAGGCGCTCGGGCAGACATGCTCGCCACCCGAGCGGCCCAGCAGCATGGCGTGCGCTCAGAAGCAGGTCGGGAGCAGGCTCTTGGAGTGCCGGGAGCCGGGTCCCAGCGCCTAAGGCCACACCACCCTGCACGCGCCAGATCTCGTCTGATCTCGGGAGCTAAGCAGGGAGGGGCCTGGTTAGTACTTGGATGGGAGACCGCCTGGGAATAGCTGCAGGCTTTTGCTCGCCTCTCCTTTTGCGCCGCGGCCCCGGCGTGGCTCCCTCCGAACCCCTGCCGCCCCTTGCCTCTCTGCAGCCGCCCAGCCAGCCGAAGGTCCCCCTGACCAGCAGAGGGTTAGCCGCCAGGCACTACAAGCTGGCAGCCCCGGCCGCACACCAGGCCCCTCGGCCAGGGCTCCCCCGCACACCCTCTTCTCAGTCCTCTTCAGTCCCGGAGGCTGTCATCTCGATCCCTTCGCCGACCTTCGATCGCCGCCACCGCCAACAGCGCTGCCCTCGCCCCCGCCGCCACCGCCAAATCCGCCGCCATCACCGCGCTCCCCACACCCCCCTCCAGCGCTGACCTCACCCCTGCCCCCGCCCTCGCCACCGCCATCGCTGTACTGCTTCAATCTCCCGCCTCTGCTCTCCCCTCCTCCGCCGCCAGCACCGCCCTCTTCCCCGCTACCGCCGCCGCCGGCGCCAACCCTCCCCGCGCCCAGCGCCCGCCGACACAGCCCCCAACGCTGCCGCCGCCTCCATCGCCGACCTCGCAACCCTCCCGCGCCGCAGCCGCCGCCGCCGCCGCCGCCGCCGCCGCCGCCGCCATCGCTGCTCGCGATCAGCCCCCGCTTCTCCCGCCGCCGCCGCGATCACCGCGCTCCCCACCCCCTCCGCCAGCGCTGCCCTCGCCCCCTCCCCGCCCCCGCTGCCGCCATCGCCGTACTCCCTCAAACTCCCTCCTCTGCTCTCCCCCCCTCGGCCGCCAGCACCGCGCTCCCCATCCCCGCCGCCAGCGCTGCCCTCTTCCCCACCCCCGCCCCCGCCGCCGCCATTGCCGCACTCCCTCAATCTCCCTCCTCTGCTCTCCCCGCCTCCTGCACCGCCATCTCCCCCGCCCCCGCCCCAGGCCCGCCTCCGCCACCATCGCCATACTCCCTCAATCTCCCGCCTCTGCTCTCCCGGCCTCCTCCGTCCCCGCCGCTGCCGCCGACGCCGCCGCCGCCGCCGCCGCCATCGACCCCCGTGCCCCAGCGCCCACCGTCAAAGCCCCCATTGTCGCCACCGCCATCGCCGCCCTGGCGCCATCCTCGCGGTTGCCATCGCCTACCTCCCCACCCTCCCTCGCCTCCGCCGCGTCCCCCGCTGCCACTGCTGCCGCCGCCGCCGCCGCCGCCGCAGCCCCCCCCTCCGCAGCCGCCCAAGCCGCCGTCGCGGGGTCCTCCCACAACTCCCAAGCCCAGGGTTGCCTGCTGGTGCAGGCCTCCCCCAGCCTTGGGGGTGCGGTTGTTGGTAAACCTGGTGGCGGTAGGGGGGCGGGGTGTATGGCGGTCTGGGTCCGGGGAGTCCCAGGATGCCAGAGTTCCACGACTTCTGGCACCATCAGGGAAGTGGCAGTGTCCCATGGAGCCTCGGGTGGCGCGAAGGGGCCTCGCTGCCGGCCAGGAGTAGCCCGCCGCCCACGCCAGGGGCATTCGGAAGAGGCGGGGAGCCGGACTGGGGGGGGGGACGCGGTGCTGGCAGAGCCGGCCAGCAGGTCGATGCTCGCCACCGGAGCCGCGCATCTGCATGGCGGGCGCTCACGAGGCAGGCCGGGAGCAGGCTCTTGGGGCGCGGGGAGCCGAGTCCCATCGTCTATGGCCATACCACCCTGAACGCGCCCGATCTCCTCTGATCTCGGGAGCTAAGCAGGGAGGGGCCTGGTTAGTGCTTGGATGGGACACCGCCTGGGAATACCTGTAGGCTTTTGCTCGCCTCTCCTTTTGCGCCGCCGCCCCTGCGTGGCTCCCTCCGAACCCCTGCCGCCCCTTGCCCCTCTGCAGCCGCCCATCCAGCCGAAGGTCCCCCTGGCCAGAGGCCGGTCAGCCACCCGGCGCTACAAGCTGGCAGCCCCGGCCGCACACCAGGCCCGTCGGCCAGGGCTCACCCCCACACCCTCTTCTTAGTCCTCTTCGCTGAGGCAGGCAGTCAGCCAGCAGCAGTTAGCCGAGCCTGTGTCTCCGCCGGCAGGCACCTCTCCCCACACCCCCGCGCGCCCCCTCCCATCGCCCACAAGAGCCAGGAACCCTCCCTTCCCGCAGTGGCCCCAACACACAGGGTACAAAGAGCCGGGACAAAGCAGGGGACTGAGGGAGGAGCACCCCAACACACCGCACGCCCTCGGACTCCAGGAGAGACCACCACAAGGGGAAGTGCAGGCACGCAGGCACACAACACTCTCAACCAGGGTGCCTGTGGGCTGCCACTCTCCTCCCGCGGGGCGGGGGGTTCCTGGGCGGGGCTCGGAGCCCACTGGCCCTCCCGCCCGGCCCGGGGGCTTCAAGGGTGACTTTCAATGCCCGGGCACTGCCTCCTTAGTGGAGCCCAGCCACGGGCATGACCACACTTCGGTTGAGAAGCTGCCACTTCAAAGCAGCGTCAGTGCGTCTGTCCCAGTCCGTGTGCCCGCTTGTGCGTCCCTCCCCCCTCCACCACCCCATGTCTCTCTGGCTCTGTGACGTGCCTGTTGGGCTCTGGCTCTGGCTCAGGAGCTCTCTCCCCGCGTGCCAGCCCCCTCTTTCTCTGTCTCTGTCCATGTCTCTCTGTATGTCTAGGTACATACAGGTACATATAGGTGTATATTTCGATCTCGCTCCCTCTTTCTCCTCCTCCCGTTCTCTCTGTCGGTCCCTGTCCTGCGGGGACTCTAGTCCCTCTGCCCGCACAAGAACGCAGGATATGGCGAGGCCAAGAGGGAACACCAACAGAGCCACGGATAGGGGGCTCATAGCACTATGTCTCACGGGCGGCTGGCTCGGAGACACGGCAAGCCGGAGCCGCCCGATCCCCAACCTGTCGGCCGCTTCTCTGCCAACCCACCGACACACCGCCCGTCGACCCGCCAAGCGGGCCCATTGCAATCCGCGCCCCTCTGCAATTTGCAGTCCACCATCCGCGCTTCCTAGCTTGGCCACCGCAGCTCCTCCGGTGGCCAGTGGCCAACTGGCAACAGCTGATGGCCAAGCGGTCACAGCTGATGACCATGCAGCCCCCAAGCAGCACCCCTCCACGCGAGGCCCAGAGCCTGGAGAGTGCTCTCTGCGAGTCTGTCCCCACAGTCCCCGTCTGTCTCTCTCCGCCTCTCTCTTGCTCCGTCTCTGGCCTTCTCTCATCCTCTCTCTCACCTCCCTGGGTCAGGAGAGGTGACGTGTAGCCAGTGAAGGGACCGGACATCGGGCGGGGCTCCGGTCGCTGACGAGGGTTCCAGGGCCCAGACTGAAGGCTTGTGACGAAGGGTGGCTGCAGACTGGAGATGCTGCACCCTGGTGGCGCGGGTGGCTCTCCCTGGCTTTGGGCCTGTGGATGGGTCCGGTCAGGGCCAGGGCCTGGGTTGCACGTCCCTAGGGCCGGAGGGGACTGAGAGGACCCTGCGACCCCCTCGGTGGCCCTGAGAGGTGGGGACAGCACAGCAGCAAGGGGGGTGTGCGGTTGTGGGGCTGGGGGGAGATGAGAGGGGTTGGGGTAGGGGGGCGGGGTGAAAGCCCTTCGGGGCCTGGGGAGGCCCAGGATGCCAGGGCGCCCAGACATATGTCACAGTCAGGGAAGTGACAGAGGCCCGTGGAGCCACTGGGGGGCGCGAAGGGGCCTCGCTGCGGGCCAGGAGTAGCCCGTCGCCCACACCAGCGGCGTCCGGAGGAGGCGGGGAGCGGGCGGCAGGCGCTCGGGCAGACGTGCTCGCCACCCTAGCGGCCCAGCAGCACGGCGCGCGGTCAGAGGCAGGCCGGGAGCAGGCTCTTGGGGCGCGGGGAGCCGGGTCCCAGCGTCTACGGCCATACCACCCTGAACGCGCCCGATCTCCTCTGATCTCGGGAGCTAAGCAGGGAGGGGCCTGGTTAGTACTTGGATGGGAGACCGCCTGGGAATAGCTGCAGGCTTTTGCTCGCCTCTCCTTTTGCGCCGCCGCCCCGGCGTGGCTCCCTCCGAACCCCTGCCGCCCTTTGCCCCTCTGCAGCCGCCCAGGCAGCCGAAGGTCCCCCTGGCCAGAGGAGGGTCAGTCGCCCGGCACTACAAGCTCGCATCCCCGGCCGCACACCAGGCCTGTCGGCCAGGGCTCCCCCCCACTCCCTCTTCTTAGTGCTCTTCGCCGAGGCAGGCCGTCAGCCTGCAGCAGTCAGCCGCGTCTCGGTCGCCGCCGCCGCCGCCACCGCCATCGCAGGGCTCCCTCTCGCTCCCCGACCCTGCCGCCGCCGCAACCCCCAACGCCCAAGCCCAGGGCTGCCTGCCGGCGCAGGCCTCCACCAGGCTCTCTCCATCCCAGGACGTGCCGGTGCTTTGCACCTCGGCCCGAGCCCAGGGCACGCCCATCCCTGCGCCTGCCCCCGGGACCCGACACACAGGATCGGCGTGTCCTCGGGCAAACGGGACGCCCACCCGCCCCGCCCCACCGGAGTCTTCTGTCTCCGCTGGCAGGCACCTCGCCCCACACCCCCGCGCGTCCCCTCCCGTCTCCCACAAGAGCCAGGAGCCCTCCCTTCCCGCCGGCCACGGTGTCCCTGAAACACAGGGCACAAAGAGCCGGGACAAACCAGGGGACGGCGGGAGCAGCACCCCAACACACCACGCGCCATCGACTCCGGGGGAGACCACCACAAGGGCAGAGCAGGCACGCAGGCGCACAACCCTCACAACCAGGGTGCCTGGGGGCTGCCACTCTCCTCCCGCGGGCGGGTGCCTGGGCGGGGCTCAGAGACCACAGGCCCTCCGGAGACCCTGGCGGCCCGCCCCGGAGGCTTCAATGGTGACTGCCAACGCCAGGGCAATGCCTCCTTAGCGGAGCCCAGCCCCGGGCACGACCACACTCCGGTGGAGGAGCTGCCACTTCAACACAGCCTCAGTGCGTCTGTAACAGTCCGTGTGCCCGCCTGTGCGTCCCTCACACCCTCCCCCACCCCATATCCGTCGGGCTCTGTGACGTGCCTGTTGGGCTCTGGCTCTGGCTCAGGAGCTCTCTCCCCGCGTGCCAGCCCCCTCTTTCTCTGTCTCTGTCCATGTCTCTCTGTATGTCTAGATACACACATGTACATATACGAGCATATTTCCATCTCGCTCCCTCTTACTCCTCCTCCCGTTCTGTCTGTCTGTCCCTGTCCTGCGGGGACTCTAGCCCCTCTGCCCGCACAAGAATGCAGGATTTGGCGAGGCCAAGAGGGAACACCAACAGACCACGGATAGGGGGCTCATAGCACCATGTCTCACGGGCGGCTGGCTCGGAGACTCGGCAAGCCGGAGCCGCCCGATCCCCAGCCTGCCGGCCGATTCTCTGCCAACCAACAGACCCACCAACCTACCGACCCACCAAGCCGGCCAACTGCAGTCCGCGCCCCTCTGCAATTTGCAGTCCACAATCCGCGCTTCCTAGCTTGGCCACCGCAGCTCTGCCGGTGGCCAATGGCCAACTGGCAACAGCTGATGGCCAAGCGGTCACAGCTGATATCCATGCAGCCCGCACGCAGCACCCCTCCACGCGAGGCCCAGAGCCTGGAGAGTGCTCTCTGCGAGTCTGTCCCCACAGTCCCCGTCTGTCTCTCTCCGCCTCTCTCTTGCTCCGTCTCTGGCCTTCTCTCATCCTCTCTCTCACCTCCCTGGGTCAGGAGAGGTGACGTGTAGCCAGTGAAGTGAACAGTGATCGGGCGGGACGCCGGTCGCTGACGAGGGGCGAGAACCCAGAAAGAAGGCTGTGTGAGGAAGGGTGGCGGCAGACTGGAGGTGCTGCCCCCTGGTGGCGGGTGGCTCTCCCTGGCTTTGGGCCAGTGGGTGGGGCCGGCCAGGGCCAGGGCCTGGGTTGCACGTCCCTAGGGTGGAGGGGACTGAGAGGACCCTGCGACCCCCTCGGTGGCCCTGAGAGGTGGGGACAGCACAGCAGCAAGGGGGGTGTGCGGTTGTGGGGCTGGGGGGAGATGAGAGGGGTTGGGGTAGGGGGGCGGGGTAAAAGCCCTTCGGGGCCTGGGGAGGCCCAGGATGCCAGGGCGCCCAGACATATGTCACAGTCAGGGAAGTGACAGAGGCCCGTTAGAGCCACTGGGGGGCGCGAAGGGGCCTCGCTGCGGGCCAGGAGGAGCCCGTCGCCCACACCAGCGGCGTCTGGAGGAGGCGGGGAGCTGGCGGGAGGCGCTCGGGCAGACATGCTCGCCACCCGAGCGGCCCAGCAGCATGGCGTGCGCTCAGAAGCAGGTCGGGAGCAGGCTCTTGGAGTGCCGGGAGCCGGGTCCCAGCGCCTAAGGCCACACCACCCTGCACGCGCCAGATCTCGTCTGATCTCGGGAGCTAAGCAGGGAGGGGCCTGGTTAGTACTTGGATGGGAGACCGCCTGGGAATAGCTGCAGGCTTTTGCTCGCCTCTCCTTTTGCGCCGCGGCCCCGGCGTGGCTCCCTCCGAACCCCTGCCGCCCCTTGCCTCTCTGCAGCCGCCCAGCCAGCCGAAGGTCCCCCTGACCAGCAGAGGGTTAGCCGCCAGGCACTACAAGCTGGCAGCCCCGGCCGCACACCAGGCCCCTCGGCCAGGGCTCCCCCGCACACCCTCTTCTCAGTCCTCTTCAGTCCCGGAGGCTGTCATCTCGATCCCTTCGCCGACCTTCGATCGCCGCCACCGCCAACAGCGCTGCCCTCGCCCCCGCCGCCACCGCCAAATCCACCGCCATCACCGCGCTCCCCACACCCCCCTCCAGCGCTGACCTCACCCCTGCCCCCGCCCTCGCCACCGCCATCGCTGTACTGCTTCAATCTCCCGCCTCTGCTCTCCCCTCCTCCGCCGCCAGCACCGCCCTCTTCCCCGCTACCGCCGCCGCCGGCGCCAACCCTCCCCGCGCCCAGCGCCCGCCGACACAGCCCCCAACGCTGCCGCCGCCTCCATCGCCGACCTCGCAACCCTCCCGCGCCGCAGCCGCCGCCGCCGCCGCCGCCGCCATCGCTGCTCGCGATCAGCCCCCGCTTCTCCCGCCGCCGCCGCGATCACCGCGCTCCCCACCCCCTCCGCCAGCGCTGCCCTCGCCCCCTCCCCGCCCCCGCTGCCGCCATCGCCGTACTCCCTCAAACTCCCTCCTCTGCTCTCCCCCCCTCGGCCGCCAGCACCGCGCTCCCCATCCCCGCCGCCAGCGCTGCCCTCTTCCCCACCCCCGCCCCCGCCGCCGCCATTGCCGCACTCCCTCAATCTCCCTCCTCTGCTCTCCCCGCCTCCTGCACCGCCATCTCCCCCGCCCCCGCCCCAGGCCCGCCTCCGCCACCATCGCCATACTCCCTCAATCTCCCGCCTCTGCTCTCCCGGCCTCCTCCGCCCCCGCCGCTGCCGCCGACGCCGCCGCCGCCGCCGCCATCGACCCCCGTGCCCCAGCGCCCACCGTCAAAGCCCCCATTGTCGCCACCGCCATCGCCGCCCTGGCGCCATCCTCGCGGTTGCCATCGCCTACCTCCCCACCCTCCCTCGCCTCCGCCGCGTCCCCCGCTGCCACTGCTGCCGCCGCCGCCGCCGCCGCCGCAGCCCCCCCCTCCGCAGCCGCCCAAGCCGCCGTCGCGGGGTCCTCCCACAACTCCCAAGCCCAGGGTTGCCTGCTGGTGCAGGCCTCCCCCAGCCTTGGGGGTGCGGTTGTTGGTAAACCTGGTGGCGGTAGGGGGGCGGGGTGTATGGCGGTCTGGGTCCGGGGAGTCCCAGGATGCCAGAGTTCCACGACTTCTGGCACCATCAGGGAAGTGGCAGTGTCCCATGGAGCCTCGGGTGGCGCGAAGGGGCCTCGCTGCCGGCCAGGAGTAGCCCGCCGCCCACGCCAGGGGCATTCGGAAGAGGCGGGGAGCCGGACTGGGGGGGGGGGGACGCGGTGCTGGCAGAGCCGGCCAGCAGGTCGATGCTCGCCACCGGAGCCGCGCATCTGCATGGCGGGCGCTCACGAGGCAGGCCGGGAGCAGGCTCTTGGGGCGCGGGGAGCCGAGTCCCATCGTCTATGGCCATACCACCCTGAACGCGCCCGATCTCCTCTGATCTCGGGAGCTAAGCAGGGAGGGGCCTGGTTAGTGCTTGGATGGGAGACCGCCTGGGAATACCTGTAGGCTTTTGCTCGCCTCTCCTTTTGCGCCGCCGCCCCTGCGTGGCTCCCTCCGAACCCCTGCCGCCCCTTGCCCCTCTGCAGCCGCCCATCCAGCCGAAGGTCCCCCTGGCCAGAGGCCGGTCAGCCACCCGGCGCTACAAGCTGGCAGCCCCGGCCGCACACCAGGCCCGTCGGCCAGGGCTCACCCCCACACCCTCTTCTTAGTCCTCTTCGCTGAGGCAGGCAGTCAGCCAGCAGCAGTTAGCCGAGCCTGTGTCTCCGCCGGCAGGCACCTCTCCCCACACCCCCGCGCGCCCCCTCCCATCGCCCACAAGAGCCAGGAACCCTCCCTTCCCGCAGTGGCCCCAACACACAGGGTACAAAGAGCCGGGACAAAGCAGGGGACTGAGGGAGGAGCACCCCAACACACCGCACGCCCTCGGACTCCAGGAGAGACCACCACAAGGGGAAGTGCAGGCACGCAGGCACACAACACTCTCAACCAGGGTGCCTGTGGGCTGCCACTCTCCTCCCGCGGGGCGGGGGGTTCCTGGGCGGGGCTCGGAGCCCACTGGCCCTCCCGCCCGGCCCGGGGGCTTCAAGGGTGACTTTCAATGCCCGGGCACTGCCTCCTTAGTGGAGCCCAGCCACGGGCATGACCACACTTCGGTTGAGAAGCTGCCACTTCAAAGCAGCGTCAGTGCGTCTGTCCCAGTCCGTGTGCCCGCTTGTGCGTCCCTCCCCCCTCCCCCACCCCATGTCTCTCTGGCTCTGTGACGTGCCTGTTGGGCTCTGGCTCTGGCTCAGGAGCTCTCTCCCCGCGTGCCAGCCCCCTCTTTCTCTGTCTCTGTCCATGTCTCTCTGTATGTCTAGGTACATACAGGTACATATAGGTGTATATTTCGATCTCGCTCCCTCTTTCTCCTCCTCCCGTTCTCTCTGTCGGTCCCTGTCCTGCGGGGACTCTAGTCCCTCTGCCCGCACAAGAACGCAGGATATGGCGAGGCCAAGAGGGAACACCAACAGAGCCACGGATAGGGGGCTCATAGCACTATGTCTCACGGGCGGCTGGCTCGGAGACACGGCAAGCCGGAGCCGCCCGATCCCCAACCTGTCGGCCGCTTCTCTGCCAACCCACCGACACACCGCCCGTCGACCCGCCAAGCGGGCCCACTGCAATCCGCGCCCCTCTGCAATTTGCAGTCCACCATCCGCGCTTCCTAGCTTGGCCACCGCAGCTCCTCCGGTGGCCAGTGGCCAACTGGCAACAGCTGATGGCCAAGCGGTCACAGCTGATGACCATGCAGCCCCCAAGCAGCACCCCTCCACGCGAGGCCCAGAGCCTGGAGAGTGCTCTCTGCGAGTCTGTCCCCACAGTCCCCGTCTGTCTCTCTCCGCCTCTCTCTTGCTCCGTCTCTGGCCTTCTCTCATCCTCTCTCTCACCTCCCTGGGTCAGGAGAGGTGACGTGTAGCCAGTGAAGGGACCGGACATCGGGCGGGGCTCCGGTCGCTGACGAGGGTTCCAGGGCCCAGACTGAAGGCTTGTAACGAAGGGTGGCTGCAGACTGGAGATGCTGCACCCTGGTGGCGCGGGTGGCTCTCCCTGGCTTTGGGCCTGTGGATGGGTCCGGTCAGGGCCAGGGCCTGGGTTGCACGTCCCTAGGGCCGGAGGGGACTGAGAGGACCCTGCGACCCCCTCGGTGGCCCTGAGAGGTGGGGACAGCACAGCAGCAAGGGGGGTGTGCGGTTGTGGGGCTGGGGGGAGATGAGAGGGGTTGGGGTAGGGGGGCGGGGTGAAAGCCCTTCGGGGCCTGGGGAGGCCCAGGATGCCAGGGCGCCCAGACATATGTCACAGTCAGGGAAGTGACAGAGGCCCGTGGAGCCACTGGGGGGCGCGAAGGGGCCTCGCTGCGGGCCAGGAGTAGCCCGTCGCCCACACCAGCGGCGTCCGGAGGAGGCGGGGAGCGGGCGGCAGGCGCTCGGGCAGACGTGCTCGCCACCCTAGCGGCCCAGCAGCACGGCGCGCGGTCAGAGGCAGGCCGGGAGCAGGCTCTTGGGGCGCGGGGAGCCGGGTCCCAGCGTCTACGGCCATACCACCCTGAACGCGCCCGATCTCCTCTGATCTCGGGAGCTAAGCAGGGAGGGGCCTGGTTAGTACTTGGATGGGAGACCGCCTGGGAATAGCTGCAGGCTTTTGCTCGCCTCTCCTTTTGCGCCGCCGCCCCGGCGTGGCTCCCTCCGAACCCCTGCCGCCCTTTGCCCCTCTGCAGCCGCCCAGGCAGCCGAAGGTCCCCCTGGCCAGAGGAGGGTCAGTCGCCCGGCACTACAAGCTCGCATCCCCGGCCGCACACCAGGCCTGTCGGCCAGGGCTCCCCCCCACTCCCTCTTCTTAGTGCTCTTCGCCGAGGCAGGCCGTCAGCCTGCAGCAGTCAGCCGCGTCTCGGTCGCCGCCGCCGCCGCCACCGCCATCGCAGGGCTCCCTCTCGCTCCCCGACCCTGCCGCCGCCGCAACCCCCAACGCCCAAGCCCAGGGCTGCCTGCCGGCGCAGGCCTCCACCAGGCTCTCTCCATCCCAGGACGTGCCGGTGCTTTGCACCTCGGCCCGAGCCCAGGGCACGCCCATCCCTGCGCCTGCCCCCGGGACCCGACACACAGGATCGGCGTGTCCTCGGGCAAACGGGACGCCCACCCGCCCCGCCCCACCGGAGTCTTCTGTCTCCGCTGGCAGGCACCTCGCCCCACACCCCCGCGCGTCCCCTCCCGTCTCCCACAAGAGCCAGGAGCCCTCCCTTCCCGCCGGCCACGGTGTCCCTGAAACACAGGGCACAAAGAGCCGGGACAAACCAGGGGACGGCGGGAGCAGCACCCCAACACACCACGCGCCATCGACTCCGGGGGAGACCACCACAAGGGCAGAGCAGGCACGCAGGCGCACAACCCTCACAACCAGGGTGCCTGGGGGCTGCCACTCTCCTCCCGCGGGCGGGTGCCTGGGCGGGGCTCAGAGACCACAGGCCCTCCGGAGACCCTGGCGGCCCGCCCCGGAGGCTTCAATGGTGACTGCCAACGCCAGGGCAATGCCTCCTTAGCGGAGCCCAGCCCCGGGCACGACCACACTCCGGTGGAGGAGCTGCCACTTCAACACAGCCTCAGTGCGTCTGTAACAGTCCGTGTGCCCGCCTGTGCGTCCCTCACACCCTCCCCCACCCCATATCCGTCGGGCTCTGTGACGTGCCTGTTGGGCTCTGGCTCTGGCTCAGGAGCTCTCTCCCCGCGTGCCAGCCCCCTCTTTCTCTGTCTCTGTCCATGTCTCTCTGTATGTCTAGATACACACATGTACATATACGAGCATATTTCCATCTCGCTCCCTCTTACTCCTCCTCCCGTTCTGTCTGTCTGTCCCTGTCCTGCGGGGACTCTAGCCCCTCTGCCCGCACAAGAATGCAGGATTTGGCGAGGCCAAGAGGGAACACCAACAGACCACGGATAGGGGGCTCATAGCACCATGTCTCACGGGCGGCTGGCTCGGAGACTCGGCAAGCCGGAGCCGCCCGATCCCCAGCCTGCCGGCCGATTCTCTGCCAACCAACAGACCCACCAACCTACCGACCCACCAAGCCGGCCAACTGCAGTCCGCGCCCCTCTGCAATTTGCAGTCCACAATCCGCGCTTCCTAGCTTGGCCACCGCAGCTCTGCCGGTGGCCAATGGCCAACTGGCAACAGCTGATGGCCAAGCGGTCACAGCTGATATCCATGCAGCCCGCACGCAGCACCCCTCCACGCGAGGCCCAGAGCCTGGAGAGTGCTCTCTGCGAGTCTGTCCCCACAGTCCCCGTCTGTCTCTCTCCGCCTCTCTCTTGCTCCGTCTCTGGCCTTCTCTCATCCTCTCTCTCACCTCCCTGGGTCAGGAGAGGTGACGTGTAGCCAGTGAAGTGAACAGTGATCGGGCGGGACGCCGGTCGCTGACGAGGGGCGAGAACCCAGAAAGAAGGCTGTGTGAGGAAGGGTGGCGGCAGACTGGAGGTGCTGCCCCCTGGTGGCGGGTGGCTCTCCCTGGCTTTGGGCCAGTGGGTGGGGCCGGCCAGGGCCAGGGCCTGGGTTGCACGTCCCTAGGGTGGAGGGGACTGAGAGGACCCTGCGACCCCCTCGGTGGCCCTGAGAGGTGGGGACAGCACAGCAGCAAGGGGGGTGTGCGGTTGTGGGGCTGGGGGGAGATGAGAGGGGTTGGGGTAGGGGGGCGGGGTAAAAGCCCTTCGGGGCCTGGGGAGGCCCAGGATGCCAGGGCGCCCAGACATATGTCACAGTCAGGGAAGTGACAGAGGCCCGTTAGAGCCACTGGGGGGCGCGAAGGGGCCTCGCTGCGGGCCAGGAGGAGCCCGTCGCCCACACCAGCGGCGTCTGGAGGAGGCGGGGAGCTGGCGGGAGGCGCTCGGGCAGACATGCTCGCCACCCGAGCGGCCCAGCAGCATGGCGTGCGCTCAGAAGCAGGTCGGGAGCAGGCTCTTGGAGTGCCGGGAGCCGGGTCCCAGCGCCTAAGGCCACACCACCCTGCACGCGCCAGATCTCGTCTGATCTCGGGAGCTAAGCAGGGAGGGGCCTGGTTAGTACTTGGATGGGAGACCGCCTGGGAATAGCTGCAGGCTTTTGCTCGCCTCTCCTTTTGCGCCGCGGCCCCGGCGTGGCTCCCTCCGAACCCCTGCCGCCCCTTGCCTCTCTGCAGCCGCCCAGCCAGCCGAAGGTCCCCCTGACCAGCAGAGGGTTAGCCGCCAGGCACTACAAGCTGGCAGCCCCGGCCGCACACCAGGCCCCTCGGCCAGGGCTCCCCCGCACACCCTCTTCTCAGTCCTCTTCAGTCCCGGAGGCTGTCATCTCGATCCCTTCGCCGACCTTCGATCGCCGCCACCGCCAACAGCGCTGCCCTCGCCCCCGCCGCCACCGCCAAATCCGCCGCCATCACCGCGCTCCCCACACCCCCCTCCAGCGCTGACCTCACCCCTGCCCCCGCCCTCGCCACCGCCATCGCTGTACTGCTTCAATCTCCCGCCTCTGCTCTCCCCTCCTCCGCCGCCAGCACCGCCCTCTTCCCCGCTACCGCCGCCGCCGGCGCCAACCCTCCCCGCGCCCAGCGCCCGCCGACACAGCCCCCAACGCTGCCGCCGCCTCCATCGCCGACCTCGCAACCCTCCCGCGCCGCAGCCGCCGCCGCCGCCGCCGCCGCCGCCGCCGCCGCCATCGCTGCTCGCGATCAGCCCCCGCTTCTCCCGCCGCCGCCGCGATCACCGCGCTCCCCACCCCCTCCGCCAGCGCTGCCCTCGCCCCCTCCCCGCCCCCGCTGCCGCCATCGCCGTACTCCCTCAAACTCCCTCCTCTGCTCTCCCCCCCTCGGCCGCCAGCACCGCGCTCCCCATCCCCGCCGCCAGCGCTGCCCTCTTCCCCACCCCCGCCCCCGCCGCCGCCATTGCCGCACTCCCTCAATCTCCCTCCTCTGCTCTCCCCGCCTCCTGCACCGCCATCTCCCCCGCCCCCGCCCCAGGCCCGCCTCCGCCACCATCGCCATACTCCCTCAATCTCCCGCCTCTGCTCTCCCGGCCTCCTCCGCCCCCGCCGCTGCCGCCGACGCCGCCGCCGCCGCCGCCATCGACCCCCGTGCCCCAGCGCCCACCGTCAAAGCCCCCATTGTCGCCACCGCCATCGCCGCCCTGGCGCCATCCTCGCGGTTGCCATCGCCTACCTCCCCACCCTCCCTCGCCTCCGCCGCGTCCCCCGCTGCCACTGCTGCCGCCGCCGCCGCCGCCGCCGCAGCCCCCCCCTCCGCAGCCGCCCAAGCCGCCGTCGCGGGGTCCTCCCACAACTCCCAAGCCCAGGGTTGCCTGCTGGTGCAGGCCTCCCCCAGCCTTGGGGGTGCGGTTGTTGGTAAACCTGGTGGCGGTAGGGGGGCGGGGTGTATGGCGGTCTGGGTCCGGGGAGTCCCAGGATGCCAGAGTTCCACGACTTCTGGCACCATCAGGGAAGTGGCAGTGTCCCATGGAGCCTCGGGTGGCGCGAAGGGGCCTCGCTGCCGGCCAGGAGTAGCCCGCCGCCCACGCCAGGGGCATTCGGAAGAGGCGGGGAGCCGGACTGGGGGGGGGGGGACGCGGTGCTGGCAGAGCCGGCCAGCAGGTCGATGCTCGCCACCGGAGCCGCGCATCTGCATGGCGGGCGCTCACGAGGCAGGCCGGGAGCAGGCTCTTGGGGCGCGGGGAGCCGAGTCCCATCGTCTATGGCCATACCACCCTGAACGCGCCCGATCTCCTCTGATCTCGGGAGCTAAGCAGGGAGGGGCCTGGTTAGTGCTTGGATGGGAGACCGCCTGGGAATACCTGTAGGCTTTTGCTCGCCTCTCCTTTTGCGCCGCCGCCCCTGCGTGGCTCCCTCCGAACCCCTGCCGCCCCTTGCCCCTCTGCAGCCGCCCATCCAGCCGAAGGTCCCCCTGGCCAGAGGCCGGTCAGCCACCCGGCGCTACAAGCTGGCAGCCCCGGCCGCACACCAGGCCCGTCGGCCAGGGCTCACCCCCACACCCTCTTCTTAGTCCTCTTCGCTGAGGCAGGCAGTCAGCCAGCAGCAGTTAGCCGAGCCTGTGTCTCCGCCGGCAGGCACCTCTCCCCACACCCCCGCGCGCCCCCTCCCATCGCCCACAAGAGCCAGGAACCCTCCCTTCCCGCAGTGGCCCCAACACACAGGGTACAAAGAGCCGGGACAAAGCAGGGGACTGAGGGAGGAGCACCCCAACACACCGCACGCCCTCGGACTCCAGGAGAGACCACCACAAGGGGAAGTGCAGGCACGCAGGCACACAACACTCTCAACCAGGGTGCCTGTGGGCTGCCACTCTCCTCCCGCGGGGCGGGGGGTTCCTGGGCGGGGCTCGGAGCCCACTGGCCCTCCCGCCCGGCCCGGGGGCTTCAAGGGTGACTTTCAATGCCCGGGCACTGCCTCCTTAGTGGAGCCCAGCCACGGGCATGACCACACTTCGGTTGAGAAGCTGCCACTTCAAAGCAGCGTCAGTGCGTCTGTCCCAGTCCGTGTGCCCGCTTGTGCGTCCCTCCCCCCTCCCCCACCCCATGTCTCTCTGGCTCTGTGACGTGCCTGTTGGGCTCTGGCTCTGGCTCAGGAGCTCTCTCCCCGCGTGCCAGCCCCCTCTTTCTCTGTCTCTGTCCATGTCTCTCTGTATGTCTAGGTACATACAGGTACATATAGGTGTATATTTCGATCTCGCTCCCTCTTTCTCCTCCTCCCGTTCTCTCTGTCGGTCCCTGTCCTGCGGGGACTCTAGTCCCTCTGCCCGCACAAGAACGCAGGATATGGCGAGGCCAAGAGGGAACACCAACAGAGCCACGGATAGGGGGCTCATAGCACTATGTCTCACGGGCGGCTGGCTCGGAGACACGGCAAGCCGGAGCCGCCCGATCCCCAACCTGTCGGCCGCTTCTCTGCCAACCCACCGACACACCGCCCGTCGACCCGCCAAGCGGGCCCACTGCAATCCGCGCCCCTCTGCAATTTGCAGTCCACCATCCGCGCTTCCTAGCTTGGCCACCGCAGCTCCTCCGGTGGCCAGTGGCCAACTGGCAACAGCTGATGGCCAAGCGGTCACAGCTGATGACCATGCAGCCCCCAAGCAGCACCCCTCCACGCGAGGCCCAGAGCCTGGAGAGTGCTCTCTGCGAGTCTGTCCCCACAGTCCCCGTCTGTCTCTCTCCGCCTCTCTCTTGCTCCGTCTCTGGCCTTCTCTCATCCTCTCTCTCACCTCCCTGGGTCAGGAGAGGTGACGTGTAGCCAGTGAAGGGACCGGACATCGGGCGGGGCTCCGGTCGCTGACGAGGGTTCCAGGGCCCAGACTGAAGGCTTGTGACGAAGGGTGGCTGCAGACTGGAGATGCTGCACCCTGGTGGCGCGGGTGGCTCTCCCTGGCTTTGGGCCTGTGGATGGGTCCGGTCAGGGCCAGGGCCTGGGTTGCACGTCCCTAGGGCCGGAGGGGACTGAGAGGACCCTGCGACCCCCTCGGTGGCCCTGAGAGGTGGGGACAGCACAGCAGCAAGGGGGGTGTGCGGTTGTGGGGCTGGGGGGAGATGAGAGGGTTTGGGGTAGGGGGGCGGGGTGAAAGCCCTTCGGGGCCTGGGGAGGCCCAGGATGCCAGGGCGCCCAGACATATGTCACAGTCAGGGAAGTGACAGAGGCCCGTGGAGCCACTGGGGGGCGCGAAGGGGCCTCGCTGCGGGCCAGGAGTAGCCCGTCGCCCACACCAGCGGCGTCCGGAGGAGGCGGGGAGCGGGCGGCAGGCGCTCGGGCAGACGTGCTCGCCACCCTAGCGGCCCAGCAGCACGGCGCGCGGTCAGAGGCAGGCCGGGAGCAGGCTCTTGGGGCGCGGGGAGCCGGGTCCCAGCGTCTACGGCCATACCACCCTGAACGCGCCCGATCTCCTCTGATCTCGGGAGCTAAGCAGGGAGGGGCCTGGTTAGTGCTTGGATGGGAGACCGCCTGGGAATACCTGTAGGCTTTTGCTCGCCTCTCCTTTTGCGCCGCCGCCCCTGCGTGGCTCCCTCCGAACCCCTGCCGCCCCTTGCCCCTCTGCAGCCGCCCATCCAGCCGAAGGTCCCCCTGGCCAGAGGCCGGTCAGCCACCCGGCGCTACAAGCTGGCAGCCCCGGCCGCACACCAGGCCCGTCGGCCAGGGCTCACCCCCACACCCTCTTCTTAGTCCTCTTCGCTGAGGCAGGCAGTCAGCCAGCAGCAGTTAGCCGAGCCTGTGTCTCCGCCGGCAGGCACCTCTCCCCACACCCCCGCGCGCCCCCTCCCATCGCCCACAAGAGCCAGGAACCCTCCCTTCCCGCAGTGGCCCCAACACACAGGGTACAAAGAGCCGGGACAAAGCAGGGGACTGAGGGAGGAGCACCCCAACACACCGCACGCCCTCGGACTCCAGGAGAGACCACCACAAGGGGAAGTGCAGGCACGCAGGCACACAACACTCTCAACCAGGGTGCCTGTGGGCTGCCACTCTCCTCCCGCGGGGCGGGGGGTTCCTGGGCGGGGCTCGGAGCCCACTGGCCCTCCCGCCCGGCCCGGGGGCTTCAAGGGTGACTTTCAATGCCCGGGCACTGCCTCCTTAGTGGAGCCCAGCCACGGGCATGACCACACTTCGGTTGAGAAGCTGCCACTTCAAAGCAGCGTCAGTGCGTCTGTCCCAGTCCGTGTGCCCGCTTGTGCGTCCCTCCCCCCTCCCCCACCCCATGTCTCTCTGGCTCTGTGACGTGCCTGTTGGGCTCTGGCTCTGGCTCAGGAGCTCTCTCCCCGCGTGCCAGCCCCCTCTTTCTCTGTCTCTGTCCATGTCTCTCTGTATGTCTAGGTACATACAGGTACATATAGGTGTATATTTCGATCTCGCTCCCTCTTTCTCCTCCTCCCGTTCTCTCTGTCGGTCCCTGTCCTGCGGGGACTCTAGTCCCTCTGCCCGCACAAGAACGCAGGATATGGCGAGGCCAAGAGGGAACACCAACAGAGCCACGGATAGGGGGCTCATAGCACTATGTCTCACGGGCGGCTGGCTCGGAGACACGGCAAGCCGGAGCCGCCCGATCCCCAACCTGTCGGCCGCTTCTCTGCCAACCCACCGACACACCGCCCGTCGACCCGCCAAGCGGGCCCACTGCAATCCGCGCCCCTCTGCAATTTGCAGTCCACCATCCGCGCTTCCTAGCTTGGCCACCGCAGCTCCTCCGGTGGCCAGTGGCCAACTGGCAACAGCTGATGGCCAAGCGGTCACAGCTGATGACCATGCAGCCCCCAAGCAGCACCCCTCCACGCGAGGCCCAGAGCCTGGAGAGTGCTCTCTGCGAGTCTGTCCCCACAGTCCCCGTCTGTCTCTCTCCGCCTCTCTCTTGCTCCGTCTCTGGCCTTCTCTCATCCTCTCTCTCACCTCCCTGGGTCAGGAGAGGTGACGTGTAGCCAGTGAAGGGACCGGACATCGGGCGGGGCTCCGGTCGCTGACGAGGGTTCCAGGGCCCAGACTGAAGGCTTGTGACGAAGGGTGGCTGCAGACTGGAGATGCTGCACCCTGGTGGCGCGGGTGGCTCTCCCTGGCTTTGGGCCTGTGGATGGGTCCGGTCAGGGCCAGGGCCTGGGTTGCACGTCCCTAGGGCCGGAGGGGACTGAGAGGACCCTGCGACCCCCTCGGTGGCCCTGAGAGGTGGGGACAGCACAGCAGCAAGGGGGGTGTGCGGTTGTGGGGCTGGGGGGAGATGAGAGGGGTTGGGGTAGGGGGGCGGGGTGAAAGCCCTTCGGGGCCTGGGGAGGCCCAGGATGCCAGGGCGCCCAGACATATGTCACAGTCAGGGAAGTGACAGAGGCCCGTGGAGCCACTGGGGGGCGCGAAGGGGCCTCGCTGCGGGCCAGGAGTAGCCCGTCGCCCACACCAGCGGCGTCCGGAGGAGGCGGGGAGCGGGCGGCAGGCGCTCGGGCAGACGTGCTCGCCACCCTAGCGGCCCAGCAGCACGGCGCGCGGTCAGAGGCAGGCCGGGAGCAGGCTCTTGGGGCGCGGGGAGCCGGGTCCCAGCGTCTACGGCCATACCACCCTGAACGCGCCCGATCTCCTCTGATCTCGGGAGCTAAGCAGGGAGGGGCCTGGTTAGTACTTGGATGGGAGACCGCCTGGGAATAGCTGCAGGCTTTTGCTCGCCTCTCCTTTTGCGCCGCCGCCCCGGCGTGGCTCCCTCCGAACCCCTGCCGCCCTTTGCCCCTCTGCAGCCGCCCAGGCAGCCGAAGGTCCCCCTGGCCAGAGGAGGGTCAGTCGCCCGGCACTACAAGCTCGCATCCCCGGCCGCACACCAGGCCTGTCGGCCAGGGCTCCCCCCCACTCCCTCTTCTTAGTGCTCTTCGCCGAGGCAGGCCGTCAGCCTGCAGCAGTCAGCCGCGTCTCGGTCGCCGCCGCCGCCGCCACCGCCATCGCAGGGCTCCCTCTCGCTCCCCGACCCTGCCGCCGCCGCAACCCCCAACGCCCAAGCCCAGGGCTGCCTGCCGGCGCAGGCCTCCACCAGGCTCTCTCCATCCCAGGACGTGCCGGTGCTTTGCACCTCGGCCCGAGCCCAGGGCACGCCCATCCCTGCGCCTGCCCCCGGGACCCGACACACAGGATCGGCGTGTCCTCGGGCAAACGGGACGCCCACCCGCCCCGCCCCACCGGAGTCTTCTGTCTCCGCTGGCAGGCACCTCGCCCCACACCCCCGCGCGTCCCCTCCCGTCTCCCACAAGAGCCAGGAGCCCTCCCTTCCCGCCGGCCACGGTGTCCCTGAAACACAGGGCACAAAGAGCCGGGACAAACCAGGGGACGGCGGGAGCAGCACCCCAACACACCACGCGCCATCGACTCCGGGGGAGACCACCACAAGGGCAGAGCAGGCACGCAGGCGCACAACCCTCACAACCAGGGTGCCTGGGGGCTGCCACTCTCCTCCCGCGGGCGGGTGCCTGGGCGGGGCTCAGAGACCACAGGCCCTCCGGAGACCCTGGCGGCCCGCCCCGGAGGCTTCAATGGTGACTGCCAACGCCAGGGCAATGCCTCCTTAGCGGAGCCCAGCCCCGGGCACGACCACACTCCTGTGGAGGAGCTGCCACTTCAACACAGCCTCAGTGCGTCTGTAACAGTCCGTGTGCCCGCCTGTGCGTCCCTCACACCCTCCCCCACCCCATATCCGTCGGGCTCTGTGACGTGCCTGTTGGGCTCTGGCTCTGGCTCAGGAGCTCTCTCCCCGCGTGCCAGCCCCCTCTTTCTCTGTCTCTGTCCATGTCTCTCTGTATGTCTAGATACACACATGTACATATACGAGCATATTTCCATCTCGCTCCCTCTTACTCCTCCTCCCGTTCTGTCTGTCTGTCCCTGTCCTGCGGGGACTCTAGCCCCTCTGCCCGCACAAGAATGCAGGATTTGGCGAGGCCAAGAGGGAACACCAACAGACCACGGATAGGGGGCTCATAGCACCATGTCTCACGGGCGGCTGGCTCGGAGACTCGGCAAGCCGGAGCCGCCCGATCCCCAGCCTGCCGGCCGATTCTCTGCCAACCAACAGACCCACCAACCTACCGACCCACCAAGCCGGCCAACTGCAGTCCGCGCCCCTCTGCAATTTGCAGTCCACAATCCGCGCTTCCTAGCTTGGCCACCGCAGCTCTGCCGGTGGCCAATGGCCAACTGGCAACAGCTGATGGCCAAGCGGTCACAGCTGATATCCATGCAGCCCGCACGCAGCACCCCTCCACGCGAGGCCCAGAGCCTGGAGAGTGCTCTCTGCGAGTCTGTCCCCACAGTCCCCGTCTGTCTCTCTCCGCCTCTCTCTTGCTCCGTCTCTGGCCTTCTCTCATCCTCTCTCTCACCTCCCTGGGTCAGGAGAGGTGACGTGTAGCCAGTGAAGTGAACAGTGATCGGGCGGGACGCCGGTCGCTGACGAGGGGCGAGAACCCAGAAAGAAGGCTGTGTGAGGAAGGGTGGCGGCAGACTGGAGGTGCTGCCCCCTGGTGGCGGGTGGCTCTCCCTGGCTTTGGGCCAGTGGGTGGGGCCGGCCAGGGCCAGGGCCTGGGTTGCACGTCCCTAGGGTGGAGGGGACTGAGAGGACCCTGCGACCCCCTCGGTGGCCCTGAGAGGTGGGGACAGCACAGCAGCAAGGGGGGTGTGCGGTTGTGGGGCTGGGGGGAGATGAGAGGGGTTGGGGTAGGGGGGCGGGGTAAAAGCCCTTCGGGGCCTGGGGAGGCCCAGGATGCCAGGGCGCCCAGACATATGTCACAGTCAGGGAAGTGACAGAGGCCCGTTAGAGCCACTGGGGGGCGCGAAGGGGCCTCGCTGCGGGCCAGGAGGAGCCCGTCGCCCACACCAGCGGCGTCTGGAGGAGGCGGGGAGCTGGCGGGAGGCGCTCGGGCAGACATGCTCGCCACCCGAGCGGCCCAGCAGCATGGCGTGCGCTCAGAAGCAGGTCGGGAGCAGGCTCTTGGAGTGCCGGGAGCCGGGTCCCAGCGCCTAAGGCCACACCACCCTGCACGCGCCAGATCTCGTCTGATCTCGGGAGCTAAGCAGGGAGGGGCCTGGTTAGTACTTGGATGGGAGACCGCCTGGGAATAGCTGCAGGCTCTTGCTCGCCTCTCCTTTTGCGCCGCGGCCCCGGCGTGGCTCCCTCCGAACCCCTGCCGCCCCTTGCCTCTCTGCAGCCGCCCAGCCAGCCGAAGGTCCCCCTGACCAGCAGAGGGTTAGCCGCCAGGCACTACAAGCTGGCAGCCCCGGCCGCACACCAGGCCCCTCGGCCAGGGCTCCCCCGCACACCCTCTTCTCAGTCCTCTTCAGTCCCGGAGGCTGTCATCTCGATCCCTTCGCCGACCTTCGATCGCCGCCACCGCCAACAGCGCTGCCCTCGCCCCCGCCGCCACCGCCAAATCCACCGCCATCACCGCGCTCCCCACACCCCCCTCCAGCGCTGACCTCACCCCTGCCCCCGCCCTCGCCACCGCCATCGCTGTACTGCTTCAATCTCCCGCCTCTGCTCTCCCCTCCTCCGCCGCCAGCACCGCCCTCTTCCCCGCTACCGCCGCCGCCGGCGCCAACCCTCCCCGCGCCCAGCGCCCGCCGACACAGCCCCCAACGCTGCCGCCGCCTCCATCGCCGACCTCGCAACCCTCCCGCGCCGCAGCCGCCGCCGCCGCCGCCGCCGCCATCGCTGCTCGCGATCAGCCCCCGCTTCTCCCGCCGCCGCCGCGATCACCGCGCTCCCCACCCCCTCCGCCAGCGCTGCCCTCGCCCCCTCCCCGCCCCCGCTGCCGCCATCGCCGTACTCCCTCAAACTCCCTCCTCTGCTCTCCCCCCCTCGGCCGCCAGCACCGCGCTCCCCATCCCCGCCGCCAGCGCTGCCCTCTTCCCCACCCCCGCCCCCGCCGCCGCCATTGCCGCACTCCCTCAATCTCCCTCCTCTGCTCTCCCCGCCTCCTGCACCGCCATCTCCCCCGCCCCCGCCCCAGGCCCGCCTCCGCCACCATCGCCATACTCCCTCAATCTCCCGCCTCTGCTCTCCCGGCCTCCTCCGCCCCCGCCGCTGCCGCCGACGCCGCCGCCGCCGCCGCCATCGACCCCCGTGCCCCAGCGCCCACCGTCAAAGCCCCCATTGTCGCCACCGCCATCGCCGCCCTGGCGCCATCCTCGCGGTTGCCATCGCCTACCTCCCCACCCTCCCTCGCCTCCGCCGCGTCCCCCGCTGCCACTGCTGCCGCCGCCGCCGCCGCCGCCGCAGCCCCCCCCTCCGCAGCCGCCCAAGCCGCCGTCGCGGGGTCCTCCCACAACTCCCAAGCCCAGGGTTGCCTGCTGGTGCAGGCCTCCCCCAGCCTTGGGGGTGCGGTTGTTGGTAAACCTGGTGGCGGTAGGGGGGCGGGGTGTATGGCGGTCTGGGTCCGGGGAGTCCCAGGATGCCAGAGTTCCACGACTTCTGGCACCATCAGGGAAGTGGCAGTGTCCCATGGAGCCTCGGGTGGCGCGAAGGGGCCTCGCTGCCGGCCAGGAGTAGCCCGCCGCCCACGCCAGGGGCATTCGGAAGAGGCGGGGAGCCGGACTGGGGGGGGGGGGACGCGGTGCTGGCAGAGCCGGCCAGCAGGTCGATGCTCGCCACCGGAGCCGCGCATCTGCATGGCGGGCGCTCACGAGGCAGGCCGGGAGCAGGCTCTTGGGGCGCGGGGAGCCGAGTCCCATCGTCTATGGCCATACCACCCTGAACGCGCCCGATCTCCTCTGATCTCGGGAGCTAAGCAGGGAGGGGCCTGGTTAGTGCTTGGATGGGAGACCGCCTGGGAATACCTGTAGGCTTTTGCTCGCCTCTCCTTTTGCGCCGCCGCCCCTGCGTGGCTCCCTCCGAACCCCTGCCGCCCCTTGCCCCTCTGCAGCCGCCCATCCAGCCGAAGGTCCCCCTGGCCAGAGGCCGGTCAGCCACCCGGCGCTACAAGCTGGCAGCCCCGGCCGCACACCAGGCCCGTCGGCCAGGGCTCACCCCCACACCCTCTTCTTAGTCCTCTTCGCTGAGGCAGGCAGTCAGCCAGCAGCAGTTAGCCGAGCCTGTGTCTCCGCCGGCAGGCACCTCTCCCCACACCCCCGCGCGCCCCCTCCCATCGCCCACAAGAGCCAGGAACCCTCCCTTCCCGCAGTGGCCCCAACACACAGGGTACAAAGAGCCGGGACAAAGCAGGGGACTGAGGGAGGAGCACCCCAACACACCGCACGCCCTCGGACTCCAGGAGAGACCACCACAAGGGGAAGTGCAGGCACGCAGGCACACAACACTCTCAACCAGGGTGCCTGTGGGCTGCCACTCTCCTCCCGCGGGGCGGGGGGTTCCTGGGCGGGGCTCGGAGCCCACTGGCCCTCCCGCCCGGCCCGGGGGCTTCAAGGGTGACTTTCAATGCCCGGGCACTGCCTCCTTAGTGGAGCCCAGCCACGGGCATGACCACACTTCGGTTGAGAAGCTGCCACTTCAAAGCAGCGTCAGTGCGTCTGTCCCAGTCCGTGTGCCCGCTTGTGCGTCCCTCCCCCCTCCCCCACCCCATGTCTCTCTGGCTCTGTGACGTGCCTGTTGGGCTCTGGCTCTGGCTCAGGAGCTCTCTCCCCGCGTGCCAGCCCCCTCTTTCTCTGTCTCTGTCCATGTCTCTCTGTATGTCTAGGTACATACAGGTACATATAGGTGTATATTTCGATCTCGCTCCCTCTTTCTCCTCCTCCCGTTCTCTCTGTCGGTCCCTGTCCTGCGGGGACTCTAGTCCCTCTGCCCGCACAAGAACGCAGGATATGGCGAGGCCAAGAGGGAACACCAACAGAGCCACGGATAGGGGGCTCATAGCACTATGTCTCACGGGCGGCTGGCTCGGAGACACGGCAAGCCGGAGCCGCCCGATCCCCAACCTGTCGGCCGCTTCTCTGCCAACCCACCGACACACCGCCCGTCGACCCGCCAAGCGGGCCCACTGCAATCCGCGCCCCTCTGCAATTTGCAGTCCACCATCCGCGCTTCCTAGCTTGGCCACCGCAGCTCCTCCGGTGGCCAGTGGCCAACTGGCAACAGCTGATGGCCAAGCGGTCACAGCTGATGACCATGCAGCCCCCAAGCAGCACCCCTCCACGCGAGGCCCAGAGCCTGGAGAGTGCTCTCTGCGAGTCTGTCCCCACAGTCCCCGTCTGTCTCTCTCCGCCTCTCTCTTGCTCCGTCTCTGGCCTTCTCTCATCCTCTCTCTCACCTCCCTGGGTCAGGAGAGGTGACGTGTAGCCAGTGAAGGGACCGGACATCGGGCGGGGCTCCGGTCGCTGACGAGGGTTCCAGGGCCCAGACTGAAGGCTTGTGACGAAGGGTGGCTGCAGACTGGAGATGCTGCACCCTGGTGGCGCGGGTGGCTCTCCCTGGCTTTGGGCCTGTGGATGGGTCCGGTCAGGGCCAGGGCCTGGGTTGCACGTCCCTAGGGCCGGAGGGGACTGAGAGGACCCTGCGACCCCCTCGGTGGCCCTGAGAGGTGGGGACAGCACAGCAGCAAGGGGGGTGTGCGGTTGTGGGGCTGGGGGGAGATGAGAGGGGTTGGGGTAGGGGGGCGGGGTGAAAGCCCTTCGGGGCCTGGGGAGGCCCAGGATGCCAGGGCGCCCAGACATATGTCACAGTCAGGGAAGTGACAGAGGCCCGTGGAGCCACTGGGGGGCGTGAAGGGGCCTCGCTGCGGGCCAGGAGTAGCCCGTCGCCCACACCAGCGGCGTCCGGAGGAGGCGGGGAGCGGGCGGCAGGCGCTCGGGCAGACGTGCTCGCCACCCTAGCGGCCCAGCAGCACGGCGCGCGGTCAGAGGCAGGCCGGGAGCAGGCTCTTGGGGCGCGGGGAGCCGGGTCCCAGCGTCTACGGCCATACCACCCTGAACGCGCCCGATCTCCTCTGATCTCGGGAGCTAAGCAGGGAGGGGCCTGGTTAGTACTTGGATGGGAGACCGCCTGGGAATAGCTGCAGGCTTTTGCTCGCCTCTCCTTTTGCGCCGCCGCCCCGGCGTGGCTCCCTCCGAACCCCTGCCGCCCTTTGCCCCTCTGCAGCCGCCCAGGCAGCCGAAGGTCCCCCTGGCCAGAGGAGGGTCAGTCGCCCGGCACTACAAGCTCGCATCCCCGGCCGCACACCAGGCCTGTCGGCCAGGGCTCCCCCCCACTCCCTCTTCTTAGTGCTCTTCGCCGAGGCAGGCCGTCAGCCTGCAGCAGTCAGCCGCGTCTCGGTCGCCGCCGCCGCCGCCACCGCCATCGCAGGGCTCCCTCTCGCTCCCCGACCCTGCCGCCGCCGCAACCCCCAACGCCCAAGCCCAGGGCTGCCTGCCGGCGCAGGCCTCCACCAGGCTCTCTCCATCCCAGGACGTGCCGGTGCTTTGCACCTCGGCCCGAGCCCAGGGCACGCCCATCCCTGCGCCTGCCCCCGGGACCCGACACACAGGATCGGCGTGTCCTCGGGCAAACGGGACGCCCACCCGCCCCGCCCCACCGGAGTCTTCTGTCTCCGCTGGCAGGCACCTCGCCCCACACCCCCGCGCGTTGTGGGGAGCCATGGTTTCTTGCAACCCTGAACCTTGCAGACTGGCTCGGTTTCTGCCCCCATAACATTGTCTCTGCCTTATCTGAGAAGCGCCTAACGGCTGCTGAGGAATGTGGTGAAAACGGCCAGTTCCCAGACACAGAAAACTAAGGGCTTTCTAGATAATTAGTAGAGTCTGTCTCCTTGAAATATTTACTTTTGTGAGTTTCAGTGACCTTGTATCTTCTATGTCAAAGTAAGGTTGAAGCTGGAAAGATTTACTTTCGCTGAGATAATGCATATCTTCTTCGTTTAACTGCACGTACTCAAATTGTATATATTGGTTAGAGATAATAAACTCAGGGCTTCAGCATGACTGAAGACCGGCCGCATTAGCATTTGTGTGTGTCTTTTATTTCATTCCCACTCCCCCATTCAGGTACTGATCGACTCGTGGCGGCTGGCCCGTCACACTTGGCGCCCGAACAGGGACCTGAATACGGGGGTAACAGTGAGGAACACCACGTGGCGAGGGCCCAGCTCGTAGAGAGCTTATCAGTGGATGCGTGGTGAGTAAGGCACAATACCCCTCGGTCGAATGAATGTGTGAGTGAGTGATAGCTCCACGACTTCGTGTTACGGAGCTTGATTGGGCCCTAATCTGCGGTTCCGGTTCTGTCATACGGCATAACGGTGACTGGACTTCTGTCTACCTGTCCGGGGGGTTATACCGGAGCGCCTCTAGCTAAGACAGATTTGGCTCCGCGAGGGGCACGGCCAGACGGGCATCAGAGTGTTTTCTTTGTTTGAAAGAAGGGCCGAGTTAGGGTGAAGGATGGGTCACGCTAGCAGCAAGGACCTGTATGTTAGAGGACTTAAGAAATTGCTTGCCGCCCGTGGCAGTCGGGTGAGCAGAGAACAGTTAGATAAGTTTTTAGAATTTGTAAAAGAAGTTTGTCCATGGTTTCCAGAAGAAGGCACTGTCAGTCTGGAAACTTGGGAGAAAGTGGGAGAGCAGTTACAAGATTATTATGCTGCCCACGGACCTCAGCAGATCCCTGTAGAAACATTCGGGTTGTGGACCTTGATTAGAGATTGTTTAGATCTCAGGCGTAAGAGCTGTAAGCTAGAGAAAGTAAAACAAGCTGGCAATGAAGAAATTCTTTCATCTGCCGCTTCTCTGGCAGAGAGAGAAAAGGGGGAGGAAGCCAAACCCACAGAAGAATTTTTTAAAGATACAGAGCCTATTTATCAGGAACCTCCGGTCGAGGACTGGGAAGATTTAGACTCTCAGGATCAGAAAGACTTAGAGGATGAAGCAGCCAAACATAATAGGAACAAATACCCTCCTTTGGTGGCTATGGCTCAAGAAGGCAGACAACCTGCAGGCACTACACTTTCTTTTGCAGATCAGCTAAAAAAGATTCAGGGACAGCTGATTGAGCTTAAAGTTGCTGTGGACGAAGGAAATTGTCCTCGGAGTCCCCAGATTCCTTTTAGAAATCAATGGAATCCTCGGGGTAAAGATCCCCCTTGGAAGCAGAGGTGCAAAGATTACAAGCTGCACTCACTTCCCTCTCTGTTCAAATGCAATTAGTCCAGGCTCAACAGACTGGGCCTTTATTAAAATCTCAATCAAAATAGAAGCCTAGGTTACAATTAAGCTCTCCTCCAAGTGTAGTTGCAGGGCTAGATCCACTGCCCGAGGCCCCTGTTGTAGCCCCTGTGACAATGAGACAATTACCAGGCGTAAAAGATCAAAGGTCCCCCCTACAAAAGAGTTTACAAGCTGCTAGTACAGGACCAACTTTAAAAGGGACACATTGCTTCCTCCAATTCTCCCTGGAATTATCCCATTTTTGATATTATAAAAAAAAAATCTGGTAAGTGGAGATTATGACAAGATTTAAAAAAAGTTAATAAAACCATGGAATTAATGGGAGCCTTACAGACAGGCTTGCCCTGTCCTACAGCCATACCAAAAAACACATATAAAATTGTTTTGGACTTAAAAGATTGTTTTTATACTATACCTTTAAATCCTGATGACTGCCCTAGATTTGCTTTCAGTGTTCCTTCTGTTAATTTACAAAAACCTTTTAAGAGATATCATTGGCTAGTGCTACCTCAAAAAATGGCTAGTAGCCCTACATTATGTCAAAAATTTGTATCAGCTGCTATAAAACCTACCTAAAGGACATTTTCAGATATTTACATCATCCACTACATGGATGACATACTTCTTGCCCACTCTTGTGAACCAAAGTTGCTTGCTGCTTTTGCTCACTTACAAAAAAAGCTCCACAATTATGGGCTGGTTATAGCCCCCCAAAAAAAAAAAATTCAGCAAGTGCCTCCTTACTCTTATCTGGGATATTGTTTAATGCCTCAGGCCATTGTGCCTCAAAAAATACAAATCCGGCGACATTGTTTAAAAACATTAAATGATTTCCAAAAGCTACTGGGAGACATCTATAGATACCCATCCACGCCCCTAGGGTGTGGAAAAGCTCTCACTTTCTACAGCTACAAAAGGACTTTCCACTTCAGACCCTGTTAAATGGATAAAGACTTTGGGTAGAGGGTTTGCTGGAGATATTGCTATTCTGTTTATTGTTCTGTTTATTTTACATAGTCCTCAGATGTGGACAAATAGCCCTCCGACAGGCTGTAAATGAAATAACTACACGTTCTGTGTTTCTCATACTTCAAAAAAAAAAAAAAAGGGGGAGATGTAGTCACACAACAGCCTAGCCGACTGTCCCCCCTGTCTTTCCTTAAGGAAAGAAGAGTCTGTAAGACTGTGCCTTTTTAGAAACTTTGCTTATCTCTATATTTTACACCTTATGTCTCTCTGTCTGGTCCCCAAAAGATGGTTTACAGCCAAAGACGGGTAAGATATCTCACGGGAGATACAACCTAAGCCAGGCAAAACCGAGTGGGGACCCCCAATGAGCTGCCTTAAAAGATCCAAAAAGGAGCCTTGCCTCCCCTTCCCCCTGCCTGGGAAAAGCCACTGCTGTCTCTGGCTTTCCTCAAAGGAGATTGGTAGCCAATGACGGGTAATGATCAGTAAGCGTTTTTACAACCTAAGACAGGAGTCGATCGCTTTGATGATTGATATCCAATGACGGGTAAGTGAAAATGTCTCTACTGACTACCTAAGCCAGACACGATCTCAAAAATAAAAAATAAAAAAGGGGGATATGTAGGGAATTGGAGCATTAAGGGTTAAGAAAATGTAACTTCAAGCAGAGTTTGGGAGGATCGCTAAGGGAAACTCCGATAAGCATAAAGAACAAACAGACACCTGCTGTTCTGGGGATGAGAAATTACCAAAGAAATAAAGACAGTCAGGGCCAAACTTTGAGAAAACGTAACTAATCTGTACTTGCTGCCTCAGCCGCTTTATGTAACCTTCTTGTTTCTGTGTGTATAAAAAAAAGCTGGCTTCATGATAAAATTCAAAGTATGAGAGAAGCTGAACCTTTAAAATTTGATGCAGCTCAGGCTGCCTCTGAGTTTGTTGATGTTCTTAGGAGTGTTTTGCCCTCTATGCCTTATATTACCCATTCTGTTATAATATTTCTTACATTGGGCATCTGTGTCTGCTTGGTTCTGTGCCTACTCCCTATCCTCATCAGATGTTTCATCAACAAAATGTTAGACTTACGAGCTGACATCCATCAGCTTGAGCTCAAGGCGAAGCCTTAAGTCTTTCTCCCCCATGCATTTAAAGGGGCGGATTAGCCAAAGACGGGTAAATACTTGGGAGCCGCTTCAACACCTAAGACAGGGCTTGTATTAATAAAATATGAGTACCAATGACGGGTAAGTTGAGGCAGGCGTCCTGGGATGCCTAAGTCAGGCACCGTCACCTCGCCATCCTGGCTGGATGGACTTTGCTTTTATAAAATAAAAAAGGGGGAGATGTGGGGAGCCATGGTTTCTTGCAACCCTGAACCTTGCAGACTGGCTCGGTTTCTGCCCCCATAACATTGTCTCTGCCTTATCTGAGAAGCGCCTAACGGCTGCTGAGGAATGTGGTGAAAACGGCCAGTTCCCAGACACAGAAAACTAAGGGCTTTCTAGACAATTAGTAGAGTCTGTCTCCTTGAAATATTTACTTTTGTGAGTTTCAGTGACCTTGTATCTTCTATGTCAAAGTAAGGTTGAAGCTGGAAAGATTTACTTTCGCTGAGATAATGCATATCTTCTTCGTTTAACTGCACGTACTCAAATTGTATATATTGGTTAGAGATAATAAACTCAGGGCTTCAGCATGACTGAAGACCGGCCGCATTAGCATTTGTGTGTGTCTTTTATTTCATTCCCACTCCCCCATTCAGGTACTGATCGACTCGTGGCGGCTGGCCCGTCACAGCGCGTCCCCTCCCGTCTCCCACAAGAGCCAGGAGCCCTCCCTTCCCGCCGGCCACGGTGTCCCTGAAACACAGGGCACAAAGAGCCGGGACAAACCAGGGGACGGCGGGAGCAGCACCCCAACACACCACGCGCCATCGACTCCGGGGGAGACCACCACAAGGGCAGAGCAGGCACGCAGGCGCACAACCCTCACAACCAGGGTGCCTGGGGGCTGCCACTCTCCTCCCGCGGGCGGGTGCCTGGGCGGGGCTCAGAGACCACAGGCCCTCCGGAGACCCTGGCGGCCCGCCCCGGAGGCTTCAATGGTGACTGCCAACGCCAGGGCAATGCCTCCTTAGCGGAGCCCAGCCCCGGGCACGACCACACTCCGGTGGAGGAGCTGCCACTTCAACACAGCCTCAGTGCGTCTGTAACAGTCCGTGTGCCCGCCTGTGCGTCCCTCACACCCTCCCCCACCCCATATCCGTCGGGCTCTGTGACGTGCCTGTTGGGCTCTGGCTCTGGCTCAGGAGCTCTCTCCCCGCGTGCCAGCCCCCTCTTTCTCTGTCTCTGTCCATGTCTCTCTGTATGTCTAGATACACACATGTACATATACGAGCATATTTCCATCTCGCTCCCTCTTACTCCTCCTCCCGTTCTGTCTGTCTGTCCCTGTCCTGCGGGGACTCTAGCCCCTCTGCCCGCACAAGAATGCAGGATTTGGCGAGGCCAAGAGGGAACACCAACAGACCACGGATAGGGGGCTCATAGCACCATGTCTCACGGGCGGCTGGCTCGGAGACTCGGCAAGCCGGAGCCGCCCGATCCCCAGCCTGCCGGCCGATTCTCTGCCAACCAACAGACCCACCAACCTACCGACCCACCAAGCCGGCCAACTGCAGTCCGCGCCCCTCTGCAATTTGCAGTCCACAATCCGCGCTTCCTAGCTTGGCCACCGCAGCTCTGCCGGTGGCCAATGGCCAACTGGCAACAGCTGATGGCCAAGCGGTCACAGCTGATATCCATGCAGCCCGCACGCAGCACCCCTCCACGCGAGGCCCAGAGCCTGGAGAGTGCTCTCTGCGAGTCTGTCCCCACAGTCCCCGTCTGTCTCTCTCCGCCTCTCTCTTGCTCCGTCTCTGGCCTTCTCTCATCCTCTCTCTCACCTCCCTGGGTCAGGAGAGGTGACGTGTAGCCAGTGAAGTGAACAGTGATCGGGCGGGACGCCGGTCGCTGACGAGGGGCGAGAACCCAGAAAGAAGGCTGTGTGAGGAAGGGTGGCGGCAGACTGGAGGTGCTGCCCCCTGGTGGCGGGTGGCTCTCCCTGGCTTTGGGCCAGTGGGTGGGGCCGGCCAGGGCCAGGGCCTGGGTTGCACGTCCCTAGGGTGGAGGGGACTGAGAGGACCCTGCGACCCCCTCGGTGGCCCTGAGAGGTGGGGACAGCACAGCAGCAAGGGGGGTGTGCGGTTGTGGGGCTGGGGGGAGATGAGAGGGGTTGGGGTAGGGGGGCGGGGTAAAAGCCCTTCGGGGCCTGGGGAGGCCCAGGATGCCAGGGCGCCCAGACATATGTCACAGTCAGGGAAGTGACAGAGGCCCGTTAGAGCCACTGGGGGGCGCGAAGGGGCCTCGCTGCGGGCCAGGAGGAGCCCGTCGCCCACACCAGCGGCGTCTGGAGGAGGCGGGGAGCTGGCGGGAGGCGCTCGGGCAGACATGCTCGCCACCCGAGCGGCCCAGCAGCATGGCGTGCGCTCAGAAGCAGGTCGGGAGCAGGCTCTTGGAGTGCCGGGAGCCGGGTCCCAGCGCCTAAGGCCACACCACCCTGCACGCGCCAGATCTCGTCTGATCTCGGGAGCTAAGCAGGGAGGGGCCTGGTTAGTACTTGGATGGGAGACCGCCTGGGAATAGCTGCAGGCTCTTGCTCGCCTCTCCTTTTGCGCCGCGGCCCCGGCGTGGCTCCCTCCGAACCCCTGCCGCCCCTTGCCTCTCTGCAGCCGCCCAGCCAGCCGAAGGTCCCCCTGACCAGCAGAGGGTTAGCCGCCAGGCACTACAAGCTGGCAGCCCCGGCCGCACACCAGGCCCCTCGGCCAGGGCTCCCCCGCACACCCTCTTCTCAGTCCTCTTCAGTCCCGGAGGCTGTCATCTCGATCCCTTCGCCGACCTTCGATCGCCGCCACCGCCAACAGCGCTGCCCTCGCCCCCGCCGCCACCGCCAAATCCGCCGCCATCACCGCGCTCCCCACACCCCCCTCCAGCGCTGACCTCACCCCTGCCCCCGCCCTCGCCACCGCCATCGCTGTACTGCTTCAATCTCCCGCCTCTGCTCTCCCCTCCTCCGCCGCCAGCACCGCCCTCTTCCCCGCTACCGCCGCCGCCGGCGCCAACCCTCCCCGCGCCCAGCGCCCGCCGACACAGCCCCCAACGCTGCCGCCGCCTCCATCGCCGACCTCGCAACCCTCCCGCGCCGCAGCCGCCGCCGCCGCCGCCGCCGCCGCCGCCGCCGCCATCGCTGCTCGCGATCAGCCCCCGCTTCTCCCGCCGCCGCCGCCGCGATCACCGCGCTCCCCACCCCCTCCGCCAGCGCTGCCCTCGCCCCCTCCCCGCCCCCGCTGCCGCCATCGCCGTACTCCCTCAAACTCCCTCCTCTGCTCTCCCCCCCTCGGCCGCCAGCACCGCGCTCCCCATCCCCGCCGCCAGCGCTGCCCTCTTCCCCACCCCCGCCCCCGCCGCCGCCATTGCCGCACTCCCTCAATCTCCCTCCTCTGCTCTCCCCGCCTCCTGCACCGCCATCTCCCCCGCCCCCGCCCCAGGCCCGCCGCCGCCACCATCGCCATACTCCCTCAATCTCCCGCCTCTGCTCTCCCGGCCTCCTCCGCCCCCGCCGCCGCCGCCGACGCCGCCGCCGCCGCCGCCATCGACCCCCGTGCCCCAGCGCCCACCGTCAAAGCCCCCATTGTCGCCACCGCCATCGCCGCCCTGGCGCCATCCTCGCGGTTGCCATCGCCTACCTCCCCACCCTCCCTCGCCTCCGCCGCGTCCCCCGCCGCCACTGCTGCCGCCGCCGCCGCCGCCGCCGCCGCCGCCGCCGCCGCCGCCGCCGCCGCCGCACCCCCCCCTCCGTAGCCGCCCAAGCCGCCGCCGCGGGGTCCTCCCACAACTCCCAAGCCCAGGGTTGCCTGCTGGTGCAGGCCTCTCCCAGCCTTGGGGGTGCGGTTGTTGGTAAACCTGGTGGCGGTAGGGGGGCGGGGTGTATGGCGGTCTGGGTCCGGGGAGTCCCCGGATGCCAGAGTTCCACGACTTCTGGCACCATCAGGGAAGTGGCAGTGTCCCATGGAGCCTCGGGTGGCGCGAAGGGGCCTCGCTGCCGGCCAGGAGTAGCCCGCCGCCCACGCCAGGGGCATTCGGAAGAGGCGGGGAGCCGGACTGGGGGGGGGGGACGCGGTGCTGGCAGAGCCGGCCAGCGGGTCGATGCTCGCCACCGGAGCCGCGCATCTGCATGGCGGGCGCTCACGAGGCAGGCCGGGAGCAGGCTCTTGGGGCGCGGGGAGCCGAGTCCCATCGTCTATGGCCATACCACCCTGAACGCGCCCGATCTCCTCTGATCTCGGGAGCTAAGCAGGGAGGGGCCTGGTTAGTGCTTGGATGGGACACCGCCTGGGAATACCTGTAGGCTTTTGCTCGCCTCTCCTTTTGCGCCGCCGCCCCTGCGTGGCTCCCTCCGAACCCCTGCCGCCCCTTGCCCCTCTGCAGCCGCCCATCCAGCCGAAGGTCCCCCTGGCCAGAGGCCGGTCAGCCACCCGGCGCTACAAGCTGGCAGCCCCGGCCGCACACCAGGCCCGTTGGCCAGGGCTCACCCCCACACCCTCTTCTTAGTCCTCTTCGCTGAGGCAGGCAGTCAGCCAGCAGCAGTTAGCCGAGCCTGTGTCTCCGCCGGCAGGCACCTCTCCCCACACCCCCGCGCGCCCCCTCCCATCGCCCACAAGAGCCAGGAACCCTCCCTTCCCGCAGTGGCCCCAACACACAGGGTACAAAGAGCCGGGACAAAGCAGGGGACTGAGGGAGGAGCACCCCAACACACCGCACGCCCTCGGACTCCAGGAGAGACCACCACAAGGGGAAGTGCAGGCACGCAGGCACACAACACTCTCAACCAGGGTGCCTGTGGGCTGCCACTCTCCTCCCGCGGGGCGGGGGGTTCCTGGGCGGGGCTCGGAGCCCACTGGCCCTCCCGCCCGGCCCGGGGGCTTCAAGGGTGACTTTCAATGCCCGGGCACTGCCTCCTTAGTGGAGCCCAGCCACGGGCATGACCACACTTCGGTTGAGAAGCTGCCACTTCAAAGCAGCGTCAGTGCGTCTGTCCCAGTCCGTGTGCCCGCTTGTGCGTCCCTCCCCCCTCCCCCACCCCATGTCTCTCTGGCTCTGTGACGTGCCTGTTGGGCTCTGGCTCTGGCTCAGGAGCTCTCTCCCCGCGTGCCAGCCCCCTCTTTCTCTGTCTCTGTCCATGTCTCTCTGTATGTCTAGGTACATACAGGTACATATAGGTGTATATTTCGATCTCGCTCCCTCTTTCTCCTCCTCCCGTTCTCTCTGTCGGTCCCTGTCCTGCGGGGACTCTAGTCCCTCTGCCCGCACAAGAACGCAGGATATGGCGAGGCCAAGAGGGAACACCAACAGAGCCACGGATAGGGGGCTCATAGCACTATGTCTCACGGGCGGCTGGCTCGGAGACACGGCAAGCCGGAGCCGCCCGATCCCCAACCTGTCGGCCGCTTCTCTGCCAACCCACCGACACACCGCCCGTCGACCCGCCAAGCGGGCCCACTGCAATCCGCGCCCCTCTGCAATTTGCAGTCCACCATCCGCGCTTCCTAGCTTGGCCACCGCAGCTCCTCCGGTGGCCAGTGGCCAACTGGCAACAGCTGATGGCCAAGCGGTCACAGCTGATGACCATGCAGCCCCCAAGCAGCACCCCTCCACGCGAGGCCCAGAGCCTGGAGAGTGCTCTCTGCGAGTCTGTCCCCACAGTCCCCGTCTGTCTCTCTCCGCCTCTCTCTTGCTCCGTCTCTGGCCTTCTCTCATCCTCTCTCTCACCTCCCTGGGTCAGGAGAGGTGACGTGTAGCCAGTGAAGGGACCGGACATCGGGCGGGGCTCCGGTCGCTGACGAGGGTTCCAGGGCCCAGACTGAAGGCTTGTGACGAAGGGTGGCTGCAGACTGGAGATGCTGCACCCTGGTGGCGCGGGTGGCTCTCCCTGGCTTTGGGCCTGTGGATGGGTCCGGTCAGGGCCAGGGCCTGGGTTGCACGTCCCTAGGGCCGGAGGGGACTGAGAGGACCCTGCGACCCCCTCGGTGGCCCTGAGAGGTGGGGACAGCACAGCAGCAAGGGGGGTGTGCGGTTGTGGGGCTGGGGGGAGATGAGAGGGGTTGGGGTAGGGGGGCGGGGTGAAAGCCCTTCGGGGCCTGGGGAGGCCCAGGATGCCAGGGCGCCCAGACATATGTCACAGTCAGGGAAGTGACAGAGGCCCGTGGAGCCACTGGGGGGCGCGAAGGGGCCTCGCTGCGGGCCAGGAGTAGCCCGTCGCCCACACCAGCGGCGTCCGGAGGAGGCGGGGAGCGGGCGGCAGGCGCTCGGGCAGACGTGCTCGCCACCCTAGCGGCCCAGCAGCACGGCGCGCGGTCAGAGGCAGGCCGGGAGCAGGCTCTTGGGGCGCGGGGAGCCGGGTCCCAGCGTCTACGGCCATACCACCCTGAACGCGCCCGATCTCCTCTGATCTCGGGAGCTAAGCAGGGAGGGGCCTGGTTAGTACTTGGATGGGAGACCGCCTGGGAATAGCTGCAGGCTTTTGCTCGCCTCTCCTTTTGCGCCGCCGCCCCGGCGTGGCTCCCTCCGAACCCCTGCCGCCCTTTGCCCCTCTGCAGCCGCCCAGGCAGCCGAAGGTCCCCCTGGCCAGAGGAGGGTCAGTCGCCCGGCACTACAAGCTCGCATCCCCGGCCGCACACCAGGCCTGTCGGCCAGGGCTCCCCCCCACTCCCTCTTCTTAGTGCTCTTCGCCGAGGCAGGCCGTCAGCCTGCAGCAGTCAGCCGCGTCTCGGTCGCCGCCGCCGCCGCCACCGCCATCGCAGGGCTCCCTCTCGCTCCCCGACCCTGCCGCCGCCGCAACCCCCAACGCCCAAGCCCAGGGCTGCCTGCCGGCGCAGGCCTCCACCAGGCTCTCTCCATCCCAGGACGTGCCGGTGCTTTGCACCTCGGCCCGAGCCCAGGGCACGCCCATCCCTGCGCCTGCCCCCGGGACCCGACACACAGGATCGGCGTGTCCTCGGGCAAACGGGACGCCCACCCGCCCCGCCCCACCGGAGTCTTCTGTCTCCGCTGGCAGGCACCTCGCCCCACACCCCCGCGCGTTGTGGGGAGCCATGGTTTCTTGCAACCCTGAACCTTGCAGACTGGCTCGGTTTCTGCCCCCATAACATTGTCTCTGCCTTATCTGAGAAGCGCCTAACGGCTGCTGAGGAATGTGGTGAAAACGGCCAGTTCCCAGACACAGAAAACTAAGGGCTTTCTAGATAATTAGTAGAGTCTGTCTCCTTGAAATATTTACTTTTGTGAGTTTCAGTGACCTTGTATCTTCTATGTCAAAGTAAGGTTGAAGCTGGAAAGATTTACTTTCGCTGAGATAATGCATATCTTCTTCGTTTAACTGCACGTACTCAAATTGTATATATTGGTTAGAGATAATAAACTCAGGGCTTCAGCATGACTGAAGACCGGCCGCATTAGCATTTGTGTGTGTCTTTTATTTCATTCCCACTCCCCCATTCAGGTACTGATCGACTCGTGGCGGCTGGCCCGTCACACTTGGCGCCCGAACAGGGACCTGAATACGGGGGTAACAGTGAGGAACACCACGTGGCGAGGGCCCAGCTCGTAGAGAGCTTATCAGTGGATGCGTGGTGAGTAAGGCACAATACCCCTCGGTCGAATGAATGTGTGAGTGAGTGATAGCTCCACGACTTCGTGTTACGGAGCTTGATTGGGCCCTAATCTGCGGTTCCGGTTCTGTCATACGGCATAACGGTGACTGGACTTCTGTCTACCTGTCCGGGGGGTTATACCGGAGCGCCTCTAGCTAAGACAGATTTGGCTCCGCGAGGGGCACGGCCAGACGGGCATCAGAGTGTTTTCTTTGTTTGAAAGAAGGGCCGAGTTAGGGTGAAGGATGGGTCACGCTAGCAGCAAGGACCTGTATGTTAGAGGACTTAAGAAATTGCTTGCCGCCCGTGGCAGTCGGGTGAGCAGAGAACAGTTAGATAAGTTTTTAGAATTTGTAAAAGAAGTTTGTCCATGGTTTCCAGAAGAAGGCACTGTCAGTCTGGAAACTTGGGAGAAAGTGGGAGAGCAGTTACAAGATTATTATGCTGCCCACGGACCTCAGCAGATCCCTGTAGAAACATTCGGGTTGTGGACCTTGATTAGAGATTGTTTAGATCTCAGGCGTAAGAGCTGTAAGCTAGAGAAAGTAAAACAAGCTGGCAATGAAGAAATTCTTTCATCTGCCGCTTCTCTGGCAGAGAGAGAAAAGGGGGAGGAAGCCAAACCCACAGAAGAATTTTTTAAAGATACAGAGCCTATTTATCAGGAACCTCCGGTCGAGGACTGGGAAGATTTAGACTCTCAGGATCAGAAAGACTTAGAGGATGAAGCAGCCAAACATAATAGGAACAAATACCCTCCTTTGGTGGCTATGGCTCAAGAAGGCAGACAACCTGCAGGCACTACACTTTCTTTTGCAGATCAGCTAAAAAAGATTCAGGGACAGCTGATTGAGCTTAAAGTTGCTGTGGACGAAGGAAATTGTCCTCGGAGTCCCCAGATTCCTTTTAGAAATCAATGGAATCCTCGGGGTAAAGATCCCCCTTGGAAGCAGAGGTGCAAAGATTACAAGCTGCACTCACTTCCCTCTCTGTTCAAATGCAATTAGTCCAGGCTCAACAGACTGGGCCTTTATTAAAATCTCAATCAAAATAGAAGCCTAGGTTACAATTAAGCTCTCCTCCAAGTGTAGTTGCAGGGCTAGATCCACTGCCCGAGGCCCCTGTTGTAGCCCCTGTGACAATGAGACAATTACCAGGCGTAAAAGATCAAAGGTCCCCCCTACAAAAGAGTTTACAAGCTGCTAGTACAGGACCAACTTTAAAAGGGACACATTGCTTCCTCCAATTCTCCCTGGAATTATCCCATTTTTGATATTATAAAAAAAAAATCTGGTAAGTGGAGATTATGACAAGATTTAAAAAAAGTTAATAAAACCATGGAATTAATGGGAGCCTTACAGACAGGCTTGCCCTGTCCTACAGCCATACCAAAAAACACATATAAAATTGTTTTGGACTTAAAAGATTGTTTTTATACTATACCTTTAAATCCTGATGACTGCCCTAGATTTGCTTTCAGTGTTCCTTCTGTTAATTTACAAAAACCTTTTAAGAGATATCATTGGCTAGTGCTACCTCAAAAAATGGCTAGTAGCCCTACATTATGTCAAAAATTTGTATCAGCTGCTATAAAACCTACCTAAAGGACATTTTCAGATATTTACATCATCCACTACATGGATGACATACTTCTTGCCCACTCTTGTGAACCAAAGTTGCTTGCTGCTTTTGCTCACTTACAAAAAAAGCTCCACAATTATGGGCTGGTTATAGCCCCCCAAAAAAAAAAAATTCAGCAAGTGCCTCCTTACTCTTATCTGGGATATTGTTTAATGCCTCAGGCCATTGTGCCTCAAAAAATACAAATCCGGCGACATTGTTTAAAAACATTAAATGATTTCCAAAAGCTACTGGGAGACATCTATAGATACCCATCCACGCCCCTAGGGTGTGGAAAAGCTCTCACTTTCTACAGCTACAAAAGGACTTTCCACTTCAGACCCTGTTAAATGGATAAAGACTTTGGGTAGAGGGTTTGCTGGAGATATTGCTATTCTGTTTATTGTTCTGTTTATTTTACATAGTCCTCAGATGTGGACAAATAGCCCTCCGACAGGCTGTAAATGAAATAACTACACGTTCTGTGTTTCTCATACTTCAAAAAAAAAAAAAAAGGGGGAGATGTAGTCACACAACAGCCTAGCCGACTGTCCCCCCTGTCTTTCCTTAAGGAAAGAAGAGTCTGTAAGACTGTGCCTTTTTAGAAACTTTGCTTATCTCTATATTTTACACCTTATGTCTCTCTGTCTGGTCCCCAAAAGATGGTTTACAGCCAAAGACGGGTAAGATATCTCACGGGAGATACAACCTAAGCCAGGCAAAACCGAGTGGGGACCCCCAATGAGCTGCCTTAAAAGATCCAAAAAGGAGCCTTGCCTCCCCTTCCCCCTGCCTGGGAAAAGCCACTGCTGTCTCTGGCTTTCCTCAAAGGAGATTGGTAGCCAATGACGGGTAATGATCAGTAAGCGTTTTTACAACCTAAGACAGGAGTCGATCGCTTTGATGATTGATATCCAATGACGGGTAAGTGAAAATGTCTCTACTGACTACCTAAGCCAGACACGATCTCAAAAATAAAAAATAAAAAAGGGGGATATGTAGGGAATTGGAGCATTAAGGGTTAAGAAAATGTAACTTCAAGCAGAGTTTGGGAGGATCGCTAAGGGAAACTCCGATAAGCATAAAGAACAAACAGACACCTGCTGTTCTGGGGATGAGAAATTACCAAAGAAATAAAGACAGTCAGGGCCAAACTTTGAGAAAACGTAACTAATCTGTACTTGCTGCCTCAGCCGCTTTATGTAACCTTCTTGTTTCTGTGTGTATAAAAAAAAGCTGGCTTCATGATAAAATTCAAAGTATGAGAGAAGCTGAACCTTTAAAATTTGATGCAGCTCAGGCTGCCTCTGAGTTTGTTGATGTTCTTAGGAGTGTTTTGCCCTCTATGCCTTATATTACCCATTCTGTTATAATATTTCTTACATTGGGCATCTGTGTCTGCTTGGTTCTGTGCCTACTCCCTATCCTCATCAGATGTTTCATCAACAAAATGTTAGACTTACGAGCTGACATCCATCAGCTTGAGCTCAAGGCGAAGCCTTAAGTCTTTCTCCCCCATGCATTTAAAGGGGCGGATTAGCCAAAGACGGGTAAATACTTGGGAGCCGCTTCAACACCTAAGACAGGGCTTGTATTAATAAAATATGAGTACCAATGACGGGTAAGTTGAGGCAGGCGTCCTGGGATGCCTAAGTCAGGCACCGTCACCTCGCCATCCTGGCTGGATGGACTTTGCTTTTATAAAATAAAAAAGGGGGAGATGTGGGGAGCCATGGTTTCTTGCAACCCTGAACCTTGCAGACTGGCTCGGTTTCTGCCCCCATAACATTGTCTCTGCCTTATCTGAGAAGCGCCTAACGGCTGCTGAGGAATGTGGTGAAAACGGCCAGTTCCCAGACACAGAAAACTAAGGGCTTTCTAGACAATTAGTAGAGTCTGTCTCCTTGAAATATTTACTTTTGTGAGTTTCAGTGACCTTGTATCTTCTATGTCAAAGTAAGGTTGAAGCTGGAAAGATTTACTTTCGCTGAGATAATGCATATCTTCTTCGTTTAACTGCACGTACTCAAATTGTATATATTGGTTAGAGATAATAAACTCAGGGCTTCAGCATGACTGAAGACCGGCCGCATTAGCATTTGTGTGTGTCTTTTATTTCATTCCCACTCCCCCATTCAGGTACTGATCGACTCGTGGCGGCTGGCCCGTCACAGCGCGTCCCCTCCCGTCTCCCACAAGAGCCAGGAGCCCTCCCTTCCCGCCGGCCACGGTGTCCCTGAAACACAGGGCACAAAGAGCCGGGACAAACCAGGGGACGGCGGGAGCAGCACCCCAACACACCACGCGCCATCGACTCCGGGGGAGACCACCACAAGGGCAGAGCAGGCACGCAGGCGCACAACCCTCACAACCAGGGTGCCTGGGGGCTGCCACTCTCCTCCCGCGGGCGGGTGCCTGGGCGGGGCTCAGAGACCACAGGCCCTCCGGAGACCCTGGCGGCCCGCCCCGGAGGCTTCAATGGTGACTGCCAACGCCAGGGCAATGCCTCCTTAGCGGAGCCCAGCCCCGGGCACGACCACACTCCGGTGGAGGAGCTGCCACTTCAACACAGCCTCAGTGCGTCTGTAACAGTCCGTGTGCCCGCCTGTGCGTCCCTCACACCCTCCCCCACCCCATATCCGTCGGGCTCTGTGACGTGCCTGTTGGGCTCTGGCTCTGGCTCAGGAGCTCTCTCCCCGCGTGCCAGCCCCCTCTTTCTCTGTCTCTGTCCATGTCTCTCTGTATGTCTAGATACACACATGTACATATACGAGCATATTTCCATCTCGCTCCCTCTTACTCCTCCTCCCGTTCTGTCTGTCTGTCCCTGTCCTGCGGGGACTCTAGCCCCTCTGCCCGCACAAGAATGCAGGATTTGGCGAGGCCAAGAGGGAACACCAACAGACCACGGATAGGGGGCTCATAGCACCATGTCTCACGGGCGGCTGGCTCGGAGACTCGGCAAGCCGGAGCCGCCCGATCCCCAGCCTGCCGGCCGATTCTCTGCCAACCAACAGACCCACCAACCTACCGACCCACCAAGCCGGCCAACTGCAGTCCGCGCCCCTCTGCAATTTGCAGTCCACAATCCGCGCTTCCTAGCTTGGCCACCGCAGCTCTGCCGGTGGCCAATGGCCAACTGGCAACAGCTGATGGCCAAGCGGTCACAGCTGATATCCATGCAGCCCGCACGCAGCACCCCTCCACGCGAGGCCCAGAGCCTGGAGAGTGCTCTCTGCGAGTCTGTCCCCACAGTCCCCGTCTGTCTCTCTCCGCCTCTCTCTTGCTCCGTCTCTGGCCTTCTCTCATCCTCTCTCTCACCTCCCTGGGTCAGGAGAGGTGACGTGTAGCCAGTGAAGTGAACAGTGATCGGGCGGGACGCCGGTCGCTGACGAGGGGCGAGAACCCAGAAAGAAGGCTGTGTGAGGAAGGGTGGCGGCAGACTGGAGGTGCTGCCCCCTGGTGGCGGGTGGCTCTCCCTGGCTTTGGGCCAGTGGGTGGGGCCGGCCAGGGCCAGGGCCTGGGTTGCACGTCCCTAGGGTGGAGGGGACTGAGAGGACCCTGCGACCCCCTCGGTGGCCCTGAGAGGTGGGGACAGCACAGCAGCAAGGGGGGTGTGCGGTTGTGGGGCTGGGGGGAGATGAGAGGGGTTGGGGTAGGGGGGCGGGGTAAAAGCCCTTCGGGGCCTGGGGAGGCCCAGGATGCCAGGGCGCCCAGACATATGTCACAGTCAGGGAAGTGACAGAGGCCCGTTAGAGCCACTGGGGGGCGCGAAGGGGCCTCGCTGCGGGCCAGGAGGAGCCCGTCGCCCACACCAGCGGCGTCTGGAGGAGGCGGGGAGCTGGCGGGAGGCGCTCGGGCAGACATGCTCGCCACCCGAGCGGCCCAGCAGCATGGCGTGCGCTCAGAAGCAGGTCGGGAGCAGGCTCTTGGAGTGCCGGGAGCCGGGTCCCAGCGCCTAAGGCCACACCACCCTGCACGCGCCAGATCTCGTCTGATCTCGGGAGCTAAGCAGGGAGGGGCCTGGTTAGTACTTGGATGGGAGACCGCCTGGGAATAGCTGCAGGCTCTTGCTCGCCTCTCCTTTTGCGCCGCGGCCCCGGCGTGGCTCCCTCCGAACCCCTGCCGCCCCTTGCCTCTCTGCAGCCGCCCAGCCAGCCGAAGGTCCCCCTGACCAGCAGAGGGTTAGCCGCCAGGCACTACAAGCTGGCAGCCCCGGCCGCACACCAGGCCCCTCGGCCAGGGCTCCCCCGCACACCCTCTTCTCAGTCCTCTTCAGTCCCGGAGGCTGTCATCTCGATCCCTTCGCCGACCTTCGATCGCCGCCACCGCCAACAGCGCTGCCCTCGCCCCCGCCGCCACCGCCAAATCCACCGCCATCACCGCGCTCCCCACACCCCCCTCCAGCGCTGACCTCACCCCTGCCCCCGCCCTCGCCACCGCCATCGCTGTACTGCTTCAATCTCCCGCCTCTGCTCTCCCCTCCTCCGCCGCCAGCACCGCCCTCTTCCCCGCTACCGCCGCCGCCGGCGCCAACCCTCCCCGCGCCCAGCGCCCGCCGACACAGCCCCCAACGCTGCCGCCGCCTCCATCGCCGACCTCGCAACCCTCCCGCGCCGCAGCCGCCGCCGCCGCCGCCGCCGCCATCGCTGCTCGCGATCAGCCCCCGCTTCTCCCGCCGCCGCCGCGATCACCGCGCTCCCCACCCCCTCCGCCAGCGCTGCCCTCGCCCCCTCCCCGCCCCCGCTGCCGCCATCGCCGTACTCCCTCAAACTCCCTCCTCTGCTCTCCCCCCCTCGGCCGCCAGCACCGCGCTCCCCATCCCCGCCGCCAGCGCTGCCCTCTTCCCCACCCCCGCCCCCGCCGCCGCCATTGCCGCACTCCCTCAATCTCCCTCCTCTGCTCTCCCCGCCTCCTGCACCGCCATCTCCCCCGCCCCCGCCCCAGGCCCGCCTCCGCCACCATCGCCATACTCCCTCAATCTCCCGCCTCTGCTCTCCCGGCCTCCTCCGCCCCCGCCGCTGCCGCCGACGCCGCCGCCGCCGCCGCCATCGACCCCCGTGCCCCAGCGCCCACCGTCAAAGCCCCCATTGTCGCCACCGCCATCGCCGCCCTGGCGCCATCCTCGCGGTTGCCATCGCCTACCTCCCCACCCTCCCTCGCCTCCGCCGCGTCCCCCGCTGCCACTGCTGCCGCCGCCGCCGCCGCCGCCGCAGCCCCCCCCTCCGCAGCCGCCCAAGCCGCCGTCGCGGGGTCCTCCCACAACTCCCAAGCCCAGGGTTGCCTGCTGGTGCAGGCCTCCCCCAGCCTTGGGGGTGCGGTTGTTGGTAAACCTGGTGGCGGTAGGGGGGCGGGGTGTATGGCGGTCTGGGTCCGGGGAGTCCCAGGATGCCAGAGTTCCACGACTTCTGGCACCATCAGGGAAGTGGCAGTGTCCCATGGAGCCTCGGGTGGCGCGAAGGGGCCTCGCTGCCGGCCAGGAGTAGCCCGCCGCCCACGCCAGGGGCATTCGGAAGAGGCGGGGAGCCGGACTGGGGGGGGGGGGACGCGGTGCTGGCAGAGCCGGCCAGCAGGTCGATGCTCGCCACCGGAGCCGCGCATCTGCATGGCGGGCGCTCACGAGGCAGGCCGGGAGCAGGCTCTTGGGGCGCGGGGAGCCGAGTCCCATCGTCTATGGCCATACCACCCTGAACGCGCCCGATCTCCTCTGATCTCGGGAGCTAAGCAGGGAGGGGCCTGGTTAGTGCTTGGATGGGAGACCGCCTGGGAATACCTGTAGGCTTTTGCTCGCCTCTCCTTTTGCGCCGCCGCCCCTGCGTGGCTCCCTCCGAACCCCTGCCGCCCCTTGCCCCTCTGCAGCCGCCCATCCAGCCGAAGGTCCCCCTGGCCAGAGGCCGGTCAGCCACCCGGCGCTACAAGCTGGCAGCCCCGGCCGCACACCAGGCCCGTCGGCCAGGGCTCACCCCCACACCCTCTTCTTAGTCCTCTTCGCTGAGGCAGGCAGTCAGCCAGCAGCAGTTAGCCGAGCCTGTGTCTCCGCCGGCAGGCACCTCTCCCCACACCCCCGCGCGCCCCCTCCCATCGCCCACAAGAGCCAGGAACCCTCCCTTCCCGCAGTGGCCCCAACACACAGGGTACAAAGAGCCGGGACAAAGCAGGGGACTGAGGGAGGAGCACCCCAACACACCGCACGCCCTCGGACTCCAGGAGAGACCACCACAAGGGGAAGTGCAGGCACGCAGGCACACAACACTCTCAACCAGGGTGCCTGTGGGCTGCCACTCTCCTCCCGCGGGGCGGGGGGTTCCTGGGCGGGGCTCGGAGCCCACTGGCCCTCCCGCCCGGCCCGGGGGCTTCAAGGGTGACTTTCAATGCCCGGGCACTGCCTCCTTAGTGGAGCCCAGCCACGGGCATGACCACACTTCGGTTGAGAAGCTGCCACTTCAAAGCAGCGTCAGTGCGTCTGTCCCAGTCCGTGTGCCCGCTTGTGCGTCCCTCCCCCCTCCCCCACCCCATGTCTCTCTGGCTCTGTGACGTGCCTGTTGGGCTCTGGCTCTGGCTCAGGAGCTCTCTCCCCGCGTGCCAGCCCCCTCTTTCTCTGTCTCTGTCCATGTCTCTCTGTATGTCTAGGTACATACAGGTACATATAGGTGTATATTTCGATCTCGCTCCCTCTTTCTCCTCCTCCCGTTCTCTCTGTCGGTCCCTGTCCTGCGGGGACTCTAGTCCCTCTGCCCGCACAAGAACGCAGGATATGGCGAGGCCAAGAGGGAACACCAACAGAGCCACGGATAGGGGGCTCATAGCACTATGTCTCACGGGCGGCTGGCTCGGAGACACGGCAAGCCGGAGCCGCCCGATCCCCAACCTGTCGGCCGCTTCTCTGCCAACCCACCGACACACCGCCCGTCGACCCGCCAAGCGGGCCCACTGCAATCCGCGCCCCTCTGCAATTTGCAGTCCACCATCCGCGCTTCCTAGCTTGGCCACCGCAGCTCCTCCGGTGGCCAGTGGCCAACTGGCAACAGCTGATGGCCAAGCGGTCACAGCTGATGACCATGCAGCCCCCAAGCAGCACCCCTCCACGCGAGGCCCAGAGCCTGGAGAGTGCTCTCTGCGAGTCTGTCCCCACAGTCCCCGTCTGTCTCTCTCCGCCTCTCTCTTGCTCCGTCTCTGGCCTTCTCTCATCCTCTCTCTCACCTCCCTGGGTCAGGAGAGGTGACGTGTAGCCAGTGAAGGGACCGGACATCGGGCGGGGCTCCGGTCGCTGACGAGGGTTCCAGGGCCCAGACTGAAGGCTTGTGACGAAGGGTGGCTGCAGACTGGAGATGCTGCACCCTGGTGGCGCGGGTGGCTCTCCCTGGCTTTGGGCCTGTGGATGGGTCCGGTCAGGGCCAGGGCCTGGGTTGCACGTCCCTAGGGCCGGAGGGGACTGAGAGGACCCTGCGACCCCCTCGGTGGCCCTGAGAGGTGGGGACAGCACAGCAGCAAGGGGGGTGTGCGGTTGTGGGGCTGGGGGGAGATGAGAGGGGTTGGGGTAGGGGGGCGGGGTGAAAGCCCTTCGGGGCCTGGGGAGGCCCAGGATGCCAGGGCGCCCAGACATATGTCACAGTCAGGGAAGTGACAGAGGCCCGTGGAGCCACTGGGGGGCGCGAAGGGGCCTCGCTGCGGGCCAGGAGTAGCCCGTCGCCCACACCAGCGGCGTCCGGAGGAGGCGGGGAGCGGGCGGCAGGCGCTCGGGCAGACGTGCTCGCCACCCTAGCGGCCCAGCAGCACGGCGCGCGGTCAGAGGCAGGCCGGGAGCAGGCTCTTGGGGCGCGGGGAGCCGGGTCCCAGCGTCTACGGCCATACCACCCTGAACGCGCCCGATCTCCTCTGATCTCGGGAGCTAAGCAGGGAGGGGCCTGGTTAGTACTTGGATGGGAGACCGCCTGGGAATAGCTGCAGGCTTTTGCTCGCCTCTCCTTTTGCGCCGCCGCCCCGGCGTGGCTCCCTCCGAACCCCTGCCGCCCTTTGCCCCTCTGCAGCCGCCCAGGCAGCCGAAGGTCCCCCTGGCCAGAGGAGGGTCAGTCGCCCGGCACTACAAGCTCGCATCCCCGGCCGCACACCAGGCCTGTCGGCCAGGGCTCCCCCCCACTCCCTCTTCTTAGTGCTCTTCGCCGAGGCAGGCCGTCAGCCTGCAGCAGTCAGCCGCGTCTCGGTCGCCGCCGCCGCCGCCACCGCCATCGCAGGGCTCCCTCTCGCTCCCCGACCCTGCCGCCGCCGCAACCCCCAACGCCCAAGCCCAGGGCTGCCTGCCGGCGCAGGCCTCCACCAGGCTCTCTCCATCCCAGGACGTGCCGGTGCTTTGCACCTCGGCCCGAGCCCAGGGCACGCCCATCCCTGCGCCTGCCCCCGGGACCCGACACACAGGATCGGCGTGTCCTCGGGCAAACGGGACGCCCACCCGCCCCGCCCCACCGGAGTCTTCTGTCTCCGCTGGCAGGCACCTCGCCCCACACCCCCGCGCGTTGTGGGGAGCCATGGTTTCTTGCAACCCTGAACCTTGCAGACTGGCTCGGTTTCTGCCCCCATAACATTGTCTCTGCCTTATCTGAGAAGCGCCTAACGGCTGCTGAGGAATGTGGTGAAAACGGCCAGTTCCCAGACACAGAAAACTAAGGGCTTTCTAGATAATTAGTAGAGTCTGTCTCCTTGAAATATTTACTTTTGTGAGTTTCAGTGACCTTGTATCTTCTATGTCAAAGTAAGGTTGAAGCTGGAAAGATTTACTTTCGCTGAGATAATGCATATCTTCTTCGTTTAACTGCACGTACTCAAATTGTATATATTGGTTAGAGATAATAAACTCAGGGCTTCAGCATGACTGAAGACCGGCCGCATTAGCATTTGTGTGTGTCTTTTATTTCATTCCCACTCCCCCATTCAGGTACTGATCGACTCGTGGCGGCTGGCCCGTCACACTTGGCGCCCGAACAGGGACCTGAATACGGGGGTAACAGTGAGGAACACCACGTGGCGAGGGCCCAGCTCGTAGAGAGCTTATCAGTGGATGCGTGGTGAGTAAGGCACAATACCCCTCGGTCGAATGAATGTGTGAGTGAGTGATAGCTCCACGACTTCGTGTTACGGAGCTTGATTGGGCCCTAATCTGCGGTTCCGGTTCTGTCATACGGCATAACGGTGACTGGACTTCTGTCTACCTGTCCGGGGGGTTATACCGGAGCGCCTCTAGCTAAGACAGATTTGGCTCCGCGAGGGGCACGGCCAGACGGGCATCAGAGTGTTTTCTTTGTTTGAAAGAAGGGCCGAGTTAGGGTGAAGGATGGGTCACGCTAGCAGCAAGGACCTGTATGTTAGAGGACTTAAGAAATTGCTTGCCGCCCGTGGCAGTCGGGTGAGCAGAGAACAGTTAGATAAGTTTTTAGAATTTGTAAAAGAAGTTTGTCCATGGTTTCCAGAAGAAGGCACTGTCAGTCTGGAAACTTGGGAGAAAGTGGGAGAGCAGTTACAAGATTATTATGCTGCCCACGGACCTCAGCAGATCCCTGTAGAAACATTCGGGTTGTGGACCTTGATTAGAGATTGTTTAGATCTCAGGCGTAAGAGCTGTAAGCTAGAGAAAGTAAAACAAGCTGGCAATGAAGAAATTCTTTCATCTGCCGCTTCTCTGGCAGAGAGAGAAAAGGGGGAGGAAGCCAAACCCACAGAAGAATTTTTTAAAGATACAGAGCCTATTTATCAGGAACCTCCGGTCGAGGACTGGGAAGATTTAGACTCTCAGGATCAGAAAGACTTAGAGGATGAAGCAGCCAAACATAATAGGAACAAATACCCTCCTTTGGTGGCTATGGCTCAAGAAGGCAGACAACCTGCAGGCACTACACTTTCTTTTGCAGATCAGCTAAAAAAGATTCAGGGACAGCTGATTGAGCTTAAAGTTGCTGTGGACGAAGGAAATTGTCCTCGGAGTCCCCAGATTCCTTTTAGAAATCAATGGAATCCTCGGGGTAAAGATCCCCCTTGGAAGCAGAGGTGCAAAGATTACAAGCTGCACTCACTTCCCTCTCTGTTCAAATGCAATTAGTCCAGGCTCAACAGACTGGGCCTTTATTAAAATCTCAATCAAAATAGAAGCCTAGGTTACAATTAAGCTCTCCTCCAAGTGTAGTTGCAGGGCTAGATCCACTGCCCGAGGCCCCTGTTGTAGCCCCTGTGACAATGAGACAATTACCAGGCGTAAAAGATCAAAGGTCCCCCCTACAAAAGAGTTTACAAGCTGCTAGTACAGGACCAACTTTAAAAGGGACACATTGCTTCCTCCAATTCTCCCTGGAATTATCCCATTTTTGATATTATAAAAAAAAAATCTGGTAAGTGGAGATTATGACAAGATTTAAAAAAAGTTAATAAAACCATGGAATTAATGGGAGCCTTACAGACAGGCTTGCCCTGTCCTACAGCCATACCAAAAAACACATATAAAATTGTTTTGGACTTAAAAGATTGTTTTTATACTATACCTTTAAATCCTGATGACTGCCCTAGATTTGCTTTCAGTGTTCCTTCTGTTAATTTACAAAAACCTTTTAAGAGATATCATTGGCTAGTGCTACCTCAAAAAATGGCTAGTAGCCCTACATTATGTCAAAAATTTGTATCAGCTGCTATAAAACCTACCTAAAGGACATTTTCAGATATTTACATCATCCACTACATGGATGACATACTTCTTGCCCACTCTTGTGAACCAAAGTTGCTTGCTGCTTTTGCTCACTTACAAAAAAAGCTCCACAATTATGGGCTGGTTATAGCCCCCCAAAAAAAAAAAATTCAGCAAGTGCCTCCTTACTCTTATCTGGGATATTGTTTAATGCCTCAGGCCATTGTGCCTCAAAAAATACAAATCCGGCGACATTGTTTAAAAACATTAAATGATTTCCAAAAGCTACTGGGAGACATCTATAGATACCCATCCACGCCCCTAGGGTGTGGAAAAGCTCTCACTTTCTACAGCTACAAAAGGACTTTCCACTTCAGACCCTGTTAAATGGATAAAGACTTTGGGTAGAGGGTTTGCTGGAGATATTGCTATTCTGTTTATTGTTCTGTTTATTTTACATAGTCCTCAGATGTGGACAAATAGCCCTCCGACAGGCTGTAAATGAAATAACTACACGTTCTGTGTTTCTCATACTTCAAAAAAAAAAAAAAAGGGGGAGATGTAGTCACACAACAGCCTAGCCGACTGTCCCCCCTGTCTTTCCTTAAGGAAAGAAGAGTCTGTAAGACTGTGCCTTTTTAGAAACTTTGCTTATCTCTATATTTTACACCTTATGTCTCTCTGTCTGGTCCCCAAAAGATGGTTTACAGCCAAAGACGGGTAAGATATCTCACGGGAGATACAACCTAAGCCAGGCAAAACCGAGTGGGGACCCCCAATGAGCTGCCTTAAAAGATCCAAAAAGGAGCCTTGCCTCCCCTTCCCCCTGCCTGGGAAAAGCCACTGCTGTCTCTGGCTTTCCTCAAAGGAGATTGGTAGCCAATGACGGGTAATGATCAGTAAGCGTTTTTACAACCTAAGACAGGAGTCGATCGCTTTGATGATTGATATCCAATGACGGGTAAGTGAAAATGTCTCTACTGACTACCTAAGCCAGACACGATCTCAAAAATAAAAAATAAAAAAGGGGGATATGTAGGGAATTGGAGCATTAAGGGTTAAGAAAATGTAACTTCAAGCAGAGTTTGGGAGGATCGCTAAGGGAAACTCCGATAAGCATAAAGAACAAACAGACACCTGCTGTTCTGGGGATGAGAAATTACCAAAGAAATAAAGACAGTCAGGGCCAAACTTTGAGAAAACGTAACTAATCTGTACTTGCTGCCTCAGCCGCTTTATGTAACCTTCTTGTTTCTGTGTGTATAAAAAAAAGCTGGCTTCATGATAAAATTCAAAGTATGAGAGAAGCTGAACCTTTAAAATTTGATGCAGCTCAGGCTGCCTCTGAGTTTGTTGATGTTCTTAGGAGTGTTTTGCCCTCTATGCCTTATATTACCCATTCTGTTATAATATTTCTTACATTGGGCATCTGTGTCTGCTTGGTTCTGTGCCTACTCCCTATCCTCATCAGATGTTTCATCAACAAAATGTTAGACTTACGAGCTGACATCCATCAGCTTGAGCTCAAGGCGAAGCCTTAAGTCTTTCTCCCCCATGCATTTAAAGGGGCGGATTAGCCAAAGACGGGTAAATACTTGGGAGCCGCTTCAACACCTAAGACAGGGCTTGTATTAATAAAATATGAGTACCAATGACGGGTAAGTTGAGGCAGGCGTCCTGGGATGCCTAAGTCAGGCACCGTCACCTCGCCATCCTGGCTGGATGGACTTTGCTTTTATAAAATAAAAAAGGGGGAGATGTGGGGAGCCATGGTTTCTTGCAACCCTGAACCTTGCAGACTGGCTCGGTTTCTGCCCCCATAACATTGTCTCTGCCTTATCTGAGAAGCGCCTAACGGCTGCTGAGGAATGTGGTGAAAACGGCCAGTTCCCAGACACAGAAAACTAAGGGCTTTCTAGACAATTAGTAGAGTCTGTCTCCTTGAAATATTTACTTTTGTGAGTTTCAGTGACCTTGTATCTTCTATGTCAAAGTAAGGTTGAAGCTGGAAAGATTTACTTTCGCTGAGATAATGCATATCTTCTTCGTTTAACTGCACGTACTCAAATTGTATATATTGGTTAGAGATAATAAACTCAGGGCTTCAGCATGACTGAAGACCGGCCGCATTAGCATTTGTGTGTGTCTTTTATTTCATTCCCACTCCCCCATTCAGGTACTGATCGACTCGTGGCGGCTGGCCCGTCACAGCGCGTCCCCTCCCGTCTCCCACAAGAGCCAGGAGCCCTCCCTTCCCGCCGGCCACGGTGTCCCTGAAACACAGGGCACAAAGAGCCGGGACAAACCAGGGGACGGCGGGAGCAGCACCCCAACACACCACGCGCCATCGACTCCGGGGGAGACCACCACAAGGGCAGAGCAGGCACGCAGGCGCACAACCCTCACAACCAGGGTGCCTGGGGGCTGCCACTCTCCTCCCGCGGGCGGGTGCCTGGGCGGGGCTCAGAGACCACAGGCCCTCCGGAGACCCTGGCGGCCCGCCCCGGAGGCTTCAATGGTGACTGCCAACGCCAGGGCAATGCCTCCTTAGCGGAGCCCAGCCCCGGGCACGACCACACTCCGGTGGAGGAGCTGCCACTTCAACACAGCCTCAGTGCGTCTGTAACAGTCCGTGTGCCCGCCTGTGCGTCCCTCACACCCTCCCCCACCCCATATCCGTCGGGCTCTGTGACGTGCCTGTTGGGCTCTGGCTCTGGCTCAGGAGCTCTCTCCCCGCGTGCCAGCCCCCTCTTTCTCTGTCTCTGTCCATGTCTCTCTGTATGTCTAGATACACACATGTACATATACGAGCATATTTCCATCTCGCTCCCTCTTACTCCTCCTCCCGTTCTGTCTGTCTGTCCCTGTCCTGCGGGGACTCTAGCCCCTCTGCCCGCACAAGAATGCAGGATTTGGCGAGGCCAAGAGGGAACACCAACAGACCACGGATAGGGGGCTCATAGCACCATGTCTCACGGGCGGCTGGCTCGGAGACTCGGCAAGCCGGAGCCGCCCGATCCCCAGCCTGCCGGCCGATTCTCTGCCAACCAACAGACCCACCAACCTACCGACCCACCAAGCCGGCCAACTGCAGTCCGCGCCCCTCTGCAATTTGCAGTCCACAATCCGCGCTTCCTAGCTTGGCCACCGCAGCTCTGCCGGTGGCCAATGGCCAACTGGCAACAGCTGATGGCCAAGCGGTCACAGCTGATATCCATGCAGCCCGCACGCAGCACCCCTCCACGCGAGGCCCAGAGCCTGGAGAGTGCTCTCTGCGAGTCTGTCCCCACAGTCCCCGTCTGTCTCTCTCCGCCTCTCTCTTGCTCCGTCTCTGGCCTTCTCTCATCCTCTCTCTCACCTCCCTGGGTCAGGAGAGGTGACGTGTAGCCAGTGAAGTGAACAGTGATCGGGCGGGACGCCGGTCGCTGACGAGGGGCGAGAACCCAGAAAGAAGGCTGTGTGAGGAAGGGTGGCGGCAGACTGGAGGTGCTGCCCCCTGGTGGCGGGTGGCTCTCCCTGGCTTTGGGCCAGTGGGTGGGGCCGGCCAGGGCCAGGGCCTGGGTTGCACGTCCCTAGGGTGGAGGGGACTGAGAGGACCCTGCGACCCCCTCGGTGGCCCTGAGAGGTGGGGACAGCACAGCAGCAAGGGGGGTGTGCGGTTGTGGGGCTGGGGGGAGATGAGAGGGGTTGGGGTAGGGGGGCGGGGTAAAAGCCCTTCGGGGCCTGGGGAGGCCCAGGATGCCAGGGCGCCCAGACATATGTCACAGTCAGGGAAGTGACAGAGGCCCGTTAGAGCCACTGGGGGGCGCGAAGGGGCCTCGCTGCGGGCCAGGAGGAGCCCGTCGCCCACACCAGCGGCGTCTGGAGGAGGCGGGGAGCTGGCGGGAGGCGCTCGGGCAGACATGCTCGCCACCCGAGCGGCCCAGCAGCATGGCGTGCGCTCAGAAGCAGGTCGGGAGCAGGCTCTTGGAGTGCCGGGAGCCGGGTCCCAGCGCCTAAGGCCACACCACCCTGCACGCGCCAGATCTCGTCTGATCTCGGGAGCTAAGCAGGGAGGGGCCTGGTTAGTACTTGGATGGGAGACCGCCTGGGAATAGCTGCAGGCTCTTGCTCGCCTCTCCTTTTGCGCCGCGGCCCCGGCGTGGCTCCCTCCGAACCCCTGCCGCCCCTTGCCTCTCTGCAGCCGCCCAGCCAGCCGAAGGTCCCCCTGACCAGCAGAGGGTTAGCCGCCAGGCACTACAAGCTGGCAGCCCCGGCCGCACACCAGGCCCCTCGGCCAGGGCTCCCCCGCACACCCTCTTCTCAGTCCTCTTCAGTCCCGGAGGCTGTCATCTCGATCCCTTCGCCGACCTTCGATCGCCGCCACCGCCAACAGCGCTGCCCTCGCCCCCGCCGCCACCGCCAAATCCGCCGCCATCACCGCGCTCCCCACACCCCCCTCCAGCGCTGACCTCACCCCTGCCCCCGCCCTCGCCACCGCCATCGCTGTACTGCTTCAATCTCCCGCCTCTGCTCTCCCCTCCTCCGCCGCCAGCACCGCCCTCTTCCCCGCTACCGCCGCCGCCGGCGCCAACCCTCCCCGCGCCCAGCGCCCGCCGACACAGCCCCCAACGCTGCCGCCGCCTCCATCGCCGACCTCGCAACCCTCCCGCGCCGCAGCCGCCGCCGCCGCCGCCGCCGCCGCCGCCGCCGCCATCGCTGCTCGCGATCAGCCCCCGCTTCTCCCGCCGCCGCCGCCGCGATCACCGCGCTCCCCACCCCCTCCGCCAGCGCTGCCCTCGCCCCCTCCCCGCCCCCGCTGCCGCCATCGCCGTACTCCCTCAAACTCCCTCCTCTGCTCTCCCCCCCTCGGCCGCCAGCACCGCGCTCCCCATCCCCGCCGCCAGCGCTGCCCTCTTCCCCACCCCCGCCCCCGCCGCCGCCATTGCCGCACTCCCTCAATCTCCCTCCTCTGCTCTCCCCGCCTCCTGCACCGCCATCTCCCCCGCCCCCGCCCCAGGCCCGCCGCCGCCACCATCGCCATACTCCCTCAATCTCCCGCCTCTGCTCTCCCGGCCTCCTCCGCCCCCGCCGCCGCCGCCGACGCCGCCGCCGCCGCCGCCATCGACCCCCGTGCCCCAGCGCCCACCGTCAAAGCCCCCATTGTCGCCACCGCCATCGCCGCCCTGGCGCCATCCTCGCGGTTGCCATCGCCTACCTCCCCACCCTCCCTCGCCTCCGCCGCGTCCCCCGCCGCCACTGCTGCCGCCGCCGCCGCCGCCGCCGCCGCCGCCGCCGCCGCCGCCGCCGCCGCCGCACCCCCCCCTCCGTAGCCGCCCAAGCCGCCGCCGCGGGGTCCTCCCACAACTCCCAAGCCCAGGGTTGCCTGCTGGTGCAGGCCTCTCCCAGCCTTGGGGGTGCGGTTGTTGGTAAACCTGGTGGCGGTAGGGGGGCGGGGTGTATGGCGGTCTGGGTCCGGGGAGTCCCCGGATGCCAGAGTTCCACGACTTCTGGCACCATCAGGGAAGTGGCAGTGTCCCATGGAGCCTCGGGTGGCGCGAAGGGGCCTCGCTGCCGGCCAGGAGTAGCCCGCCGCCCACGCCAGGGGCATTCGGAAGAGGCGGGGAGCCGGACTGGGGGGGGGGGACGCGGTGCTGGCAGAGCCGGCCAGCGGGTCGATGCTCGCCACCGGAGCCGCGCATCTGCATGGCGGGCGCTCACGAGGCAGGCCGGGAGCAGGCTCTTGGGGCGCGGGGAGCCGAGTCCCATCGTCTATGGCCATACCACCCTGAACGCGCCCGATCTCCTCTGATCTCGGGAGCTAAGCAGGGAGGGGCCTGGTTAGTGCTTGGATGGGACACCGCCTGGGAATACCTGTAGGCTTTTGCTCGCCTCTCCTTTTGCGCCGCCGCCCCTGCGTGGCTCCCTCCGAACCCCTGCCGCCCCTTGCCCCTCTGCAGCCGCCCATCCAGCCGAAGGTCCCCCTGGCCAGAGGCCGGTCAGCCACCCGGCGCTACAAGCTGGCAGCCCCGGCCGCACACCAGGCCCGTTGGCCAGGGCTCACCCCCACACCCTCTTCTTAGTCCTCTTCGCTGAGGCAGGCAGTCAGCCAGCAGCAGTTAGCCGAGCCTGTGTCTCCGCCGGCAGGCACCTCTCCCCACACCCCCGCGCGCCCCCTCCCATCGCCCACAAGAGCCAGGAACCCTCCCTTCCCGCAGTGGCCCCAACACACAGGGTACAAAGAGCCGGGACAAAGCAGGGGACTGAGGGAGGAGCACCCCAACACACCGCACGCCCTCGGACTCCAGGAGAGACCACCACAAGGGGAAGTGCAGGCACGCAGGCACACAACACTCTCAACCAGGGTGCCTGTGGGCTGCCACTCTCCTCCCGCGGGGCGGGGGGTTCCTGGGCGGGGCTCGGAGCCCACTGGCCCTCCCGCCCGGCCCGGGGGCTTCAAGGGTGACTTTCAATGCCCGGGCACTGCCTCCTTAGTGGAGCCCAGCCACGGGCATGACCACACTTCGGTTGAGAAGCTGCCACTTCAAAGCAGCGTCAGTGCGTCTGTCCCAGTCCGTGTGCCCGCTTGTGCGTCCCTCCCCCCTCCCCCACCCCATGTCTCTCTGGCTCTGTGACGTGCCTGTTGGGCTCTGGCTCTGGCTCAGGAGCTCTCTCCCCGCGTGCCAGCCCCCTCTTTCTCTGTCTCTGTCCATGTCTCTCTGTATGTCTAGGTACATACAGGTACATATAGGTGTATATTTCGATCTCGCTCCCTCTTTCTCCTCCTCCCGTTCTCTCTGTCGGTCCCTGTCCTGCGGGGACTCTAGTCCCTCTGCCCGCACAAGAACGCAGGATATGGCGAGGCCAAGAGGGAACACCAACAGAGCCACGGATAGGGGGCTCATAGCACTATGTCTCACGGGCGGCTGGCTCGGAGACACGGCAAGCCGGAGCCGCCCGATCCCCAACCTGTCGGCCGCTTCTCTGCCAACCCACCGACACACCGCCCGTCGACCCGCCAAGCGGGCCCACTGCAATCCGCGCCCCTCTGCAATTTGCAGTCCACCATCCGCGCTTCCTAGCTTGGCCACCGCAGCTCCTCCGGTGGCCAGTGGCCAACTGGCAACAGCTGATGGCCAAGCGGTCACAGCTGATGACCATGCAGCCCCCAAGCAGCACCCCTCCACGCGAGGCCCAGAGCCTGGAGAGTGCTCTCTGCGAGTCTGTCCCCACAGTCCCCGTCTGTCTCTCTCCGCCTCTCTCTTGCTCCGTCTCTGGCCTTCTCTCATCCTCTCTCTCACCTCCCTGGGTCAGGAGAGGTGACGTGTAGCCAGTGAAGGGACCGGACATCGGGCGGGGCTCCGGTCGCTGACGAGGGTTCCAGGGCCCAGACTGAAGGCTTGTGACGAAGGGTGGCTGCAGACTGGAGATGCTGCACCCTGGTGGCGCGGGTGGCTCTCCCTGGCTTTGGGCCTGTGGATGGGTCCGGTCAGGGCCAGGGCCTGGGTTGCACGTCCCTAGGGCCGGAGGGGACTGAGAGGACCCTGCGACCCCCTCGGTGGCCCTGAGAGGTGGGGACAGCACAGCAGCAAGGGGGGTGTGCGGTTGTGGGGCTGGGGGGAGATGAGAGGGGTTGGGGTAGGGGGGCGGGGTGAAAGCCCTTCGGGGCCTGGGGAGGCCCAGGATGCCAGGGCGCCCAGACATATGTCACAGTCAGGGAAGTGACAGAGGCCCGTGGAGCCACTGGGGGGCGCGAAGGGGCCTCGCTGCGGGCCAGGAGTAGCCCGTCGCCCACACCAGCAGCGTCCGGAGGAGGCGGGGAGCGGGCGGCAGGCGCTCGGGCAGACGTGCTCGCCACCCTAGCGGCCCAGCAGCACGGCGCGCGGTCAGAGGCAGGCCGGGAGCAGGCTCTTGGGGCGCGGGGAGCCGGGTCCCAGCGTCTACGGCCATACCACCCTGAACGCGCCCGATCTCCTCTGATCTCGGGAGCTAAGCAGGGAGGGGCCTGGTTAGTACTTGGATGGGAGACCGCCTGGGAATAGCTGCAGGCTTTTGCTCGCCTCTCCTTTTGCGCCGCCGCCCCGGCGTGGCTCCCTCCGAACCCCTGCCGCCCTTTGCCCCTCTGCAGCCGCCCAGGCAGCCGAAGGTCCCCCTGGCCAGAGGAGGGTCAATCGCCCGGCACTACAAGCTCGCATCCCCGGCCGCACACCAGGCCTGTCGGCCAGGGCTCCCCCCCACTCCCTCTTCTTAGTGCTCTTCGCCGAGGCAGGCCGTCAGCCTGCAGCAGTCAGCCGCGTCTCGGTCGCCGCCGCCGCCGCCACCGCCATCGCAGGGCTCCCTCTCGCTCCCCGACCCTGCCGCCGCCGCAACCCCCAACGCCCAAGCCCAGGGCTGCCTGCCGGCGCAGGCCTCCACCAGGCTCTCTCCATCCCAGGACGTGCCGGTGCTTTGCACCTCGGCCCGAGCCCAGGGCACGCCCATCCCTGCGCCTGCCCCCGGGACCCGACACACAGGATCGGCGTGTCCTCGGGCAAACGGGACGCCCACCCGCCCCGCCCCACCGGAGTCTTCTGTCTCCGCTGGCAGGCACCTCGCCCCACACCCCCGCGCGTCCCCTCCCGTCTCCCACAAGAGCCAGGAGCCCTCCCTTCCCGCCGGCCACGGTGTCCCTGAAACACAGGGCACAAAGAGCCGGGACAAACCAGGGGACGGCGGGAGCAGCACCCCAACACACCACGCGCCATCGACTCCGGGGGAGACCACCACAAGGGCAGAGCAGGCACGCAGGCGCACAACCCTCACAACCAGGGTGCCTGGGGGCTGCCACACTCCTCCCGTAGGCGGGTGCCTGGGCGGGGCTCAGAGACCACAGGCCCTCCGGAGACCCTGGCGGCCCGCCCCGGAGGCTTCAATGGTGACTGCCAACGCCAGGGCAATGCCTCCTTAGCGGAGCCCAGCCCCGGGCACGACCACACTCCGGTGGAGGAGCTGCCACTTCAACACAGCCTCAGTGCGTCTGTAACAGTCCGTGTGCCCGCCTGTGCGTCCCTCACACCCTCCCCCACCCCATATCCGTCGGGCTCTGTGACGTGCCTGTTGGGCTCTGGCTCTGGCTCAGGAGCTCTCTCCCCGCGTGCCAGCCCCCTCTTTCTCTGTCTCTGTCCATGTCTCTCTGTATGTCTAGATACACACATGTACATATACGAGCATATTTCCATCTCGCTCCCTCTTACTCCTCCTCCCGTTCTGTCTGTCTGTCCCTGTCCTGCGGGGACTCTAGCCCCTCTGCCCGCACAAGAATGCAGGATTTGGCGAGGCCAAGAGGGAACACCAACAGACCACGGATAGGGGGCTCATAGCACCATGTCTCACGGGCGGCTGGCTCGGAGACTCGGCAAGCCGGAGCCGCCCGATCCCCAGCCTGCCGGCCGATTCTCTGCCAACCAACAGACCCACCAACCTACCGACCCACCAAGCCGGCCAACTGCAGTCCGCGCCCCTCTGCAATTTGCAGTCCACAATCCGCGCTTCCTAGCTTGGCCACCGCAGCTCTGCCGGTGGCCAATGGCCAACTGGCAACAGCTGATGGCCAAGCGGTCACAGCTGATATCCATGCAGCCCGCACGCAGCACCCCTCCACGCGAGGCCCAGAGCCTGGAGAGTGCTCTCTGCGAGTCTGTCCCCACAGTCCCCGTCTGTCTCTCTCCGCCTCTCTCTTGCTCCGTCTCTGGCCTTCTCTCATCCTCTCTCTCACCTCCCTGGGTCAGGAGAGGTGACGTGTAGCCAGTGAAGTGAACAGTGATCGGGCGGGACGCCGGTCGCTGACGAGGGGCGAGAACCCAGAAAGAAGGCTGTGTGAGGAAGGGTGGCGGCAGACTGGAGGTGCTGCCCCCTGGTGGCGGGTGGCTCTCCCTGGCTTTGGGCCAGTGGGTGGGGCCGGCCAGGGCCAGGGCCTGGGTTGCACGTCCCTAGGGTGGAGGGGACTGAGAGGACCCTGCGACCCCCTCGGTGGCCCTGAGAGGTGGGGACAGCACAGCAGCAAGGGGGGTGTGCGGTTGTGGGGCTGGGGGGAGATGAGAGGGGTTGGGGTAGGGGGGCGGGGTAAAAGCCCTTCGGGGCCTGGGGAGGCCCAGGATGCCAGGGCGCCCAGACATATGTCACAGTCAGGGAAGTGACAGAGGCCCGTTAGAGCCACTGGGGGGCGCGAAGGGGCCTCGCTGCGGGCCAGGAGGAGCCCGTCGCCCACACCAGCGGCGTCTGGAGGAGGCGGGGAGCTGGCGGGAGGCGCTCGGGCAGACATGCTCGCCACCCGAGCGGCCCAGCAGCATGGCGTGCGCTCAGAAGCAGGTCGGGAGCAGGCTCTTGGAGTGCCGGGAGCCGGGTCCCAGCGCCTAAGGCCACACCACCCTGCACGCGCCAGATCTCGTCTGATCTCGGGAGCTAAGCAGGGAGGGGCCTGGTTAGTACTTGGATGGGAGACCGCCTGGGAATAGCTGCAGGCTTTTGCTCGCCTCTCCTTTTGCGCCGCGGCCCCGGCGTGGCTCCCTCCGAACCCCTGCCGCCCCTTGCCTCTCTGCAGCCGCCCAGCCAGCCGAAGGTCCCCCTGACCAGCAGAGGGTTAGCCGCCAGGCACTACAAGCTGGCAGCCCCGGCCGCACACCAGGCCCCTCGGCCAGGGCTCCCCCGCACACCCTCTTCTCAGTCCTCTTCAGTCCCGGAGGCTGTCATCTCGATCCCTTCGCCGACCTTCGATCGCCGCCACCGCCAACAGCGCTGCCCTCGCCCCCGCCGCCACCGCCAAATCCACCGCCATCACCGCGCTCCCCACACCCCCCTCCAGCGCTGACCTCACCCCTGCCCCCGCCCTCGCCACCGCCATCGCTGTACTGCTTCAATCTCCCGCCTCTGCTCTCCCCTCCTCCGCCGCCAGCACCGCCCTCTTCCCCGCTACCGCCGCCGGCGGCGCCAACCCTCCCCGCGCCCAGCGCCCGCCGACACAGCCCCCAACGCTGCCGCCGCCTCCATCGCCGACCTCGCAACCCTCCCGCGCCGCAGCCGCCGCCGCCGCCGCCGCCGCCGCCATCGCTGCTCGCGATCAGCCCCCGCTTCTCCCGCCGCCGCCGCCGCGATCACCGCGCTCCCCACCCCCTCCGCCAGCGCTGCCCTCGCCCCCTCCCCGCCCCCGCTGCCGCCATCGCCGTACTCCCTCAAACTCCCTCCTCTGCTCTCCCCCCCTCGGCCGCCAGCACCGCGCTCCCCATCCCCGCCGCCAGCGCTGCCCTCTTCCCCACCCCCGCCCCCGCCGCCGCCATTGCCGCACTCCCTCAATCTCCCTCCTCTGCTCTCCTCGCCTCCTGCACCGCCATCTCCCCCTCCCCCGCCCCCGCCGCCGCCATCGCCCCCCACTTGCCCCAGCGCCCACCGTCAAAGCCCCCATTGTCGCCGCCGCCATCGCCGCCCTGGCGCCATCCTTTCGGTTGCCATCGCCTACCTCCCCACCCTCCCTTGCCTCCGCCGCTTCTCCCGCTGCCGCCGCCTCAGCCGCCTCCTCCACAGCTGCCCACGCCGCCGCCGCGGGGTCCTCCTACAACTCCCAAGCCCAGGGTTGCCTGCTGGTGCAAGCCTCCACCACCCTTGGGCGTGCGGTTGAGGGTAAACCCCATTCCCACGTCCCCCTGGTCTCCCGGTCCCACCGTCCCCCCAACCCCCTGTCTCCCGGTCCCCCGGTTCCCCCGTCCCCCCATACCCCAGTCCCCTGGTCTCCCTGTCCCCACGTACCGCCATCCCCCCTTCTCCTGATCCCCCGTCCCTCGGTCTCCAGGTCCCGCCGTCCTCCTGTCCACCCGTTACCCCGTCCCCCCTTACCCCCGTCCCCCTCGTCCACCGGTCTCCCGGTTCCCCCGTCCCCCCATCTCCCGGTCTCCCTGTCCCCCGGTCCCTGGTTCTCTCCATCAGCCCGTCCCCGCATCCCACGGTCTCCCGGTCCACCCGTCCCCTCGTCCCCCGGTTCCCCCGTACCCCCATTCCCCAGTCTCCCATTCCCCCGGTCTCCCGGTCCACTCGTCCACCGGTCTCCCGGTACCCCGGTGCCCCAGTCCAACCGTGCCACCATCCCCCTGACCCCCGTCCCCCGGTCCCCCTGTCCCCCCGTCCCCCGGTCTGCCGGTCCCACTGTCCCCCCGTCCCCGGTCTCCTAGACCCCCGGTCTACCGGTCTCCCCGTCCCCCGTTCTCACAGTCCCCCAGGCCCCCGGACTCCAGGTCCCCCATCCTCCCTTCCCCTGGTCTCCCGTTCGCCTGGTCCCATGGTCCCACCATCCCAGCGTCCCCCCGTACCCCCGTCACCCGGTCTCCCGGTCCTCGATCGATCCCCAGGTCTCCCGGTCCCCCCTTTTCCCCGACTACGGTCTACCGGTCTCCCGTTCCTCCCGTCCCCCCGTCCCCCATTCTCCCGGTCCCTCGGTCTCCCAGTACCCCCATACCCCGTACCCCGGTCTCCTGGTCTTCCCGTCCCCCTGTCCATCGTTACACGGTCCCCCGGTCTCCCGGTCCCCCCGTCACCCGTCCCCCGGTCTCCCGGTCCCCCAGTCCCCCAGTCTCCCGGTCCCCCCGTCCCCCCCTCCCCCGATCTCCCAGTCCCCCCGACCCCCATTCCCTGGTCTCCCGGTCACCCAGTCTCCTGATTCCTTGGTCTCCCGGTCCACCGGTCCCACCGTCCCACTGTCCCACCGTCCCCCGGTCTCCCGTTCCCCCGGTTTCCCGGTCCCCTGGTCTCCCGGTCCCCTTTTGTCCCGGTCTCTCGGTCCCCCGGTCTCCCAGTCCCGCGATCCCCCGGTATCCCGTTACCCCGCCCCCCGCCCCCGGTCCCCCGGTCCCCCGTTCCCCCGTCCCCCCGTCCGGCGAT